>NW_028262356.1:355396-710793 GCF_047370975.1 Nipponia nippon | reverse complement strand
CCCCATGTCGCCCCGTGCCACCCCCTGCCACCCAGTGCCACCCTGTGTCACCCAGCACGACCCCATGTCACCCTGTGCCACCCAGTGCCACCCCATCACCCCCTGCCAGCCCCCAACCCTGTGCCACCCCCTGCCACCCAGTGCCACCCCGTGCCAGCCCCACCACCCCGTGCCACCCACGTCACCCCCTGCCACCCTCCTTGCGTCACCCAGTGCCACCCCCACCACCCTGTGCCACCCTGCGTCACCCAGTGCCACCCCCTGCCACGCCATATCACCCTGCGCCCCGTCCCCGGGGTGTCCCCAACCCCCGGCAGCACCCATGGGTGCTCCTACCTCCTCCGACACCTTGAATCTCTTGAGCAGGGCCACGAATTTCTGCTTGATGTTGGGCTGCTGTGGGGACACGGGGGGGTCAGGGGCACCCATGGGTGCCCCCCCAGCACCCCCCAGCCCAGCAGGGCCCCCCCCCAGCACCCAGGCACCCTTGGGGGTGCCCATGGACCCCCCTCACCCGGGTGGAGGCCATCAGCTTCCTCCGCGTCTTCTTCACCTTGGGCAGCTCCTCTTCCTCGTAGAAGAGGTCCTGGGGGACACGGGTGACGGGGGGGGTGACGGGGTGGGGGTGGCACCCACGGTGGCACCCAAGGGTGGGGGGGAGGGGGATCCCCAGCACCCACCTGGCCGTGCAGGGCGTCATCGCTGCCCTCCTGCTCGGAGGAGAAGCTCTCCTCCTCCTCCTCCGAGTAGTTGTCGATGTCGGGGGAGCGATCTGGGGGAAGGGCAGCACCCAAGGGTGGGGGGCACCCAAGGGTCAGGGGCACCCAGCGGCGCTCAGCTCGCGCTCCCTACGCACCCCCAGGGGCTCCTAAAACTTCACCCCTTCCCTGCACCCACGGGTGCTGCCGCAGACACCCCCAGGCCACGCACGCCTGGCTCCCCTGGCCCCCCAGCACCCAAGGGTGCCCCCCAGCACCCACGGTTGCCCCTCCACGTCTGCAGATGCTCCCTACGCCCATGGGTGCTGCCGCAGGCGCGCCTGCAGGTACCTGGTTCTTCCAGCCCCCCCCCCCCAGCACCCAAGGGTGCCCCCCCAGCACCTAAGGGTGCCCCCCCCAGCACCCAGGGGTGCTCCCCGTTTCCACAGGTGCTCCCCACACCCACGGACACCCACAAACACCCGGTTCCTCTGTCCCCCCCAGCACCTAAGGGTGCCCCCCCCTAGCACCCAGGGGTGCTCCCCGTTTCCACAGGTGCTCCCCACACCCACGGGTGCTGTCACGGACACCCCCAGGCCATGGGCACCCACAAACACCCGGTTCCTCTCTGCCCCCCCCAGCACCCATGGGTGCCCGGGGCCTCACCCGAGAGCTTGCCCTTGGCCTCGTGGTCGATGGGTTGGCTGGAGAGCGAATTCACCCGGATCTCGGCCACCGGCACCGCCGCGTCCTTCACCGCCCGGTGCAGCACCAGCGCCAGCCCCCCCTCACTGGGGTGCTGCAGCACCTATGGGTGGGGGGCGAGCTGGGGCACCCACGGCGGCGGGGGGCACCGCTGCCCCATAGCCCGCAGGGGCTGACCCACAGCACCCACTTCGCGCTGTCCCACAGGCAGGCCCCGTCCCCAGGGGACCCCCGCCCATGCGCCAGAGCACCCTGACCCCCACCCTGACCCCCACCCCGACCCCCACCCCAGCACCCACCTCGGCCATGTTGATGAGCCCCACGGCCAAGGTCTTGTAGCCCAGGAAGGTTCGGTTCTTGTAGCGCTTGCGGCGCTGCAGCATCACCTGCAGCCGGTTGGCGTCGCGCTTCAAGAAGTGGGGGTACTGCGGGGGGGGGCAAAGTGGGGGGCGCTCAGGGCCCTGGGCGCCTGCGGGGGAGCACCCATGGGTGGTGGTGGTGGTGGGGGGGGGGGGGGTCAGGGTGCCTCACCTGCAGGGAGAAGGTGAGCTGGAGCTCGGTCTCGGGGGCGCCACCGGCCGGCAGCGGGATCTCATTGGATCGCAGGACCCGCTTGGAGACCTGGGGGAGGGGTGGGGCACCCCATGGGACCCCCAAACCCACAGGGACCCCCCCACCCACCAAAAGGACCCAGCACCCAAGGCCAGCACCCCATGGGACCCCCCTCCAGGATTCTCTCTGCCCCCCAGCACCCCCCCAACCCCCCACCCCTCCAAAGGGACCCAGCACCCAAGGCCAGCACCCCATGGGACCCCTGGGGACCCTCTCTGCCACCCCCCCCTGCCCCCCAGCACCCTCTGGGACCCCCAGGGACCCCCCATGAGACCCAGCACCCAAGGCCAGCACCCTGTGGCCCCCCCAGGACCCTCTCTGCCCCCCAGCACCCCCTCAAGTCCCCTCCCCCCCCCAAAAGGACCCAGCACCCAAGGCCAGCACCCCATGGGACCCCCCGGGACCCTCTCTGCCACCCCTCCCTGCCCCCCAGCACCCTGCGGACCCCCCCTCGCCCCCCAGCACCCTGGGGACCACCCCCCCCCCCACCTGCAGCTTGACGGCGATGACGACGGAGCCCAGGTCCTTGGCCAGCTCCCGCACCAGCACCAGGCGCTGCAGCGTCAGGCTGAACAGCCTGGGGGGAGGGGGCAGCGGGGGGGGAAGCGGGGGGGGGGCAGGATGGGGGGAGGGGGGCAGCATGGGGGGGGCAGAGAGGGTGAGTGGGGCAGCATGGGGGGAGCAGCATGGGGGGGGCAGGATGGGGGGAGGGGGGCAGCATGGGGGGGCAGAGGGGGTGAGGGGGGCAGCATGGGGGGGGGCAGCAGCGGGGGAGGGGGGCAGCATGGGGGAGGGGGGCAACATGGGGGGGCACAGGGGTAGGGGGGCAGCATGGGGGGGCACAGGGCACCATGGGGGGGGGGGCAGAATAGGGGGGCACCGGGGGGGCAGAGGGGTTGGGGGGGCAGCATGGGGGGGGGGCACCGTGGGGGTCAGAATGAAGGGGGCACCATTGTAGGGGGCAGAGGGGTTGGGGGGCACCATGGGAGGGGCACCGGGGGTCAGCATGGGGGGAGCAGAATAGGAGGGGCACCGGGGGGGCAGCATGGCGGGGGGCAGCGGGGAGGGGTCAGCATGGGTGGGGGGGAACCATTGGGGGGGGCAGAGGGGTTGGGGGGACAGCATGGGGGGGCACAGGGGGCCATGGGGGGGCAGAATAGGGGGAGCACCGGGGGGCAGCATGGGGGGGGGTCAGAATGAAGGGGGGCACCATTGGGGGGGGCAGAGAGATTGGGGGGGCACCATGGGGAGGGCACAGGGAGGGCGGGGGGGCACCGGAGGGGGGGCACCACTGGGGGGGGGACAGAGCCCCGGGGGCGCCGGTGCCCGCTGCCCCTCCCCCCCCCCATCCCCGCAGCATTCCCGGGGGGGGGTGGGGGGTCCCGGGGCGGGGGGTCCCGGGGGGGGGGTCGCCCCTCACCTAGGCACGCAGCTGGACGAGCTCCGGTCCACCTCCCAGGTGGCGTACAGGTTCATCTGCACCGGCCGGCCGGGCCCGGGGGTGGCGGGGCCCGGGGCGGCCCCGGGGGCGGCCCCGGGGGCCGGGGGGGGCCCGGCCGGGGCCGGGGGGGGCTGCGGGGAGGCCGCGGGCGGCGGGGCCGGGCCGGGGAGGCCGCGGGGGCCGCCGCGCTCCGCCATCGCCCGCCGCCGCCGCCGCGCGCCCGGCCCCGCCCCCGCGCTCCTCATTGGCTGCCGGCCCGCTGCTCGCGTTCTCATTGGTTCGCCTTCCCCGCGCCCCCCCGCCCCGGTCAGACCCCACCCCTCGGCAGCGCTCATTGGTCCTCCCGCTGCGGAAGGGGGAGCTCCGCCCACCGCCCCCTCGCTGGCCCGGCCACGCCCCCGGCCTCGGACCACGCCCACCGCCCGTTTCTCAGGCGCTCATTGGGTTCTGCTGGCACTGGCCACGCCCCCGAGGGTTTAAAGGGGACGCGGAGCGGGCAGCGCCCCTTCCGCGGCGGGACCCGGGGGATACGGGGGACACGGCCCGGGGACACGGGGGACATGGCCGGGGGACATGGGGGACACAGGGGACATAGCCTGAGGACCCAGGTGACATGGGGACATGGCCTGGGGAGATGGGGAGGACAGGGGACATGGCTGGGGGACATGGCCTGGGGACATGGGGACAGGGCCTGGGGACACAGGGACCCTGGGGACACCCAATGAGCCATCCTGCGGGGACACGACCTGGGGACATGGGGACCCTGGTGACATGGGGACATGGCTCAGGGACATGGGGACCCTGGGGACACCCACTGAGCCATGCTGCAGGGACACGGGGACCCCGGGGACATGGGGACCCCCAGTGAGCCATGCTGCAGGGACACAGGGACATGGCCCAGGGACATGGGGACCCTGGGGACACAGGGACACGGCCTGGAAACACGAGGACCCTGGGGACATGGGGACCCCCAGGGAGCTGTGCTGCAGGGACACAGGGACACGGCTTGGGGACACAGGGACCCTGGGGACACCCAGTGAGGCACCCTGCGGGGACATGGGGACACGGCCTGGGGACACGGGGACCCTGGGGACACCCAGTGAGCCGTGCTGCTGAGACACGGGGACATGGCCCAAGGACATGGGGACCCTGGGGACATGGGGACACGGCTCAGGGACATGGGGACCCTGGGGACATCCAGTGAGCCATGCTGCAGGGACACAGGGACCCTGGGGACATGGGGACACCCAGTGAGGCATCCTGTGGGGACATGGCCTGGGGACACGAGGACCCTGGGGACACCCAGTGAGGCACCCTGGGGGGACATGGGGACACGGCCTGGGGACATGGGGACCCCCAGGGAGCTGTGCTGCAGGGACACAGGGACACGGCCTGGGGACACAGGGACCCTGGGGACACCCAGTGAGGCACCCTGCGGGGACACAGGGACACGGCCTGGGGACATGGGGACCCTGGGGACATCAAGCAGAGAGTGAGGCTGAGGGGGTGGGGTGGGGACACCCACCCTTTTATTTACAAAACAAGGGGGACAGGGACGGGGACAGGGATGGGGACAGGGACGGGGACGGGGACACCCCGCTGTCCCCAACAGCCGAAACAACGTGGCCCCACTCCAGCCCCAGCCGGGGCCGCGCCCCCACCCCCAGCACCCACGGGTGCCACCCACCGTGCGACCGAAGGGCCCGGTGCCAAACAGGGTGACAGAGAGGTGACAAAGGTGCCACCGCCATCTTAAAACTTGAATTCTTTGTATTTCTTCCCGCCTCCTCGGGCGTCCTGGGGCTGAGCCTTCCGCTTCTTCTGCTGCGGAGGGGGGGGGGACAGCGGGGGTCAGGCAGGGGGACGGGCAGGGGGACGGGCAGGGGGACGGGCAGGGGGACGGTCCCCACCTTCTGCTTGGCGGCGTGCTCGGCCACCATGTCGCTGAAGTCCTCCTTCTCCACCTGGGCCTGCTGCTCCCGCACGTGTTCCTCGTACTTCTGCGTCATGGCGGTGGGGTCCAGCTCCAGCTCCTCGGGGGCCAAAGCCACCTCCACCCCCTGCGCCTCGGGCACGGGTCCCTTCCGTCCCATCACCTGCGGGGGGAGGGGGACACGTAACTGGGTGTCCCGCCACCCACGGGTGCTGTTTTGGGATGCCCGCCGCCGCGGCTCACCGCCGACATGTCGTAGATGTGGGTGGAGCCCATCATGGCGGTGCCCACGGTGGCCGTGCGCTTCTCGGGGACCACGGTGAAGAGTTGGGGGGTCTCGCTGCTGTTGGGTGGGGGTGGGTGGGGGGCACCCTCAGCGCTGGGGGGGCCCTCTGCCCACCCCAGTGCCTCCCTGCACCCCAAAACCTGGCCGGCCCCTGCCCCCGGCCTTCCCTGCACCCCAAAACTCCTGGTGCCCACCCCCACCCTCCCAGCACCCCCACAAATCCTCCCTGCACCCCAACAACCCCTGGCACCCACCCCTGCTCTCCCAGCACCCCAAGACCCCCCCCAGCACCCACCCCTGCTGGCCCAGCACCCCAAGACCCCCCCAGCACCCACTCCCATCCTCCCAGCACCCCAACCCTGCCCAGCACCCATTCCCATCCTCCCAGCACCCCAAAACCGCCCCCAGCACCCACCCCTGCTTTCCCAGCACCCCAAAGCCCCCCCAGCACCCCAAAGCCCCCCCAGCACCCACTCCCAACCTCCCAGCACCCCAAAAGCCCCCCAGCACCCACCCCTGCTCTCCCAGCCCCCTGACCCCCCCCAGCACCCACCCCTGCTCCCCCAGCACCCCAAAGCTCCCCCAGCACCCCAAAACCCCCCAGGACCCACTCCCATCCTCCCAGCCCCCTGACCCCCCCAGCACCCACCCCTGCTCTCCCAGCACCCCAAATCCCCCCAGCACCCACTCCCATCCTCCCAGCCCCCTGACCCCCCAGCACCCACCCCTGCTCTCCCAGCACCCCAAATCCCCCCCAGCACCCACCCCTGCTCTCCCAGCACCCCAAAGCCCCCCAGCACCCACTCCCATCCTCCCAGCCCCCTGACCCCCCAGCACCCACCCCTGCTCCCCCAGCACCCCAAATCCCCCCAGCACCCACCCCTGCTCTCCCAGCCCCCTGACCCCCCCAGCACCCACCCCTGCTCCCCCAGCACCCCAAATCCCCCCAGCACCCACCCCTGCTCTCCCAGCACCCTGACCCCCCCTCACCCATCCATGGCCTCCTCGATCTTCTTCTTCCTCAGCTCGATCAGCTCGGGGGTCTCCATCCCCGCCGGCACCGAGGAGAAGCCCCCGGGCGTGATGAGGCCGCTGCGGGGAGGGGGGGGGTCAGGGGTGGGGGTGACAGCAGGGGGCACCCATGGGTGCTGGGGGGGGGGGGGGGGTGGCCGAACCTGTCCGCGGGGGTGATGAACCCCGTCTCGTCCGGTTTCTCCTCGTCGCTCTCCTCTTCCTCCTCTTCCTCGGAGGATTCCTCGTCCGAGGGCTCCAGCTCCCCCAGGGCGTCCGGTCGATCTCCTCCTCCTCCTCCTTCGTCTGGGGGGCGGGGGGGTTAAGGGTGCTGGGGGGGATTATGGGGCTGGGAGGGGGGATATGGGTGCGGGCGGGGGGGTTAGGGGTGCTGGGGGGGGATATGGGTGCCTGGGGGGGGGTTATGGGTGCCTGGGGGGGGGGGATATGGGGGGGGTGGTTATGGGTGCTACGGGGGGAGCGATATGGGTGCGGGGGGAGGGTTATGGGTGCCTGGGAGGGGGGATGGTTATGGGTGCTGCGGGGCGGGTTAAGGGTGCCTGGGAGGAGGGGGGTTATGGGTGCCTGGGGGGGGTTTAAGGGTGCTGGGGGGGGGTTAAGGGTGCCCAGGAAGGGAAAGGATGATACCCATGGGTGCACAGGAGGAAGCAAGGGGGGGTGTGCAAAAACTTGGGGGGGGACAGAATGGAGAGGAGGGGTCTGGGGGTCCCCAAATTGCTCGGGGGGGCGAAGAACTCATGGGTGCCCCCCCCCAGGGGCTGAGGGTGGCCCTGGATGGCTCACGGGTGCCCCAGACAGCTCAGGGTGGCTCTGCAGAGCTTGGAGCGGCTCCTGGGGGGTTGGCGGGGGGGTCCTGAGGGGTTTGGGGGGGCCCCCGGGGGGTCCCCGGTACCTGGAACTCGGCGGCGTTGGTGCCGAAGACGTCGCCGTAGAGCGGCTTCCCCGTCTCGTCCACGGGCGGCTTCCCCCACCCCCCGGCGTGGTACCCGAAGGAGCACCCCTGGTGTCGGGGGAGGGGTCGGGGGGGGCACCCAGAGCCCCCCCAACCCCCCCCCCCGGACTCCCCTGCACCCCAAAACCCCCCCAAACACCCCAGGTATACAAAGGAGCAGCCCCCAGCACCCATAACCTGCCTGCCCCCCCCAGCACCCAAAGGCCCCCTGAGCACCCAAGGACCCCAAATGCCCACCCTCCCCCAGCCCCCAACACCTCCCCCAGCCCCCAAAGCCCCCCCCAGGGTCCCTAAATGCCCCCCCCCCAGCACCCAAAACCCCCTGCCTGCTCCCCAAACACTCCCCTGGCACCCAGAGCCCCCCCAAAGGACCCCAAATGCCCCCCCAGCATCCAGAGCCCCCCAAAGGACCCCAAATGCCCCCTCCCAGCACCCCCCAGGCACCCAGACCCCCCCGCACCCAAAGCCCCTCCAAAAGACCGCAAATGCCCCCCAGCACCCAGAGCCCCCCAAAGGACCCCAAATGCCCCCCCCAGCACCCAACAAACACCCCCCAGCACCCAAAGCCCCCCCAAAGGACCCCAAATGCCCCCCAGCACCCAGAGCCCCCCAAAGGACCCCAAATGCCCCCCCCCAGCGCCCAACAAACACCCCCCAGCACCCAAAGCCCCCCCAAAGGACCCCAAATGCCCCCCCAGCACCCCCCAGGCACCCAGACCCCCCCCGCACCCAAAGCCCCTCCAAAAGACCGCAAATGCCCCCCCCAGCACCCAGAGCCCCCCAAAGGACCCCAAATGCCCCCCCCCAGCACCCAACAAACACCCCCCAGCACCCAAAGCCCCCCCAAAGGACCCCAAATGCCCCCCAGCACCCAGAGCCCCCCAAAGGACCCCAAATGCCCCCCCCAGCACCCAACAAACACCCCCCAGCACCCAAAGCCCCCCCAAAGGACCCCAAATGCCCCCCCGCAGGCACCCAGAGCCACCCCAAAGGACCTCAAATGCCCCCCCCCCGCACCCAGAGCCCCCCCAGCACCCAGAGCCCCCCCCTCACCTCGGGGATGGGGGAGTTGAGCCCCGGGATCTTGAGGTTGGGGTAGGAGGGGGGGGGCCCGTAGCGCTGCATGGCGATCAGCCAGGGCGGGGGCACCTTGTGCGCATTCTGCCGGGGGGGGGTCAGCACCCATGGGTGCCCCCAGCACCCACTGGTACCCACCAAACCCCCCAGCCAGCCTCCAGGCCCCCCCTCGCCCTGGGTGCCCCCCAGCACCCATGGGTGCTCTCTGGCCATGCCCAGGGTGACACAGAGCACCGCCCCCCCAGGGCTGCCCCCCCCAGCACCCATGGGTGCCCCCCAGCACCACTGGCACCCCCAAGGCACCCACCTAGCCCCCCCAGGCCAAAAACCCCCACCCTGGGGTGCCCCCAGCACCCATGGGTGCTCTCAGGCCATGCCCAGGGTGACACAGAGTACTCCCACCCCAGGTTGCCCCCCCCAGCACCCATGGGTGCTCTCTGGCCATGCCCAGGGTGACACAGAGCTCCCCCCACCCCAGGCTGCCCCCCCCAGCACCACTGGCACCACCAAGGCACCCACCTAGCCCCCGCCCCAGGCCAAAAACCCCTGTCTGGGGTGCCCCCCAGCACCCATGGGTGGCCCCGCTCACCGGCCCCACGGGCATGCCCAAGGCGATGCGCAGCTCATCCGAGAGGTCGCCCGGCTTCTTCTCCTTCAGCCGCGTCTCAAACTCCTTCCCCTGGGGACGGGGACGAGGACAGGGCGTCAGCGGGGAGGGGGACAGTGGGGACATCGTCGGGGGGGGGGGGGGGCGCAAAGAGGCAGGGTGGCACGGCTGGGGGCGTGGGGACAACGCTGAGGGACAGGGGGACAAGGGGACACCACGGGGATGTCTTTCAGGGACATGGGGACACTGATAGGGACATTGGGACAACCTTGAGGGACATGGGGACCCTGATAGAGGGACGGTGGCACCGTCAGGGGGGACATAGGGACACAGGGACATCCTTCAGGGACATGGGGACCCTGATAGAGGGACAGGGTGGCACCGTCAGGAGGGACACAGGGACACGGGGACGTCCTTCAGGGACACGGGGACCCTGATAGAGGGACATGGGGACACTGGGACAACTTTGAGGGATATGGGGACACTGATAGAGGGACACAGTGGCACCATCGGGGGGACATAGGGACACAGGGACATCCTTCAGGGACACGGGGACACTGAGAGAGAGACAGGGTGGCACCATCGGGGGGACATAGGGACATGGGGACGTCCTTCAGGGACACGGGGACACTGCTAGAGGGACATGGGGACACCGGGACAACCTTGAGGGACATGGGGACACCATCGGGGGGACTATAGGGACACGGGGACATCCCTCAGGGACATGGGGACACTGATAGAGGGACATGGGGACACCGTCAGGGGGGACATGGGGACACGGGGACAACCCTGAGGGACACGGGGACACTGCTAGGAGAGGGTGGCACCATCAGGGGGGACATAGGGACACTGATAGAGCGACATGGGGACAACCTTGAAGGACACGAGGACACTGCTAGAGGGACAGGGTGGCACCGTCGGGGGGACATAGGGACACGGGGATGTCCTTCAGGAACATGGGGACACCCTTGAGGGACACAGGGACAACCTCGAGGGTGGGAAGCCCTAGCAGGGGGACGTGGGGACACCCCTGAGGGACATGGGGACACTGTCAAGGGGCATGGGGACGTCCCTAAGGGACAGGGTGGCCCAACTAGGGGACATGGGGGACACTGGGGTGGGGCGGGGGGGACACGGTCAGACCCTGGGGACAATGCTGTGGGTGACACCCACCCAAGCGGGCTCCTGGTGACACCTCCCCGGACCGGGGGGGCTTCACCCAGCGGCAAGAGGAGCCGGTTGGGAGGCACCTACGGGCGCGGAAGGGAGCGCCCATGGGTGGGGGGAGCACCCATGGGTGGGGGGCACCCACCTCGTAGTAGAGGTCCCCGTGGATGGTGAGCTTGGGCTTGGTCTGCCACTTGAAGAAGGCGTCATGGAGCTTCTGGTAATCGATGTCGATCTTCCCCATTTTGGGGCGGACCTTCTCCCGCATCTTCGACTTCATCGTCTTCTGCTCCTCCTGGGGACACACACACACACACGTGGCAGGAGGGGACGTTGGGGACACCTGGAATGTCCCCAATGTCCCTGGGGACACCTGGGAGATGCATAGAGCCCCCCCCCCCCCCCCCCAGGGTGGCCCCGATGCCTCGGGGGGATGTGGGGAGCCCCTCGGGGTGTCCCCAACAGATGGGCAACTGTGGTGTCCCCAAAGCCCCAGATGGGCACCTATGACGTCCCCAAAGCTTTGATGTCCAACTACGATGTCCCCAAAGCCCCACATGGGCACCTACAATGTCCCCAAAGCCTTTGATGTCCAACCATGACCTCCACAAAGCCCCAAACAGGCACCTACAATGTCCCCAAAGCCCCTGATGTCCAACCATGACCTCCACAAAGCCCCAGATGGGCACCTATGACATCCCCAAAGCCCTTGATGTCCAACCATGACATCTCCAAAGCTCCGGATGGGCACCTACGATGTCCCCAAAGCCCCAGATGGGCACCTACAATGTCCCCAAAGCCCCTGATGTCCAACCATGACATCTCCAAAGCCCCAGATGGGCACCTACATCATCTCCAAAACCCCAGACGTCCAACTATGACCTCCTCAAACCCTGCATGGACACCTCTGACGTCCCCAAAGCCCCAGACGGGCACCTATGACATCTCCAAAGCCCCAAATGTCCAACTATGACCTCCCCAAAGCCCCTGATGGCCACCTACGACGTCCTCAAAACCTTTGATGTCCAACCATGACCTCCCCAAAGCCCCAGATGGGCACGTACGACCTCCCCAATTCCCCAAACAGGCACCCAGATCCCACCCCACCCCACCGTATCCCCTCCCAGGTGACACCAGGTGACGCGGCTGTCCCACCTTCTCCTGCAGGGCCTCGCGCATCTCCTGGATGCCGGTGCGCTTGATGAAGTCGGGCAGCTCGAAGGGTGGCTTCTCGATGCCCCTCTTGCCCTGCAGGTACTTGCGCTTGAAGCACCAGTGGCGCGGCACCGGCACCGAGTTGCGGGTGGCCTTGAGGTGCACCAACAGCTTGGGGTCCTGCGCCGTCACGTCGTGCATCTCCACCACGTCCGGGCGGGCCACCAGCTGTGGGGACACGGGGGATGGTTGGGACGGGGCGGGGTGGTAGGGGGGGAGGGGTTTGGGTAACCCAAGGTGGCACCAGTGTCCCCAGGGAGCTTTGCGGTTGGGCACAGGGCATCCCAGGGTGGCACCAGTGTCCCCAGTAGGATCTCAAGAGGAACACAGAGCACCCTAGGGTGGCACCAGTGTCCCCAGTAGGATCTCAAGAGGAACACAGCGCACCCGAGGGTGGCACCAGTGTCCCCAGTAGGATCTCAAGAGGAACACAGCGCACCCGAGGGTGGCACCAGTGTCCCCAGTAGGATCTCAAGAGGAACACAGAGCACCCTAGGGTGGCACCAGTGTCCCCAGGGAGCTTCGTGGTTGGGCACAGAGCACCCTAGGGTGGCACCAGTGTCCCCAACAAGCTTTGTGGCTGGGCACAGGGCATCCCAGGGTGGCACCAGTGTCCCCAGTAGGGTCTCAAGAGGAACATAGAGCACCCTAGGGAGGCACCAGTGTACCCAGTAGGATCTCAAGAGGAACACAGAGCACCCCAGGGTGGCACCAGTGTCCCCAGGGAGCTTCGTGGTTGGGCACAGAGCACCCTAGGGTGGCACCAGTGTCCCCAGTAGGATCTCAAGAGGAACACAGGGCAACCCAGGGTGGCACCAGTGTCCCCAGGGAGCTTCGTGGTTGGGCACAGAGCACCCTAGGGTGGCACCAGTGTCCCCAGTAGGATCTCAAGAGGAACACAGGGCAACCCAGGGTGGCACCAGTGTCCCCAGTAGGGTCTCAAGGTGAACACAAGGTCCCCCAGGGTGGCACAGGGGACCTTACCAGGACACAGGGGACCTTTGCTGTCCCTCAGGTAGGCACAGGCCACCCCTGGGGTGCCTCAGCTGTCCCCAGCCGGGCTTCCAGGGGACACAGCGGTGTCCCCGTGCCCCCAGGGACGCCTCAGGTGTCCCCAGCCGCGCTCATAGGGGACACAGCGGTGTCCCCGTGCCCCCAGGGACGCCTCAGGTGTCCCCAGCCGCGCTCCCAGGGGACACAGGATCCCCCATCGCCACTGTCCCTATCTCTGGGTGCCACCCGGTCGCTCGTGCCCACCGCGTCCCTGCTCCGCAGGCGCAGGGTGACGGCCCAGGCACCCTGGGGACAGGGATGGGGACAGGGACGTGTCCCCAGGGGCTGTCACCTGTTTCAGCTCGGCCACAGTGAAGCGGTTCATGCGTCGCAGCTTCTTCTTGGAGAGCTTGGGGACCTCTGGTTTCTTCTCCTGTGGGGACACCCCTGGGGTGGCACCGGCCGGGTGGCACCTGGCTGCTGCTGGGCCCTGACACTACCCAGCCACTGTCCCCGTCCCCCCAGCACCCACTCCAGAGCCCCTCCCGTCACCCGTGTCCCCACCACAGCCCCTCCTGTCACCCATGTCCTCACCACGACCACCCCAGGGGCTGTCCCCACCCTACAGCCCCTCCTGTCACCCCTGTCCCCATCCCAGAACCCCTCCTGTCACCTCTGTCCCCACCCCACAGCCCCTCCTGTCACCCGTCCCCACCCCAGAGCCCCCCTGCCACCCCTGTCCCCACCATGGCCACCCCAGGGGCTGTCCCCACCCCACAGCCCCTCCTGTCACCCCTGTCCCCATCCCCAACCCGTCCCATCACCCCTGTCCCCACCCCACAGCCCCTGCTGTCACCCCAGTCCCTGTCCCAGAGCCCCCCTGTCCCCATCCCAGAGCTCCCCTGTCCCCACCCCACAGCTCCTCCTGTCACCCCTGTCCCCATCCCCGACCCCTCCCATCACCCCTGTCCCCATCCCACAGCTCCTCCTGTCACCCCTGTCCCTATCCCAGAGCCCCCCTGTCCCCTCTGTCCCCACCCCAGAGCCCCCCGTCCCCCCTGTCCCCCTCCCACAGCTCCTCCTGTCCCCCCTGTCCCCATCCCAGAGCTCCCCTGTCCCCACCACAGCCCCCCCAGGGGCTGTCCCCACCCCAGAGCCCTTCCTGTCACCCGTCCCCTCACCAGAGCCACCCCGCCACCTGTCCCCCCCCATCACCCCCCACACCACCGTATCCCCCAGCACCCCTATCAACGTCCCCAACCAGCCCCCAGCTCCCGCTGCCCCCCGCCCTGACGCTGCCACCCCTTTGTCACCACGCTGTCACCCCCCCCCCCCCCCGACCTGCTCGTTCTCAGAGCTGTCGTCCTCGCTGCCCTTGTGCCCGTCCTCGAAGCCCTTCTTCTTGGGGACGGTGGCACTTTCGGGCCTGTCCGCCTTGTCCGGCTCCTTCTCCTTGTCCTTCTTGACGTCGTCCGTCAGCTACGGGGGCGGGATGCAGAGTGCTCAGGGGCACCCCAGGGTGCTGCCACCCCCCCCCCAAGCACCCATGGGTGCCCCCCACCCACCCCAGGATGCCACCACTCCCCCCCCGATGCCACCTTAAAAGCGCTAAAAAGAATGCTTAAAAAAGAAAATTTGTCACCCATGGGGGCAGCTGGGTGATGCTCGGGGGCACCCCGAGGTGCTGCCACCCCCCAGCACCCATGGGTGCCCCCCACCCACCTGGGCGACACCTTAAAGCACCAAAAATCCCACTAAAAAAGACAATTTGTCACCCATGGGTGCAGCTGGGGGACACCCAGGGGCACCCCGAGGTGCTGCCACCCCCCAGCACCCACGGGTGCCCCCTTGAAACTATCAAAAATCCACTTAAAACCACCACAATTTCTCACTTCCAGGAGCACCCAAAGGCACCCCAAGGTGCTGCCAACGCCTCAGCACCCATGGGTGCCCCCCACCCTCTCGCTCTTACCTTAAAAGCCTCAAAAATCCTTTTAAAAAAGACAAAATTGGGGTCGTAGATCTCGGGCTCCTCGGTGACGTACTCGATTTCCACAGGTGGGGCGTCGCCGGGGGTCTCGGGGTCCCCCCGGGGTGGGGGGGGGCCCCCTTCCCGCCCCCTCCCCCGCTTCTTCTTCTTGCGGTTGCGACGCTTGCGGTTGCGCTGAGGGAGGGAAGGGGACACGGGTGACGCGGGGGCGGCCCAGTCACCCCCCCCCCCCCCCCCCACGAGGGTTTAGCCCCCAAGGGAGCTCCTGGGTATGAACCAGCACCCTGGGGTCTCTCTGAGCAGGATTGGACCCCCCCCAGCAGGACCTGGCACCCTGGGGACCCAACGGACAGGATCGGGCCCCTCCCCACACAGCAATGGGCACCCAAGGGCCCCCCTGAGCAGGATCAGCCCCCCCAGGGGAGGACCTAGCACCCAAGGGAGCTCCTGGGTATGAACCAGCACCCTGGGGTCTCTCCGAGAAGGATTGGGCCCCCCCCGGCAGGACCTGGCACCCTGAGGACTTGATGGACAGCATCAGGTCCCTCCCCACACAGGAACGGGCACCTAAGGGCCCCCCCCCGAGCAGGATCAGCCCCCCCAGGGGAGGACCTAGCACCCAAGGGAGCTCCTGGGTATGGATCAGCACCCTAGGGTGCCTTTGGGCAGGACTGATCCCCCCCAGCAGGACCTGACATCCTGGGGTCCCCACGGACAGGATCAGGCCCCCCCAGGGGCAGAACTGTCCCCCCACCCCCGTGGCAGGAACAGGGGACCCCCCCAGCCCCCCCAGGGTGCTTCCGAGCAGGATCGGGCCCCCCTAGGGACCCCCGAGCCCCCCCCGGGTGACACCCACCTCCTTTTTGGAGAGCCCCGCGTCCTCCTCCGCCTCCGAGGCCGACGCTGACGCCCGCGGCTCCGTCTCCATCTCGTCCTCGGCTGCGGAAACATGGGTGGGGTGGGTGGGTGGGGGGGGTCTGGGTGCTGCCCACCACCCCGCCGAGGGGCACCCATGGGTGCTGGGGGGGGGGCGGTGCGTGTCCTCACCCGAGAGCCCCGGCACGGTGATCAGCTCCTCCTGCC
Organism: Nipponia nippon; assembly: GCF_047370975.1. NCBI lineage: Eukaryota > Metazoa > Chordata > Aves > Pelecaniformes > Threskiornithidae > Nipponia > Nipponia nippon. Next base: position 695,002 of record NW_028262356.1, on the reverse strand, counting down.
GGATCTCCTTCAGCTGCAGGATCTTTTCCAGCGCCTGCGGGATCTTGGGACCCACCGTCGGGTCGTCCGGCTGCGCGGGATGGGGGGGGGGGGCGTCAGGGGACCCAGGCACCCGGGAGACCCCCCCCAACCCAAAAAATCCAGGTATCTGGGAGACCCCCCCCACCCAAGAGCACTCAGGTGTCTGGGACCCCCCCCCAAAGGGAACTCAGGCATCCAGGAGACCCCCACCCAGAGCACCCAGGTGTCTGGGACCCCCACACCCAAAGAAACCAAGTGGCCAGGACCCCTCCCCCCCCCCCCGAGCACCCAGGAGACCCCCACCCATCTGGAGACCCCAGGCACCTGGGAGACCCCCACCCACCCAAGATGAACCCAGGCATCTGGAACCCCCCACCCAGAGCACCCAGGAGACCCCCACCCATCTGGAGACTCCAGCCACCTGAGGAACCCCCCCCTCACCCAAAGAATCCAGGGATCTGGGAGCCCCCCCACCCAGAGCACCAACGCGCCCGGGCTGCCCCTCACCCACCTCTCGGCTCTCCTCCCCGGGGGGCGGCGGGGGCCCGCGGGGGCGGGGGGCACCCATGGGCACCCCCGGCATGGGGGCACCCATGGGGGTGCTGCCTGCGGGGTGACAGAAGGGAGCAGCTACAGCGGGGGGACAGGCCACCAGCGGCATCCCCCTGCGAGCCCGGGGTGGCCACGGGGCCGGCGACGCTCACCTCGGGGGGGCAGGGAGGCGCGGGCACCCATGGGTGCCACGTCTGGGGGGGGCCGGGGCACGGCGGGTGCCAGCTTGGCCATCTCCTGCTGCCGCTCCTGCTCCAGCAACACCGCCGCCTGCGGGGGACACCCATGGGTGACGGTCGCGCCCACGGGTGTCCCTACACCCGCTGACATCCCCACGTCTTCACCTGCACCCGCGGGGGCACCCCCGCACCCCCAGGGGGTCCCCGTGGGTGCCCCCTCACCAGTCCCCGCACCCACGGGTGTCCCCGCACCCACAAGTGCCCGCCAAGCCCCTCCCTGCACCCATGGGTGCCCCCCGTCCTCACCCGCTTCTGCTGCTCCAGCAGCTCCTGCTCCTTGGCCTTGTCCCCAAATGGGTGCTGGCCCTGGGGAGGGGGCGTGGGGTGGCTCAGAGCACCCACGGGTGCTGCGACGCCCCCCGCAAACGCTCCCGCGCCCGCAGCGTCCCCCAGCACCCGTGGGTGCTGCCCGTTCCCCCCCCCCAGCACCCGCGGAGGCCCTGTGTCCGTAGGGAGCCCCCCAGCACCCAGGGGTGCCCCCCATAACCGTGCCAGCCCCTAGCACACCCATGGGTGCTCCCCGCCTCCACAGGGCCCCCCAGCACCCATGGGTGCCCCCCCCAGCACCCGTAGATCCGTCCTGTGTCCACAGAGACCCTCCTCAGCACCCACAGGTGCCCCCCAGCACCCATAGATCCACCCTGTGTCCGCAAAGACCCCCCTCAGCACCCACGGGTGCCCCCACTGCCCCCCTAAACCCCCTCTTAACTCACCCAGGCTCCCGCAGTCCCCCTGACACCCCCACCCCCACCCCGGGTGCCTCCCTCCCACCAGCAGCCCCACAGAAACCCCTTAACCCCCCCAAAACCTTAGATGCTCCCCCACACCCATGGGTGCCCTCTCCACATTCTTCCCCCCGCACCCCCCAGCAGCCCCTTACCCCCACATTGGGTGCCCCCCCCCGCCCCCCCCCCCCATGGGTGCCCCCCGTAACGCCCCCACCCCACCCCCTCCGCCCAGGACCCTCTGACCCACCCAAACTCCCTCACTCCCCCCTAAAGCTACCCCCCAGCACCCATGGGTGCCCCCCTCACCCATGGGTGCCCCCCATAACCCCCGCCCCACAGGACCCTCTGACCCACCCAAACTCCCTCACTCCCCCCTAAAGCTGCCCCCCAGCACCCATGGGTGCCCCCCATAACCCCCCCCCAGTGCTCCCACCCCCCCACTGCCCCCCAGGACTCGCTGACCCACCCAAACTCCCTCACTCCCCCCCCCCCCCAAGCTGCCCCCCAGCACCCATGGGTGCCCCCCCCCGCCACCCATGGGTGCCCGCCACCCCCGGCACCTGCTGGGCCCGCTCCTCCTGCAGCAGCAGGGCCGCCTGCTGCTGGGCCAGCGTCAGCCGCTCCTCCTCCGACAGCGCCTCGGCCCCTGGCCCCCGCAGCCCGGGGGGGGGCGGCGGGGGGGGCACCCCCACCCCCAGCCCGTAGCTCAGCCCCAGCCCCGGCGGCGGGGGGGGCACCAATGGGTGCTGCAGGGGCAAGCCGGGCAGGGGGGGGGGGGGGGGGAAGAGGGGGCGTGAGTCTGTCCTGCCCCCCCCAGCACCCACTGACCCCCCCCCACCCCAAAACGGGGTACCCTGGGGGGATCCTGTCCCCCCCCAGCACCCACTGTCATCCTAATACTGGGTACACTGGGGGGGGTCTGCCCCATCCCATAGCAGCCACTGACATCCCCCCCCCCCAAAACTGGGTACCCTGGGGGGTCCTGCCCCCCAGCACCCACTGACACCCCCCAAAACTGGGTCTCCCGGGGAGTCCTGCCCCCCCCCCAACAGCCACTGACCCCCCACCCCAAAACTGAGCCTCCCGGGGGGTCCTGCCCCCCCCCCAGCACCCACTGCCACCCCAAAATTGGGTCTCCTGGGGGTCCTGCCCCTCCCATAGCACCCACTGACTCCCTCCCTCCTAACCAGCACCCCGCAGCTGTTAACCCCCCCCAACGCAGCCCCCCACCCCCACCCCGAGCCCCCCCACCTGCGCCGGCAGCGGGGGCTGGGCAGCCTTGTCCCCCTCCTCGGGGCGCAGCACGGGGCGGCTCAGGACGATCCCCGTCTGGGGGGGGGGGGGGGGGGGAAGAGGGGACACATTGAGGCACCCATGAGGGACCCCCCCCACCCTGAGGGGACACCGAGACACCCCAACCCTGGGGGGGTGTGGGGGTCGTCGTGTCCCCCCCGGCACATGGGGACCCCCACCCTGAGGGGACACAGGGAACAGAGACCCCCCCCCCCAGGGGGACATGGGGGTCCCAGCCCCCCCCCGGGGATACTGGGGACCCCCCCCCCCCGGGGTTACTGGGGGCTCACCTGCATGGTGTAGGCCTGCAGCCGCTCCACCAGCTCCTCCCGGGTGCCTGGGGGGCACGGGGGGGTCAGGGAGCCCCCAAATTCTGCCCCCCAACCCCCCCAGTTTCACCCCAGCCCCCCCAACCCAGGGTGTGTCCCCATCCCGTCCCCCCCAAATCCCTCCACCCCCCAGGACCCCTCAGTTCCCCCTGGGAGCCCCCCAACACCCCCTAGAGCCTCCCCGCGTTACCCCGGGGGGCCCAAATGATCTTTAGGGTCCCCCTTCCCCCCCAAATACCCTGAGGGCCCCTCCTCAGCACCTCCCTGCACCCCAACACCCCCAGCCACCCCAGGGGGTCCCCAGCACCCCCCAAATACCCCGAAGGACCCCCCAGCACCCCAAAGGACCCCCCAGCCACCCCTAGGGCCCCCCAGCACCCCCCAACCACCGCTGGGGACCCCCCAGCACCCCCCAACCACCCCTAAGCGGCCCCCAACAGCCCCCTACCCATAACGACCCCCCAGCACCCCTAGGAACCCCCCAGCACCCCTCAACCACCCCTGGGGACCCCCCAGCACCCCTAGGGACCCCTCCAGTGACCCCCAGGAGCCTCTCCAACACCCCCAGCACTCTGGGGACCCCCCAGCCACCCCCCAACCACCCCTGGGGATCCCCTAGCACCCCCCAACCTCCTCTAGGGACCCCCAACTCCCCCCAACCCCATCTAGGGACCCCCAACCACTCCTAGAGACCCCCAGCACCCTGGGGACCCCCCAGCCACCCCCCAACCACCCCTGGGGACCCCCAGCACCCCCCAACCCCCTCTAGGGACCCCCCAACCCCCTCTAGGGACCCCCCAGCACCCTGGGGACCCCCCAGCCACCCCCCAACCCCCCTAGGGACCCCCAGCACCCTGGGGACCCCCCAGCACCCCCCAACCCCCTCTAGGGACTCCCCAGCACCCTGGGGAACCCCCAGCCACCCCTGGCGACCGCCCAGCCACCCCCAGCCCCCCCAGGCCCGCCCCCCCCGGCCGCACCCTGCGCGGGAGCGCCGATGCCGGCCAGCGTTGCCTGCAGCTCGGCCGGGGCCCAGCCCGCGTAGGGCGGCAGCTCCCCCGTCCCCCCCCCCGCCGGCCCCCCCCGGCCGCCGCCGCCGCCGCCGCCCGTCGCCGCCTCCGCCCGCTCCGCCGCCATCTTCTTCCCGCCGCCCCGCGCACGCGCCGCCCGGCCAATCAGCGGCGGCGGCCCCGCCCCCTTTCCGCGGCGTCGGCCCCGCCCCTTCCGGCGTCGCCCCCCACCCCACACACCATAGAGACGCAACGGACGCCGCTCGCCGGAAGTGACGCGCCGCGCGTACCCGGAAGTACCGGAGGGAGGTGAGCGGCACCGGGGCCCCTCGGCGGGGGGGGGGGGGGGGCGGGCGGGCGGCTCTTAATGGCGGAGAGGGGGGGACCGGACGCCCCTCCCCCTCTCTTTCTCCCCTCCCCCCCCCCCGGTTGTCGCCGTAGCCGCCGGGATGGCGCGCGCCACCAAGCGGAAGCACGTGGTGCGGGAGCTGCTGGAGGAGCGCGTGCTGCCGGGTCCGCGACAGCGTGTCGTGAGGGTGGGGACACCGTGGGGGGCGGGGGGACAGGGACGGGGGGGGCACGGGGGGACATGGGGACACCGGGACACCGGGGGGGACGGGGACAAGGGGGGGACATGGGGACAACGGGGGGGACATGGGGGGGCGGGGTGGGACACGGGGGGCAACATGGGGACACGGGGGGAACATGGGGACACCGGGAGGGGGGACATGGGGGGGACAAGGGGGGACACGGGGAGAGGACATGGGGACATGGAGGGGGCACAGGGGGACACCGGGGGGGTGGGGAGGGACATGGGGACACCGGGGGGGGGCACAGGGACGTGGGGGTGACAGGGACGCTGGGGGGGCGGAGGGGGGACGTGGGGACATAGGGGGGACATGGGCAGGGGGACACTGGGGGGATGTAGGGACACGGGGGGACGCCGGGGGGGACATGGGGACAAGGAGGGTGACACGGAGGGGACAAGGGGAGATGGGGGGACGTGGGAACACAGGGGGGGCACAGGGACGCGGGGGGGGACGACATGGGGACACTGGGGGGCTGTAGGGACAGGGAGGGGACACCGCGGGGGACACGGGGATCCGCTGGCTGTCCCCTGCTGCGGGGGGGGGGGGGCTTGGGGACACCCTGGTCCCTGTCTGGGGGGACAGAGGGGACACAGACGGGGGCAGGGGGACAGGGGTGGCCCTGACGCATGGTGTGTCCCCCCCCCGTGTCACCCCCCCAGGTGTTGGGGACACCGGGGAACAACCTGCACGAGGTGGAGACGGCGGAGGGGACGCGGTTCCTGGCCAGCATGCCCCCCCGCTTCCGCCGCCACATCTGGATCAAGAGAGGTGACACCGCCACCCCCGCCGTCGCGCTGTCACCCTACTGTCACCCTGCTACCCCTGCCGTCACCCTGCTGTCACGCTGTCACCCTACCGTCACCCTGTCGCTCCCACCATTACCCTGGCGTCACCCTGTGACCCCCACCGTCACCCTGCCATCACCCTGCCACCCCCGCTGTCACCCTGCTGTCACTCTGCCACTTTGCCACCCCCGCCGTCACCATACTGTCACCCCGCCGTCACGCTGTCACCCTACCGTCGCCCTGTCACCCCCACCGTCACTATGCCATCCCCGCTGTCACCCTGCCATCTGTCTGTTACTCTCACCGTCACCCTGCCGACACCCTGCCACCCCCACTGTCACCCCGCCCCCCCTGCTGTCACGCTGTCAACCTACCGTCACTCTGTCACCCCTGCCATCACCCTGCCACCCCTGCTGTCACCTTGTTCTCACCCTGTCACCCCCACCGTCACCCTGGTGTCACCCTGCCACCCCCGCCGTCACCCTGCTGTCACCCTGCCATCCCCGCTGTCCCCCCCACTGCCACTTTGCCACTCCCACTGTCACCATACCATCATCCTGCTACCTCTGCTGTCACTCTGTCGTCACCCTGCCATCACCCTGCCGTCACGCTGTCACCCTGCTGTCACCCTGTCACTGCCACCATCACTATGCCATCCCCGCTGTCACCCTGGCATCACCCTGTCTCCCCCACCATCACCCTGCTGTCACCCTGCCACCCCTACTGTCACCCTGCCATCACTCTGCCACCCTCCCGTCACCTTGTCACCCCGCCCCCCCCCGTCACCGTGCCACTCCCGCTGTCACCCTGTCACCTGCACCCCGGGGGCTGTCACCTGTCCCTGGTGCCGTCAGCCGTCCCCGGTGTCATCAGCGTGCGCTCAGCAGCAGCCACAACCTTGTCCCCCCTGGTGACCCCCACCCCCCAGTGACCCCCCTGTCCCCTCCCAGTGACCCCCCTGTCCCCCCAATGACCCCCAGCCCCTGGTGACCCCCCCATCCCCCCAGTGACCTCCCTGTCCCCCCAATGAGCCCCACCCCCCAGTGACCCCCCTGTCTCCCCCGGTGACCCCCCCATCCCCGCTGTCCCCCCCCATCCCCCTGGTGACCCCCATCCCCTCGGAGACCCCCTGTCCCCCCTGTCCCCCCTGGTGGCTCCCCCACCCCCCGGTGACCCCCCCGTGTCCCCCCCAGGTGACCCCCACCCCCAGTGACCCCCCTGTTTTCCCCCCCCAGGTGACCCCCCCCCCCGTGACACCCCCCCCAGTGACCCCCTCCGTGTCCCCCCCCCAGGTGACCCCCACCCCCACTGACCCCCTCCGTGTCCGTCCCCCCAGGTGACCCCCACCCCCAGTGACTCCTCCGTGTCCCCCCCCCAGGTGACCCCCCCCCCCCAGTGACCCCCCCAGGTGACCCCACCCCCAGTGACCCCCCCATGTCCCCCCCAGGTGACCCCCTCCCCCAGGTGTCCCCCCCAGGTGACCCCCCCCCAGTGACCCCCGTGTCCCCCCCCCCAGGTGACCCCCACCCTCGGTGACCCCCCTGTGTCACCCCCCAGGTGACCCCCCCCAGGTGTCCCCACCCCCAGTGACCCCGCCGTGTCCCCCCCAGGTGACCCCCTCCCCCAGGTGTCCCCACCCCCAGTGACCCCCCCGTGTCCCCCCCCCAGGTGACCCCCTCCCCCAGGTGACCCCCCCCCAGTGACCCCCCTGTGTCACCCCCCCCAGGTGACCCCCCCCCAGGTGTCCCCCCCCAGGTGACCCCCACCCTCGGTGACCCCCTGTGTCACCCCCCCAGGTGACCCCCCCCCAGGTGTCCCCACCCCCAGTGACCCCCCCCGTGTCCCCCCCCCAGGTGACCCCCCCAGGTGTCCCCACCCCCAGTGACCCCGCCGTGTCCCCCCCCCAGGTGTCTTCCTGCTCGTGGACCCCCTCGAGGAGGGGGCCAAGGTCAAGGCCGAGATCGCCCTTGGCCTCCTCCCCCCCACGTCCACTTCCTGCAGCGCCAGGGCCTCTGGTAGGGGCAAATCCCCCCCCCGGGGGCAAATACCCCCCCCGGGGCAAATCCCCCCCCCCGGGGGCAAATACCCCCTCCCAGTCCCTCCCAGTTCCCCAGTTGTGACCCCTCCCCCCCCCACCCCAGGCCTGAGGCCTTCGCCCCCCTGGAGAGGCCGAGCCCCCGGGAGGGGTGAGTGGGGGGCAATAGCGGGGGGGGGGCAATAACGGGGTGAGTGGGGGGCAATAACGGGGGGGGGGGGGCAATAACGGGGTGAGTGGGGGGGCAATAACGGGGTGAGTGGGGGCAATAACGGGGGGCAATAACAGGGTGAGTGGGGGCAATAACGGGGGGCAATAACAGGGTGAGTGGGGGCAATAATGGGGGGCAATAACAGGGGTGAGTGGGGGCAATAACGGGGGGGCAATAACAGGGTGAGTGGGGGCAATAATGGGGGGGCAATAACAGGGGTGAGTGGGGGCAATAATGGGGGGCAATAACAGGGGTGAGTGGGGGCAATAACGGGGCAATAACAGGGGGAGGGGGGCAATAACGGGGCAATAACAGGGGTGAGGGGGCAATAACGGGGCAATAACGGGGGGCAATAGCGGGGGTAACTGGGGGGGGCAATACCAGAGGGGGGGCAATAGCGGGGGGGGGGGGGCAACAAGGGGGGTGAGGGGGGACACGGGGTGGCACTGGGGGGACACGGGTGGCATGGGGTGGCACTGGGGGGACATGGGGGTGGCACTGGGGGGGACACGGAGTGGCACTGGGAGGACACGGGGTGGCACTGGGGGGACGCGGGTGGCACTGGGAGGACACAGGGGTGGCACTGGGGGGACATGGGGTGGCCCTGGGGGGACACGGGTGGCACGGGGGGGGGACACGGGCCAGAGGGGACATGGAGGTGGCACTGGGGGGACATGGGGTGGCAGTGGGGGGACACAGGACGGGGTGACACAGGGACATGGGGGGGGGACGGGACACAGTGGCATTAACGGGGCTGTCACCCCGGTGCCGAGGGGACACCAACCCCGCCCCCCCAGCACTGGGGACAGTTAGGGACACAGGGACACGCATGTCACGGTGTCTTTGTCACACACACACCCCCCCCCGTGTCCCCGAGGCAGCCAGGATGGGGACGGAGACATCTTTGTCAACACCAACCGGGTGGTGGCCAGCGGGGACACGGGGGACAGCGAGGACACGGGTGACAACGAAGACACGAGTGACAGCGAGGAGGAGGACACGGGTGACAACGAGGACACGGGTGACAGCGAGGAGGACGGAGGTGACGAGGAGGAAGACGCGGGTGACAAGGACACGGGGGACGAGGCCACGCAGCCACGGGACAGCGGGGACAAGGACAGAGGGGACACGCGGTGCCCCCCGCCGTGAGGGGGTGTCCCCACAGGCGGTGACGGGGCCAGGGGCTGCTCCCCCAATAAAGGACTCTCGGTGGTACTGGGGACAGGCGGTGGCGGTGGTGACACGTGGTGACAGTGGCACTGTCCTGACCTGTGCGCACAGGTGGTGGCAGGGGGACATCATGGGGACACGATGCTGTCCCCAAGCACGGTGGCAGGGACAGACGGTGGCTTTGTCACCCGACACAGCCCTGTCCCCCACCGTTGGTGACACAGTGACAGTGGCACTGTCCTGCGCGCACAGGTGGTGGCAGGGGGTGTGCGGCAGGGACACGACACTGTCCCCAAGCGTGGTGGCAGGGACAGGTGGTGGCTTTGTCACCCCGATGCGGCCCCATCCCCTGGCGCAGGTGACACGCAGTGACCTGTGGTGACAGTGGCACTGTCTTGTGCGCACAGGCAGTGGCAGGGGGACATCACGGGGACACAACGCTGTCCCCAAGCACGGCGGCAGGGACAGGCGGTGGCTTTGTCACCCGACACAGCCCTGTCCCCCGGCGCAGGTGACACGCGGCAACAGTGGCACTGTCCTGTGCGCACAGGTGGTGGCAGGGGGTGCGTGACAGGGACACAACGCTGTCCCCGAACGCGGTGGCAGGGACAGGCGGTGGCTTTGTCACCCCGACGTGGCCCTGTCCCCCAGCGCAGGTGACACGAGGTGATAGTGGCACTGTCCTGCGCACACAGGCGGTGGCGGGGGGGGTGTGGTGTGACAGGGACACAACGCCATCCCTAAGCGCGGTGGCAGGGACAGGCGGTGGCTTTGTCACCCGACACAGCCCTGTCCCCCGGCGCAGGTGACACATGGTGACAGTGGCACTGTCCTGTACCCACAGGCGGTGGCGGGGGTGTGTGACAGGGACACAACGCCATCCCCAAGCGCGGTGGCAGGGACGGGCGGTGGCTTTGTCACCCCGACGCGGCCCCGTCCCCTGGCGCAGGTGACACGCGGTGACACGCGGTGGCTGTCCCCAAGGCCTTTACTGTCCCCGCGGGGTGGGGGGACGCGGGAGGGGACACGGGAGGGGACGGGGGCGTCCCCCGCCGGCAACGTCACTTGGTGATGGTGTTCCTGGGGGGGGAGAGGGAGTCAGTGCCCTCCCAGTGCTCCCAGTCCCAGCCCAGTGCTCCCAGTGCCCTCCCAGTCCCTCCCAGTGCCCTTCCCAGCCCTCCCAGTCCCCCCTTGTCTCCCCTCCCAGTGCCCTTCCCAGTGCTCCCAGTCCCCCTCCCCAGCACTCCCAGCCCCCTCCAGTGCTCCCAGTCCCTCCCAGTGCCCTTCCCAGCCCTCCCAGTCCTTCACAGTGCCCTCCCAGTTTCCTTCCCAGTACTCCCAGTCCCTCCCAGTGCCCTTCCCAGTCCTCTCAGTCCCCCTCCCAGCACTCCCAGCCTCCCCCCAGCGCTCCCAGTCCCTCCTAGTGCCCTTCCCAGTGCTCCCCCCTCCCAGCCCTCCCAGTCCCTCCTAGGGCCCTTCCCAGCCCTCCCACTCCTTCCCAGTGCACCTCCCGGCGCTCCCAGCCCCGTCCCAGTGCTCCCAGTCCCTCCCTAATGCCCTTCCCAGTGCTCCCAGTCCCCCTCCCAGCCCTCCCAGTCCCTCCCAGTGCCCTTCCCAGTGCTCCCACTCCCCCTCCCAGCCTCTCCCAGTGCCCTTCCCAGTGCTCCCACTCCCCCTCCCAGCCCTCCCAGCCCCCTCCCAGCGCTCCCAACCTCGCCCCAGTGCTCCCAGTCCCTCCCTAGTGCCCTTCCCAGTGCTCCCACCCCCTCCCAGACCTCCCAGTCCCTCCCACTCCTTCCCAGTGCCCTTCCCAGTACTCCCAGCCCCCTCCCAGTGCTCCCACTCCCCCTCCCAGCCCTCCCAGTGCCCTTCCCAGTCCTCCCAGTCCCCCTCCCAGCACTCCCAGCCTCCCCCCAGTGCTCCCAGTCCCTCCTAGTGCCCTTCCCAGTGCTCCCCCTCCCAGCCCTCCCAGTCCCTCCTAGGGCCCTTCCCAGCCCTCCCACTCCTTCCCAGTGCACCTCCCGGCGCTCCCAGCCCCCTCCCAGTGCTCCCAGTCCCTCCCTAATGCCCTTCCCAGTGCTCCCAGTCCCCCTCCCAGCCCTCCCAGTCCCTCCCAGTGCCCTTCCCTAGTGCTCCCACTCCCCCTCCCAGCCCTCCCAGTCTCTCCCAGTGCCCTTCCCAGTGCTCCCACTCCCCCTCCCAGCCCTCCCAGTCTCTCCCAGTGCCCCTCCCAGTCTCTCCCAGTGCCCTTCCCAGCCCTCCCAGCCCCCTCCCAGCACTCCCAGCCTCGCCCCAGTGCTCCCAGTCCCTCCCTAGTGCTCCCACTCCCCCTCCCAGCCCTCCCAGTCCCTCCCACTCCTTCCCAGTGCCATTCCCAGCGCCCTTCCCAGCACTCCCAGCCCCCTCCCAGTGCTCCCACTCCTCCTCCCAGCCCTCCCAGTGCCCTTCCCAGCACTCCCAGCCCCCCCCCCAACCCCCCCAGCGCTCCCAGTCCCTCCCAGTAGCACCCACGCGTTCATGCTCTTCCCGCTGCCGCTGAGGACGATGTACGGCGTCTTCTGGGCCTTCTGCTTCTCCTGCAGCAGGGCCACCGTCCCCAGGGGGGTGTCGCTGGAGCTCATCTTCTTCAGCAGCTGCCGCAGCGGGAGACCCCCCCAAAATAAGGGGGGGCCCCCCCAGAAATGGGGGACCCCCTCCCGAAATGGGGGACCCCCCCCAAAGATGGGGGGACCCCAAAAGAAAGGGGATTCCCCCCCCCAAACTCTCCCCCCCCCCCAAGAGTAGAGGGAGCCCTGAGCAGCATGGGGGGGGTTGGGGGGCCCCCAAATTGGGTCAAGGGGACCCCAAAAAGGGGTGGGGGGACCCCAAAATTGGGCCAAAGGGACCCCAAAATTGGGCTGAAGGCCCCAAAAAGGGGCCGGGGGACCCCAAAACTGGGCCAAGGGGAGCCCCAAAAAGGGGCTGGGGGACCCCAAAAGGCTCCCAGCGCCCCCCAAATGGGGCTGAAGGCCCCAAAAAGGGGCTGGGGGACCCCAAAACTGGGCCAAGGGGAGCCCCAAAACTGGACTGAAGGCCCCAAAAAGGGGCTGGGGGACCCCAAAAGGCTCCCAGCGCCCCCCAAATGGGGCTGAAGGCCCCAAAAAGGGGCTGGGGGACCCCAAAATTGGGCCAAAGGGACCCCAAAATTGGGCTGAAGGCCACAACAAGGGGCTGGGGGACCCCAAAAGGCTCCAGGGACCCCCCAAAACGGGGCTGAAGGCCCCAAAAAGGGGCCGGGGGACCCCAAAATTGGGCCAAGGGGAGCCCCAAATTGGGGTGAAGGCCCCAAAAAGGGGCTGGGGGACCCCAAAAGGCTCCAGGGATCCCCAAAAACCAGGGACGGGACACCCCAAAACTGGGCCAAGGGGAGCCCCAAAACTGGACTGAAGACCCCAAAAAAGGGCTGGGGGACCCCAAAAGGCTCCCAGCGCCCCCCCAAAATGGGGCTGAAGGCCCCAAAAAGGGGCTGGGGGACCCCAAAATTGGGCCAAAGGACCCCAAAATTGGGCTGAAGGCCCCAAAAAGGGGACGGGGACCCCAAAATTGGGCCAAGGGGACCCCAAAATTGGGGTGAAGGCCCCAAAATTGGGCCAAGGGGAGCCCCAAATTGGGGTGAAGGCCCCAAAAAGGGGCTGGGGGACCCCAAAAGGCTCCCAGCCCCCGCCCAAAAGCTCCTCACCGCTTCCTCATCCAACTTCTTCATCCTCCGCTCTGTCTTCATCTTCCCCGAGCCTTTGCCGTGGAAGCGGTGGGAGAGCTGCCGGAAGGCCTGGGGGACAGGGGACACCGGGAGGGGGTCAGGGGACACTGGAGGGGGGACGGGGGACAGTGGGGGGGGGGGGTCACCCCCGGGTCCCCGCGGCCGCGTCACCCCCGTCCCCGCACCTCCTTTGGCGTCAGCTTGCGGCCGGTCTCGTCCACGTACTCAATCTTGACGTCGGGGCGGTAGCCCTCCTTCTCCTTGAAGTCCTGCGTGAAGCCCCGGTACTCCTCGCGCCGGCTGTACTTGTCATCGATGGCCCTGCGCGGGTGACAGGGGGACATCAGGGACAAGGGGACACCGGGACAGGGGGACAGCGAGGGAAAAGGGGGGACATGGGGATGGGGGCACCCAGGGACCCGGGGTGCTCCTCGCACCGGCTGTAGTTGTCATCGATGGCCCTGTGCGGGTGACACGGGGACAGGGGGACACCGGGACAGGGGGACAGCGAGGGAAAAGGGGGGACATGGGGATGGGGGCACCCAGGGACCCGGGGCGCTCCTCGCACCGGCTGTAGTTGTCATCGATGGCCCTGAGTGGGTGACACGGGGACAGGGTGACACCGGGGACACAGGGTGACATCGGGGACGGGGTGACACAAGGATGGGGTGACACAGAGGGGACACGGCAGCGCCTGTGCTCCTTGCACCGGCTGTGCCCGGCACCAGCGGGGAGACCTGGGGGTGACACGGGGTGACACAGGGTGACAGGGGGTGGCACGGGTTGACGAGGGGGTGACACAGGGTGGCACAGGGTGACAGGGGGACGTCACCCACATCTTGTCCTCGATGCAGTAGACGGCCGAGGGCAGGGACTTGTTGGGGGCCTTCACCCGCGCCACCTTCTGCACCGTCGTCTCCAGCAGCCCTGGGGCGGAAAGGGGTCAGGGCACCCTAGAGAGACCCTAAAGCACCCTACAGGGACCCCAGAGCACCCTATAGAGCCCTGAGCACCCTATAGAGACGCCAGACCTCCCTATAGACTCCCCAGAGCACCCTATAGAGATGCCAGACCTCCCTATAGACTCTCCAGAGCACCCTATAGAGCTCTTGAGCACCATATAGAATTTGCAAACCTCTCTATAGACTCCCCAGAATACGCTATAGAGACCTTGAGTCCCCTATGAACTCCTCAAAGCTTCCTATAGAGATCCCAGATCACCCTGGCTCCCTCCATAGGGCCCCCAAACCACCCTATAGACTCCCCAAACCACCTTGGATCCCTCTATGGGGCCCCCAAATCACCCTATAGCCCCCCCCCGACCCCCCTGGATCCCTCTATAGGGCCTAGAGACCCCCCCAAAATCACCCCAGATCCCTCTATAGGGCCCCCAAACCATCCTGGACTCCTCTATAGGGGTCCCAAACCACCTTGGAGACCCCCCAGACCCCTCTATAGGGCCCCCAAACAACCCTATAGACCCACCAAACCACCCTGGATCCCTCTATAGGGCCCCCAAACCACCCCCCAGACTCCCCATACACCCCCTGGATCCCTCTATAGGGCCCCCAGATCACCCTATAGCCTGTAGATCCCTCTATAGGGTCCCCAATCCACCCTATAGATCCCCCTCAACCCACCCTATAGGGACCCTAAAGCGGCTATAGGGCCTCTCAAGAACTCTATAAGGACCCTAAGGCACCTATAGGGCCCCCCAAGCACCCTATAAGGACCTTAAAGCATTCTACAGGGATCGTAAAGTGCCCTATAGAGACCCGAAAGCGCCTACAGGGAGTCTCAAGCAGCCTATAGGGATGCTGAAGCGCCCTGTAGAGACCCTAAAGTGCCCTATAGGGACCCCCCAGCACCCTATAGGGCCCTACAGAGACCCTAAAGCACCCTATAGGAACCCTGAAGTGCCCTACAGAGATGCTAAAGCGCCTATAGGCCCCCCCCAGCACCCTATAGGGCCCCCCCAGCCCCCCATAGGGCCCCTAAAATGCTCTATAGGGCCCCCCAAGCACCCCATAAGGACCCTAAAGGGCCCTATAGGGACTCTCAAGCATCCCATAGGGACCCTAAAGGGCTCTATAGAGACTATAAAGTATCTATAGAGCCCCCCAAGCACTCTATAGGGACCCCCCAGCACTCTATAGGGACCTTAAAGCACCCTATAGAGACTCTCAAACACCCTATAGGGATCCTAAAGCGACCTATACGGACCCTAAAGCACCTATAAGGACCCCCAAGCACCCTATAGAGACCCTAAAGTACCCTACAGAGACCCCCCAGCCCCCCATAGGGACCCTAAAATACCCTACAGGGCCCCCCCAGCACCATATAGGGCCCCCCCAACCCCCCACAGGGACCCTAAAACACCCTATAGGGCCCCCCAGCCCCCCATAGGGACCCTAAAACGCCCTATAGGGCCCCCCAGCCCCCATAGGGACCCTAAAACGCCCTATAGGCCCCCCCAGCACCCTATAGGGCCCCCCAGCCCCCCATAGGGACCCTAAAGCACCTATAGCCCCCCCAGCACCCTATAGGGCTCCCCCAGCCCCCCATAGGGACCCTAAAATGCCCTATAGGCCCCCCAGCCCCCCATAGGGACCCTAAAGCACCTATAGGCCCCCCAGCACCCTATAGGGCCCCCCAGCCCCCCATAGGGACCCTAAAGCACCTATAGGCCCCCCAGCACCCTATAGGGCCCCCCAGCCCCCCATAGGGACCCTAAAATGCCCTATAGGCCCCCCAGCACCCCATAGGGACCCTAAAGCACCTATAGGCCCCCCAGCACCCTATAGGGCCCCCCCAGCCCCCCATAGGGACCCTAAAATGCCCTATAGGCCCCCCCAGCCCCCCATAGGGACCCTAAAGCACCTATAGGCCCGCCCAGCACCCTATAGACCCCCCTAGGGCCCGGGCCTCACCCTTGTTCTGGCAGAGCAGCAGGGCGGCGGCCAGGCCCCGGTTGACGATGGGCTCCTCGTCCAGGATGGTGGTGGAGGAGGCCGAGAACTGGGGGGGGGGGGGGGGAGCAAAAAAAGGGGGTTCAGGGGAGCCCCCCCCAATTTGGGGGACACCTCCCCCCCCGAGCAGCACCCCGGGGGGTCCCCACCCCGTTTTGGGGTGTCCCATGCCCCTGGGGGTGGGGTGACCCTGGTTTGGGGGGGCCCCTGTCTCTGGGTTCAGAAATGACGCCGGGTTCGAGGTGCTGCGGTTTAGGGGGGTCCCAGCCCCCCGGTTTTGGGGTGCCCCTGGTTTTGGGGTGCCCCCAGTTTCGGGGTGCCCCTGTTTTGGGGTGCCTCTGGGGTTGGAAGTGTCCCGGTTCCAAGAGGCCCTGTTTCAGGGTGCCCAGGTTTTGGGGTGCCCCCGGTTTTGGGGTGCCCCGGGTGCAGGGCGTGCCTGGTGTCAGGGTGCCCGATTTTTGGGGTGTCTGGGGTTTCGGGGGTGCTGGGGATTTTGGGGGCGCCCGTTTCAGGGTGCCAGGGTTTTTGGGGTGCCTAGGGGCTTTTAGGGCACCCCTGTTTTGGGGTGCCGGGGGTTTTGGGGCACCCCTGTTTCAGGGTGCCAGGATTTCGGGGTGCCAGGGTTTCGGGGTGCCCAGGGTTTTTGGGGTTTCGGGGTGCCAGGGGTTTTAGGGTGCCCAGGGGTTTCAGGGTGCCCCTGTTTTTGGGGTGCCAGGGTTTCAGGGTGCCCAGGGTTTTTGGGGTGCCGGGGTTTTTGGGGTGCCTCTGTTTTTGGGGTGCTGGGGGTTTTGGGGTGCCCTGTTTTCGGGGTGCCCCTGTTTTCGGGGTGCCAGGGTTTTTGGGGTGCCCCTGTTCTGGGGTGCCCT
Source organism: Nipponia nippon (assembly GCF_047370975.1). Classification (NCBI taxonomy): domain Eukaryota; kingdom Metazoa; phylum Chordata; class Aves; order Pelecaniformes; family Threskiornithidae; genus Nipponia; species Nipponia nippon. Next base: position 678,465 of record NW_028262356.1, on the reverse strand, counting down.
GTTTTCGGGGTGCTGGGGGTTTCGGGGTGCCCCTGTTTCGGGGTGCTGGGGTTTCGGGGTGCCGGGGTTTTGGGGTGCCCCTGTTTCGGGGTGCTGGGGTTTCGGGGTGCCCCTGTTCCGGGGTGCCCCTGTTCTGGGGTGCCGGGTTTTTGGGGTGCCCCTGTTCCGGGGTGCCCCTGTTCCGGGGTGCTGGGGTTTCGGGGTGCCGGGGTTTCGGGGTGCTCACGTCCTGGTGCTGCCGCTCCTCGGCCAGGTTGACGCTGCTCCAGCCCACGTTCTCCTCCCCCTCCGAGTCGGGGGGGCCCGGGGGGGAGGGGCGCCCCGCCCGCTCCAGGGCCTGGGGGGCACGTGGGGGACATGGGGGGGGGGGGGGGGGGGCACGGGGGGACACGGGGGGGACACATCAGGGGACACGGGGGGACATTGGGGGGGACACGGGGGGACATCGGGGGGGCCACAGTGACACAAGTGCCAAAAGGTGACGAGTGCCCCCCGAGCGCCACCCCCCGCCCCCTTACCTGCCCCCCCATATCCCCCCGGCCCCCCATTTCGCCCCCAGCCCCCCCATTTTGCCCCCCAGCCCCCCCATATCCCCCCTGGCCCCCCCTTTTGCCCCCCATTTCATCCCCCAGCCCCCCCATATCGCCCCCCTTTCACCCCCAGCCCCCCATATCACCCCCCAGCCCCCCTATATCACCCCTAGCCCCCCTTTTGCCCCCCATTTCACCCCCAGCCCCCCAAATCACCCCCCAGCCCCCCCATATCCCCCCGGCCCCCCTTTTGCCCCCCAAATCACCCCCCAGCCCCCCCATATCCCCCCGGCCCCCCCTTTTGCCCCCCATTTCATCCCCCAGCCCCCCCATATCGCCCCCCTTTCACCCCCAGCCCCCCATATCACCCCCCAGCCCCCCCCATATCCCCCCTGGCCCCCCTTTTGCCCCCCTTTTGCCCCCTGGCCCCCCATATCACCCCCCAGCCCCCCCATATCACCCCTAGCCCCCCTTTTGCCCCCCCATTTCACCCCCAGCCCCCCATATCGCCCCCCTTTCACCCCCAGCCCCCCATATCACCCCCCAGCCCCCCCATATCCCCCCCAGCCCCCCCTTTTGCCCCCCCACATCCCCCCGGCCCCCCCATTTCACCCCCCAGCCCCCCAAATCCCCCGCCCCGGCCCCCCACCATCAGCTCCTCCTGCTCCTCCCGGTTGCCGGCCAGGCCGTAGGTCGGGATCTCCCCCAGCGTCCGGCAGAATTCCGAGGTGGCGTTGAAGACGATGGCGCCCGCTCGGGGGTCCGGCCCCGGGGCCCCCCCGGCCCCCCGCACCAGCTCCAGCACCTGGGGGGGGACAAAGGGGGGGCGGTGGGGGCCCAGGCACCCCCCAAGGGCACTGGGTGCCCACCCCCCACCCCCGTTTGGGGGGGGCATAGGGCATGGGCGCCCCCCTTTTTCTGCTTGGGTCCCCCCCCGTCCCTCGATTTGGGGGGGCTGGAGGAGTCTGGGGGTGCTGGGGGGGGGTCTGGACACCTGGGTGCCCCCGTCCCTCGATTTGGGGGGGCTGGAGGAGTCTGGGGGTGCTGGGGGGGGTCTGGACACCTGGGTGCCCCCGTCCCTCGATTTGGGGGGGCTGGGGGCTCTGTGGGTGCCATGGGGGGCTCCCCGACACCTGGGTGCCCCCGCCCCTCAATGGGGGGACCCCAGCGGATCTGGGGGTGCCATGGGGGGTTCCCCGACGCCGGGGTGCCCCCCATCCCTCTGTTTAGGGGGGTTGTAGGGCTCTGTGGGTGCCATGGGGGGGCTCCTCGACATGTGGGTGCCCCCACCCCTCAATGGGGGGACCCCGGAGGATCTGGGGGTGCCATGGGGGCGTCCCCCAACACCTGGGTGCCCCCACCCCTCGATGGGGGGGCCTCCGGAGGATCTGGGGGTGCTGGGGGGCTTGTGGACGCGTGGGTCCCCTCGCCCCTCGATGTGGGTGCCTGTAGGGCTCTGGGGGTGCCATGGGGGGAGGGTTCCCCGACACCCGGGTGCCCCCACAGAATCTGGGGGTGCCGGGGGGGGGGGGGGGGGGGTTCCCCGACACCTGGGCGCCCCCGCCCCTCGACGGGGGGCCCCTGGAGGATCTGGGGGTCCCCCCCCCCCCACCTTCTCGCCCCCCGCCTCCCGCAGCTGCTGGAGCTGCCGCAGGCGCCGGCCCTTCTCCAGCTGCTTCTGCAGCTCCTGCTCCGCCTCGTCCTCCTCCAGCGCCGGCGGCGAGGCCGGGCCCTGCGCCTCCTCTGGGGGGGGGGGCACCCGTCAGGGACGCCCCCCAGCACCCTGAGACCTCCCCCAGCACCCTTGGGTGCCCCCTAGGACCCCGCCCAGCACCCTGAGACCCCCCCCAGCACCCTTGGGTGCCCCCTAGGACCCCCCCCAGCACCCTGAGACCCCCCCGAGCACCCTTGTGTGCTCCCTAGAACCGCCCCCAGCCCCCATGGGACCCCCCCCAGCACCCTGAGACCCCCCAGCACCCTTGGGTGCCCCCTAGGACCCCCCAGCACCCTTGGGTGCTCCCTAGGACGCCCCCCAGCACCCTGAGACCCCCCAGCACACTTGGGTGCTCCCTAGAACCCCCCAGCACCCTGAGACCCCCCAGCACACTTGGGTGCCCCCTAGGACCCCGCCCAGCACCCTGAGACCCCCCGAGCACCCTTGTGTGCTCCCTAGAACCGCCCCCAGCCCCCATGGGACCCCCCCCAGCACCCTTGGGTGCCCCCTAGGACCCCCCAGCACCCTTGGGTGCTCCCTAGGACGCCCCCAGCACCCTGAGACCCCCCAGCACACTTGGGTGCTCCCTAGAACCCCCCAGCACCCTGAGACCCCCCAGCACCCTTGGGTGCCCCCTAGGACCCCGCCCAGCACCCTGAGACCCCCCAGCACCCTTGGGTGCTCCCTAGAACCGCCCCCAGCCCCCATGGGACCCCCCAGCACCCTGAGACCCCCCAGCACCCTTGGGTGCCCCCTAGGACCCCCCAGCACCCTTGGGTGCTCCCTAGGACGCCCCCAGCACCCTGAGACCCCCCAGCACACTTGGGTGCTCCCTAGAACCCCCCAGCACCCTGAGACCCCCCAGCACACTTGGGTGCCCCCTAGGACCCCGCCCAGCACCCTGAGACCCCCCGAGCACCCTTGTGTGCTCCCTAGAACCCCCCAGCCCCCATGGGACCCCCCCCCAGCACCCTTGGGTGCCCCCTAGGACCCCCCCAGCACCCTGAGACCCCCCAGCACCCTTGGGTGCTCCCTAGAACCCCCCCCAGCACCCTGAGACCGCCCCCCAGCACCCTTGGGTGCTCCCTAGAATCCCCCCAGCCCCCATGCGTGCCCCATGGGACCCCCCCAGCACCCTAGGACACCCCCCCGCCACCCATGGGTGCCCCCGGCCGTACCCTCGCTGCTGATGTCCATGCTTTCCAGGCGGGTGTCGTCAGAGGGGAGCTGGGGTGGGGGGCCCTGGGGGGGGGTGGGGGGCGCTTCGGGCTCCCCCTCCCCCTCGGCGCCCTCCTCATCCTCCTGCACCCGACGGCCTCGGCCTCGGGACCTGGGCAGGAGGGAAGGGGGGGTTGGGTGCTGCCATTGGCACCCTTGGGTGCTCCCGCTGGCACCCCCAGACCCAGGCTGACATCCAAACCTTCCTCGGGGTGCTGCCCCAGCACCCATGGGTGCCCCATGGGACCCCCCCAGCACCCTAGGACATCCCCCCAGCACCCATGGGTGCCCCATGGGACCCCCCCAGCACCCTAGGACATCCCCCCAGCACCCATGGGTGCCCCATGGGACACCCCCCAGCACCCTAGGACACCCCCCAGCACCCTGGGACACCCCCCAGCACCCTGGGGTGTCCCCTAGGATCCCCCCAGCACCCTTGGGTGCCCCATGGGAGCCCCCCAGCACCCTGGGACACCCCCCAGCATCCATAGGTGCCCCTTAGGACCCCCCCCAGCACCCATGGGTGCTCTCTAGGACTCCCCTCACCCCCTGGGACCCCCTGGCACCCATGTGTGCCCCCTGAGACCCCCCCCAGCACCCATAGGTGCTCCCTGGGAACCCCCAGGATCCCCCCCCAGCACCCTAAGACCTACCCGGGACCCATGTGTGCCCCCTGGGACCCCCGTCAGCACCCATGGGTGGCCCCTAGGACTCTGCTTGGCACCCTGAGACCCCCTCCAGCACCCATGGGTGACCCCTAGCACCCTACCTGGCACTTTGAGACCCCCCCCAGCACCCCAGGACCCCCCCAGCACCCTTGGGTACCCCCTAGGACCCTGCTTGGCACCCTGACCCCTCTCCAGCACCCACGGGTGCCCCCTAGGACCCTATCCAGCACTTTGAGACCCCCCCCAGCACCTCAGGACCCGCCCCAGAACCCATGTGTGCCCCCTAGGACCCTGTCAGCACCCATGGGTGTCCCCTAGGACCCTGCCCGGCACCCTGAGACCCCTCCCAGCACCCATGGGTGCTCCCTAGGACGCTACCCGGCACCCTGAGACCCCCTCCAGCACCCATGGGTGCCCCCTAGGACCCTATCCAGCACTTTGAGACCCCCCCCAGCACCTCAGGACCCGCCCCAGAACCCATGTGTGCCCCCTAGGACCCTGTCAGCACCCATGGGTGTCCCCTAGGACCCTGCCCGGCACCCTGAGACCCCTCCCAGCACCCATGGGTGCTCCCTAGGACGCTACCCGGCACCCTGAGACCCCCTCCAGCACCCATGGGTGCCCCCTAGGACCCTATCCAGCACTTTGAGACCCCCCCCAGCACCTCAGGACCCACCCCGGGACCCATGCGTGCCCCCTGGGACCCCCGTCAGCACCCATGGGTGCCCCCTAGGACCCTGCCCAGCATCCTGAGACCCCTCCCAGCACCCATGGGTGCTCCCAAGGACCCTACCCGGCACCCTGAGACCCCCTCCAGCACCCATGGGTGCCCCCTAGGACCCTGCCCGGCACCCTGAGACCCCTCCCAGCACCCATGGGTGCTCCCTAGGACCCTAACCTGGCACCCTGAGACCCCCTCCAGCACCCATGGGTGCCCCCTAGGACCCTATCCAGCACCTTGAGACCCCCCCCAGCACCCCAGGACCCGCCCCGGGACCCATGTGTGCCCCATGGGACCCCCGTCAGCACCCATGGGTGCCCCCTAGGACCCTGCTATGGCACCCTGAGACCCCCCCCCAGCACCCATGGGTGCCCCCACCTGGAGCCGAAGTCCCCGCGGGTGTCCCCCGGGGCCAGGGGCAGGAGGTCGTCGGCGCGAAGCGGCTTCTCCTTCCGCCGCAGCCGCCGCACCCGGCGCCGCGTCTTCCGGAAGGTCACGCTCTGGGGAACGGGGGGTGGGGGGGGGGCCCTCCTGTTACCCACAATGCCCCGGGGCACGAGCACCCCCTCCCCCCATTACCCCCCCAAAAAGGGTCCAAATCCCCCCAACATCCCCCAAACCAGCCCAACCCCCCCAAGGGACCCCCCAAAAAGGGCTCAAATCCCCCCAAAATCCCCCCAAATCCCCCCACCCCACTCAAGGGAACCCCCAAAAAGGGCTCAAATCCCCCCAATCCCCCCCAAAATCCCCCCACCCCACTCAAGGGACCCCGCAAAAAGGGCTCAAATCCCCCCAAATCCACCCAAGCCCCCCAAAATCCCCCCAAACCTCCCAATCCCCCCCAAAGGACCCCCCAAAAAGGGCTCAAATCCCCCCAACCCCCCCAAATCCCCCAAACCAGCCCAACCCCCCAAAGGACCCCCCAAAAGGGCTCAAATCCCCCCAACCCCCCCAAATCCCCCAAACCACCCCAACCCCCCCAAAGGACCCCCCAAAAGGGCCCAAATCCCCCCAAACCCCCCCAAATCCCCCCCCCCCCAGCACTCACCATCTCCTGGGGCGTCAGGTACTCGGGGGCCAGGCGGAGGGGGGGCAGCTCCAGGCTTTGGGGGGCAGGGCCCGAGACGGGGGGCTGCTGTCGGGGGTCCCCAAGGCCACCCCCCGCCGTCGACGTCCCCTGCGTCCCCCCAGGACCCAGGCGGAAAGAGGGGCGCTGGGGGGGCTCGGCGTATTTGGGGAGCACCACGTGTTCCTTGGGGCCCTGCAGCACGGGAAAACGGGCTAGCGTGGGCCAACGCGGGCTAGCACAGGCTAACGCGGAGGGGGGACACGAGGGGGACACCTGGGTGGCAGCGGCGGGGTCCTCGTCCTCGTAGGGGACGTAGGGGGGCTTCTTCTTGCGCAGCTCGGCGTTCTCCTGCGCCTGCTCCTCGGCCACCAAGGTGACGTTCACCAGGACGTCCTCGCTCTCCTCCAGCACCCCTGGGGACGCGGGGGGACAGGGCTTGGGGACACGGGGGACAGGGCTGGGGGACATGGGGGAGACAGGGCTTCGGGACATGGGGGGGACAGGGCTTGGGGACACCAAGGGGGAGGACAGGGCTTGGGGACATGGGGGGGACATAGGGGGGACAGGGCTTGGGGACACCAAGGGGGAGGACAGGGCTTGGGGACATGGGGGGACATAGGGGGGACAGGGCTTGGGGACACCAAGGGGGGGACAGGGCTTGGGGACACCAAGGGGGCAGGACAGGGCTTGGGGACATGGGGGGGACAGGGCTTGGGGACACCAATGCGGGGGGGGGACAGGGCTTGGGGACACCAATGCGGGGGGGGACAGGGCTTGGGGACATGGGGGGGACAGGGCTTGGGGACACCAATGCGGGGGGGGGGGGACAGGGCTTGGGGACACCAAGGGGGCAGGACAGGGCTTGGGGACATGGGGGGGACAGGGCTTGGGGACACCAAGGCGGAGGGACAGGGCTCAGGGACATGGGGGACAGGGCTTGGGGTCATGGAGAGGGGACACAGAGGGGGGAGGACAGTCCTTGGGGACATGGGGGACAGGGCTTGGGGACACAGGGAGACACAGCTTGGGGACACCAAGGGACAGGGCTTGGGGACACGGAGAGGGCGGGACACTCCTTGGGGACATGGAGGACAGGGCTCGGGGACGTGGACTGACAGTCCTTAGGGACACGGGGGGACGGGGCTTGGGGACACCATGGAGGAGTGACAGCTCTCGGGGACACGGGGGACAGGGCTCGGGGTGAGGGGCACCAGCCCGGGGCAGACACGGGGACGGGCACCAGCAGGACACGGGTGCCACCGCGTCCCACCGAGGGTGGGTGTGGCACCACGTTCCCTCCCTGTGTCACCTCGCAGTGTCACCTTCCCTCCTTGTGTCACTTTGAGAGGGGGGTCACAGGCCCCGTGTCCCTTCCCTATCCACCTTGGGGACATCATGGGCCCTGTGTCCCCTCCCTGTGTTCCTTGGGGACATCGTATCTCCTCTCTGTCCCCCTTGGGGACATCACAGGCCCCCTTGTCCCCTCCCTGTGTCCCTTGGGGACATCGTATCTCCTCTCTGTCCCCCTTGGGGACATCACAGGCCCCGTGTCCCCTCCCTGTGTTCCGTGGGGACATCGTATCTTCTCCTTGGTGCCCTGGGGATATCCCAGGCCCCGTTGTTCCCTCTCTGTCCCCCTTGGGGACATCCCAGGCCCCATTGTCCCCTCCCTGTGTCCCTTGGGGACATCACGGGCCCTGTTGTCCCCTCCCTGTGTCCCCTGGGGACATATCTTCTCTCTGGTGCCTTGGGGACATCACAGGCCCCATTGTCCCCTCCCTGTGTCCCTTGGGGACATCACATCTCCTCTCTGGTTCCTTGGGGACATCACAGGCCCCATTGTCCCCTCCCTGTGCCCCTTGGGGACATCACATCTCCTCTCTGGTTCCTTGGGGACATCGCAGGCCCCATTGTCCCCTCCCTGTGCCCCTTAGGGACATCACATCTCCTCTCTGGTTCCTTGGGGACATCGCAGGCCCCATTGTCCCCTCCCTGTGCCCCTTAGGACCATCGTTTCTCCTCTGTCCCCCTTGGGGACATCAGGGGCCTCGTTGTCCCCTCCCCGTGTCCCTTAGGGCTATCATATCTCCTCTCCATCCCCCTGAGGGACATCCCAGGCCCCATTGTCCCCTCCCTGTGTCCCTTGGGGACATCCCGGGCCCCGTTGTCCCCTCCCCGTCCCCCCCAGCTCACCCTTGTCCTTGAGGGTGAGGACGAGGGTCTCCCCCTCGCGGAAGGCCCCCAGGTCGTGCTCCACCGTCAGCCCCTGCAGGTCCCGGGAGCTGTAGAGGTCCTGGGGGGGACACGGGGGGGTCAGGGCCAGGCCCGGGGGGTCCCCAAAGGTCCCCAGACCTGTCCCCAACTCACCCTCTTCCTCCGCATGAACTCCTCCTCCACCAGGGTGCTGACGCCGAACTCCTGGTCCATCTCCTCCAGCAGCTTGGCCTGGAATGGGAAGGCACCAGTTAAACCAGTTGGGTGCTCCTGAGATCACTGGGAGTTGTGGGATCCTCCTGGATCCACCGGAGGAGGCAACACATGGGCAAGCCAACGGGCGGCCCATGGAAGCCAATGAGCGCCCAACAGAAGCCAACAGGTGGCCAAGAGAAGCCAACAGGCATTCAACAGAAGCCAATGGGCCCCCAACAGAAGCCAACGGGCCCCCAACAGAAGCCAACAGGCGGCCCACAGAAGCCAACGGATGGACTGGAGGAGGCAACGGATGGGCAAGCCAACAGGCAGCCCATGGAAGCCAGTGGGCGCCCAACAGAAGCCAACAGGTGGCCAAGAGAAGCCAACAGGCATCCAACACAAGCCAACAGGCGGCCCACAGAAGCCAACGGATGGGCTGGAGAAGACAACGGATGGGCAAGCCAATGGGCAGCCCATGGAAGCCAATGGGCCCCCAACAGAAGCCAACGGGCGGCCCACAGAAGCCAACGGATGGGCTGGAGGACGCAACGGATGGGCAAGCCAACAGGCACCCCACGGAAGCCAACAGAAGCCAACGGGTGGCCCACAGAAGCCAACGGGTGGGCTGCAGGAGACAACAGATGGGCAAGTCAACGGGCGGCCCATGGAAGCCAACGGGCGCCCAACACAAGCCAATGGGCAGCCAAGAGAAGCCAATGAATGGGCTGGAAGAGGCAACAGATGGGCAAACTAATGGGCACCCAACAGAAGCCAACGGGCACTCAACAGAAGCCAACGGGCGCCCAACAGAAGCCAACACATGAGCTGGAAGAGACAACAGACGGGCAAGCCAACAGGGACCCCACGGAAGGCAACGGGCGGCCAAGAGAAGCCAACGGGTGGGCTGGCGGAGGCAACGGATGGGCAAGCCAACAGGCGGTCCATGGAAGCCAATGGGCGCCCAACAGAAGCCAACAGGTGGCCAAGAGAAGCCAAAGTGCATCCAACACAAGCCAACGGGCGGCCCACAGAAGCCAACGGATGGACTGGAGAAGACAACGGATGGGCAAGCCAATGGGCAGCCCATGGAAGCCAATGGGCCCCCAACAGAAGCCAACAGGTGACCAAAAGAAGCCAATGGGCATCCAACAGAAGCCAATGGACAGCCCACAGAAGCCAGCGGATGGGCTGGAAGAGGCAACAGATGGGCAAGTCAACAGGCAGCCCATGGAAGCCAACAGGTGCCCAACAGAAGCCAACAGATGGGCTGGAAGAGGCAACGGATGGGCTGGAGGAGGCAACAGATGGGCAAGCCAACAGGTGGCCAAGAGAAGCCAACCGGCGGCCCATAGAAGCCAACGGATGGGCTGGAGGAGGCGACGGATGGGATGCCAATGGGTCGCCCACAGAAGCCAATGGGCACCCAACAGAAGCCAATGGGCAGCCCACGGAAACCAACGGTTGGCCAAGAGAAGCCAACAGGTGAGTAAGCCAAAGGCTGCCTAACAGAAGCCAACGGGCGGCCCATGGAAGCCAATGGGCGCCCAACAGAAACCAACAGGTGCTCAAGAGAAGCCAATGGGCATCCAACGGAAAGCAACAGGCGGCCCACAGAAGCCAACAGATGGACTGGAGCAGGCAACGGATGGGCAAGCCAAAGGGTGGCCAACAGAAGCCAACAGGCACCCAACAGAAGCCAACGGGCGGCCCACGGAAGCCAACGGATGGGCTGGAGGAGGCAACGGATGGGCAAGCCAACAGGCAGCCAAGAGGAGCCAACGGGCGGCCACGAGGAGCCAACGGATGGGCAAGCCAACAGAAGCCAACAGGCAGCCAACAGAAGCCAACGGGCAGCCAACGGGCAGCCAACCGGCAGGTTGGAGGAACCTCCTCAGCCATCTGCCCAAGGTTTTGGGGGACTCGGGGGGGTCCCCATTGACTTTCTTTTGGTGCCCGAGGGCTTCAGGGCGCCCCAAAACCTTTGATCCAAGCTCAACCCCCGGACCAACAACGGAAACGTCGAGCAGATCCCACCAAAGAGCAGCCAAAGACCAACGCGACCGTCAACCGCGATCCACCGGGGATCTCGGCCGCCCTAATTAACCTAATGACCTTCCGCGAGGAGATCACCCGCCCCACGCGGGAAGAGAAAGCGGCGAATAGAGGCGCTGGATGCTCCAGAAAGATCTACGCCGGGCGGGGCGCAATTAACGGCATGAAAATTAAGAGGGGAACAACTGGATTCTCCACTGGGATCTGCAAGGATCCATCGGGAGATCCACTCTCCAGACGGGATCTGGGCGGGGGTTGGCGGCCGAGGAGCTCAACCAGTGGCCAAACGGCGCAACCGTCCCACGATGATGGGACAAAGATGCGCCAGAAAAGCACAAAAAGCACTAAAAAAGGGTTTTTTTTGCCTAAAATCCTGCCCGATTTTCTTCCATAAATAAAATTTGCTTTCCAAAATCATTTTTTTTAAGCAGGTTTCAGGTAAAATCTACATTAATCCCTTGTTATCCCCGAAACACTCAAAAATTTGCTGAAAATGTTAAACTTAACTGAATTTGAACAAAAATCGTCCTATTTCAAGGTGGTCCCCCCCCAAACTGACGAATGTGGATGGGGGGAGGGGCCGCCCCCGACACCTGGGTGCCCCCACCCACCCTTTTCTCCGCCAGCTCCTTCTCCTGCTGCAGCTTCCGGCTCCTCTCGATCCAGGCGGCCGCGTCGTCCAACCATGGGTCGTCCTCGCCCAACGTCTTAATCTTCCTAAAGGTATTTTTGGAGTGAAAAAAGAGCATTTTGGGGGTCAGCCCACCCCCATGAACGGTGCCGTCCCCCCCACCCATGGGTGCCTCACCCCAATTTTTGGTTGAGGAGACGTTTCTCCTTGGCGGCCGCCAGCTTCTCCCGGATCTCCTCCCGCTGCCGCTGCACCAAGGGGTTGATGACGTCGGCCGCCACCGGGTCCTCCTTGGTCCCAGCCTCTGCGTTTTTTTGGGTGGGGGACAGCCCAAAATGGGTGCTGGGTGCCCCCAAAATGGGTGGGGGGGGTCAAGGGGAGCGGGGGGGTGCCCCTCACCTTTCTTGACGGTCGCCATCTCCAGTGGCTTCAGCCCCAGTTTGGCGCGGAGTTTGCTGGGGGGAGGGGAACGGGGGTGAGGGGGAGGGGTTTGGGGATGGGGGCACCCACCAAGGGGTGTCACCGGGGGGGGGAGGGGGCGGGGGGCGACGCTCACTTGGTTTCCTCCACGCTGAGGGACGACTCGGCGGCGGCGGCCTTAGGGGCTGCGGCTGGGGGGGGGGGGTAATTAACGGGGGGTCGTTAGTTAATGAGGGGGAAGCTCCGCCCCCCCCATGGCTCCACCTCTCCTGACATCCAACAGCCCCCCACGGCCCTCCCCCACCCAAAGCCCCCCAGAACTCTCATGCACCCCACAACCCCCCTCCAACACCCCCCAGCCCCCTTCCCTGCACCCCCCAGCGCCCCACAACCCCCCAGTACCCCATAATCACCCCCAGCACCCCACAACCCCTCCACCCTCCATAACCCCCCCAAGCCTCCTCCCCTGCATCCCATAACCCCACAGCCCCCCCAAAGCCTCTCCAGACCCCCCAGACCCCCCCAGCACCCCACACCCCCCTCCCTGTGCCCCACAGCCTCCCCCAGCACCCCAACGCCTCTCCAGCCCCCCAGAAACCCCCCAAGCCCCCTCCCCTGCACCCCACAACCCCCCCAGCCCCCCCAAACCCTCTCCAGACCCCTAGAATCCCCCCAGCCCCCCGACAACCCCCTCCCTCTGCCCCCCCAGCCCCGCAGAAACCCCCCAAACCCCCTCCCTCTGCCCCCCAGCCCCCCAGAAACCCCCCAACCCCCTTCCCTGTCCCCCACAACCTCCCAGTGCCCCATAATCACCCCCCAAGTCACCCACAACCCCCCAGCCCCCTCCCTGTGCCCCCCAGCCCCCCAGAAACCCCCCCAAGCCCCCTCCCCTGCACCCCCCAAACCCTCTCCAGCCCCCCAGAAACCCCCCAGCACCCCACAACTCCCCCAACCCCCCTCCAGCCCCCCAGAAAGCCCCCCCACCCCCTCCCCAGCACCCCCCAACCCCCCCGCCCCCCTCACCGGGCTCCTCCCGCTCCTCCCGCCGCTCCCTCTTCCCACGCCGCTCGGATTCGGCGCCTCCCCGGCCATGGCCGCTCCTTCCCGGCTCCTCAGGGCCACCGCGGCGGGAGGAGGAAGACCCGGAGCCGCCACCGGAGCCGCCGCCGCCGCCACCGCTTCGCTCCCCCCGGGAACGGCTGCGCTTTCCCCGCCGCTCCCCGCCGCGGTGCCGGTGCTTGCGGTGCTCCCGGGGCCGCCCCGCGGTGCTGCTCCCCCCCGCCGGGGCCGCCCCCGCCGCCGCCGGAGCCTCCTCGGCCGCCTCGGCCCCGCCGCGCTCCCGGTGCTTCTTCGAGGAGCCCATGGCCGCGCCGCCGCCGCTTCCGGGAGCGAAGCTTCACTTCCGGGGCGTCACCTAGGCAACCGCCTCGTTCCCGCCCCACCACTTCCGGAAAGGGATCTACTTCCGTCAGAGCGCGTTTCTCATTGGCTGCCGCTAAAGGGCCACTTCCGGTAGTGAGGAGCGTTGCTATGGGGAGGGGAAGGCATCCGGGAGGAACCATTCTGCGGGGAGGGGGGGAACGACTGGGCCGCACCGTTAGAGCCCCTCCCAGAGGTCCGGACACCCCCGGAGGAGAGAGAACCGGGGATTAACGAGCGCCTGAGGCCCCGGGAAGACGGGGATCCCCTCGGGACACCCCGTGCGGGCCGCGGGGGGGGGGTCCCCAAATGGCGGCGCCTCAGGGCACAACAAAATGGCGGCGCCTATGAAAGAAACAAAATGGCGGCTGCTGGGGGGTGCAACAAAATGGCGGCCGGGGGGGTAGAACTCCGGAGGGGACGCGGGTGCCGGGGCCCCCCCAGGGCGGGAGAGCGACCGGGAGCCGCCGCCTCGGGGCCCCCCGCGCCGGGAGCCCCCAAATTTCCCCCCCCGGGCCACCGGTTCCCCCCCCCCGGTGCCCGGGGGCGCCCCCCCCCCCCCCGCCTCGTGCCCTTTGATCCGCCCAGGCCGGGCGCCTCGGCGGCGCCGGGGGCGGGGCGAGGGGCGGAGTGGGCGGGGTCAGCGCCGGATATAAAAAGCGGCGGCTCCGCCTCCCCCCCCATTCTCCTCAGCGGCGGCGCAGCGAAGGTAGCGGGGGTGGGGATGGGGGGGGTGCGACCCCTGTGAGGGTTTTGGGGTGCCTGAGGGGGTTGGGGGGGCTCTCGGGGCCCCCCTGGGGATATTGGGGTGCCCTTAGCCGGGTCTCGGGGTGCAGAGAGGTCTCTAGGACCTTGTCCAGGGGGTTTTGGGGTGCCCGGGGGGGGGGGGTGTCTCGGGGCCCCCATGAGGGGTTTTAGGGTGCCCCGGGGGGTTTTGGGGTGCCCGTAGGCTGCCAGGGCCCCCCCTGAGGGATATTGGGGTGCCCCGGGCCATGTTGGGGTGCAGGGGAGATCCCAAGGTCAGTGTAAAGATATTGGGGTGCCCTGGGGGGATCTTGGGGTGCAGGGGGGGTTAGGGCCCCCCTAAGGATATTGGGGTGCCCAGGGGGGTGCTGGGGGGGGTCCTGAGACCTCCATGAGGATTTTGGGGTGCCCGGGGGGGGGGTTGGGGTGCAGGGGAGATCTCAAGGTCACTGGAAGGGTATTGGGGTGCCATGGGGGGGGGCCTTAGGGCTTGGGGAGCTCCCCAGGGCCCCCCCAAAGGATCTTGGGGTGCCCAGAGGGGGTCCCAGGGCCCCCCTAAGGGTATTGGGGTGCAGGGGGGGTCTTGGGGTGCATGGAGGGTCCCAGGGCCCCCCCTAAGAATATTGGGGTGCCATGGGGGGGTCCCCTAAGGATACTGGGGTGCCATGGGGGGGTCAGGGTTCCCCTGAGGATATTGGGGTGCCATGGGGAGTGTCCCAGGGTCCCCCTAAGGGTATTGGGGTGCCTGGGGGGGGGTCCTTGGGGTGCACAGAGGGTCCCAGGGCCCCCCCCGAGAATATTGGGGTGCCTGGGGGGGGTCCCCTAAGGGTTTTGGGGTGCAGGGGGGTCAGGGCACCCCCAAGGATTTTGGGGTTCTGTGAGGGGGGTTCCAGGGCCCCCCTAAGGGTACTGGGGTCCCATGGGGGGGGTCAGGGTCCCCTAAGGGTATTGGGGTGCCAATGTGGGGGGGTCAGGGTCCCCTAAGGGTATTGGGGTGCCATGGGGGGGGTCAGGGTCCCCTAAGGGTATTGGAGTGCAGTGGGGGTCAGGGTTCCCCCAAGGGTATTGGGGTGCCTGGGGGGGGGTCAGGGTCCCCTAAGGGTACTGGGGTCCCATGGGGGGGTTCAGGGTCCCCTAAGGGTATTGGGGTGCCATGGGGGGGGTCAGGGTTCCCCCAAGGGTATTGGGGTGCCTGGGGGGGGGTCAGGGTTCCCCCAAGGGTATTGGGGTGCCTGGGGGGGGGGTCTTGGGCTGCCAAATAACCTCCCCTCCGCCCCATTTTTTTGGGGTCCCCCCCCAGATGGAGGCTGAGTGCCCCCCCCGCGAGGTGGAGCTGTCGACGCTGGAGGCCGAGAAGCAACCGATGGCGGCGGCGGCGGAAGTGGGGGGCGGGGAGGGGGAGCCCCCCAACCCCCCTGGGCCCGATCCTGGCCCCCCCCCGGGCGGGGAGAAGAATGGGCTGGTGAAACTCCCCCAGGACGAAGAATCGGGGGGCGGGGGTGAAATTTCGGGGGGCTGCAAGTTTACAGGGTTGGGGAAGGAGGAGCTGCTGCGGGCGGCGGGGGCCCCCCCCTGGAGGAAGGCTCGCACCGTCCTCCTCCTCCTCTTCTGGTTGGGGTGGTTGGGGATGTTGGGGGCCGCCGCCGCCATCGTGGCCCGAGCCCCCCGTTGCCGGCCCCTGCCCCCCCGCGCCTGGTGGCAACTGGGGGGGCTCTACCGCGCCCACCCCCGCCCCTTCGCCGGCGACCTGAAAGGTGAGGGGGGACCCCAATTCCCAGTGACCCCTCCCCCATTCCCAGTGCCCCCCCCCACTCCCAGTGGGCCCCCCCCCCATTCCCAGTGGCCCCCCACCAAAGGGAGCCAGGTTTTGGGGGGGGGGGGCACTGGGAGACCCCCTGTACCCCCCAGTTCTTGTCCGCAGGCTGGGGACCCCAAGATTGGGGGGGCCCCCAATTCCCAGTGACACCCCCCCCCAATTCCCAGTGCCCCTCCCCCCAAAGGGAGCCAGGTTTTGGGGGGGGCACTGGGAGACCCCCCTGTACCCCCCAGTTCTTGTCCGCAGGCTGGGGACCCCAAGATTGGGGGGGCCTCCAATTCCCAGTGACCTCCCTTCCCTATTCCCAGTGCCCCCCCACAAAGGGAGCCAGGTTTTGGGGGGTGGGGGGCACTGGGAGACCCCCCTGTACCCCCCCAATTCTTGCCCACAGGCTGGGGACCCCAAGATTGGGGGGGCCCCCCCAAAAGGGGACCCAGGTGCCTGAGGGCCCCCCCCCATTTTCGGGGCTGCTCACGTGCTCCTCGATTTCATCACCCGGGGGGGGGGGGTGACTCAGCATTTGGGGGGGGCCCCCATTTTGGGGGGCCCCGTGGGTCTGGGGGGGTCCCCCAAATCCTGAGGGGGGGGCAGAGCCCAAGGTGTTTTGGGGGGACCCTTGGGGGTGGTTTTGGGGTGTGTCCCCTCGGGGGGTTTTGGGGTCCCCCAGGACCATTTTGGGGGTCCGGGGGTGTTTTGGGGGTCCTGGGGGAGTTTGGGGTGTCCTGGAGGTGTTGGGGTCCCGGGGGGGGGGAGGCTGGGGGTTTTGGGGTCCCCCGGGCCCCTTTTGGGGGTCCGGGGGGGTTGGGGAGGGCTGGGGCCCCCAGGACCATTTGGGGGCCCCTGGGGGGTGGGGATGGAGCCCTCTGGGGGTTTTGGGGTCCCTCAGGACCCTTTTGGGGCTTGGGGGGGGATTTGGGGACCCCTGGGGGTGTTGGGGTCCCCCAGGACCATTTTGGGGGTGTGGGGGGAGTTGGGGAGGGCTGGGGCCCCCAGGACCATTTTGGGGTCCCTGGGGGGGGGGTGTTTGGGGTCCCCTGGGGGAGTTGGAGTCCCCCGGGGGTTTTGGGGTCCCCCAGGCCCCTTTTGGGGTACAGTGGGGGGGGTTCTGATTTGGGGTCCCCCCCCCCCCAGGCGTGGCGGCGCGGCTGGATCACGTGGCGGGGCTGCAGATGCGGGGGCTGGTGCTGGGGCCGCTGCACCCCGAAAGCGGGGGGGACCTCCAAAACCTGAGGCTGGAGGAGCTGGACCCGGCGCTGGGCTCCCTGCAGGATTTCACCGACCTCCTCCAGGCCGCCAAGAAGAAAGGTGAGGGGCGCCCCCAAACTGGGAGGGGCGCCCCCAAACTGGGAGGGGCGCCCGCAGACTGGGAGGGGGCTGGTAATGGGGTGGGGGGCCCCAAAACGGGGGGTCCTGGGGTGTAAGGGGTGGGGGGGGGCATCAGTAAGGGGGGTGTCTCAGAGTGGGAGGGGCACCCCCAGACTGGGAGGGGCGCTCTTAAACTGGGAGAGGTGCCCCCTGACTGGGAGGGGGCTGGTAATTGGGTGGAGGCCCCAAAATGGGGGGTTCCTCCAAAACTCGGGGGTCCCAGGGGTGTAACGGGGGGGGGGCATCAGTAAGGGAGGCACCCCCAAACTGGGAGGGGTGCCCTCAGACTGGGAGGGGCACCCTCAAACTGGGAGAGGCGCCCCCAGACTGGGAGGGGGCTGGTAATGGGGTGGGGGCCCCAAAATGCGGGGGATACCCCAAAATTGGGGGGTTCCAGGGGTATAAGGGGTGGGGGCCATTGCTAAGGGAGGCACCCCCAAACTGGGAGGGTGAGTCTCAAACTGGGAGGGGCACCCCCAGACTGGGAGGGGCACCCTTAAACTGGGAGGGGTGCCCACAGACTGGGAGGGGGCTGATAATGGGGTGGGGGCCCCAAAATGGGGGGATCCTCCAAAATTGGGGGGCCCCAGGGGTGTAAAGGGTGGGGGGCGCCAACAGTAAGGGGGGCACCCCAAAGTTAGGGGTCACCCCCAGACTGGGAGGGGCACTGCCAAACTGGGAGGGGCAGCTTTAAACTGGGAGGGGTGCCCCCAGACTGGGAGGGGGGCTGGTAAGGGGGTGGGGGCCCCAAACTGGGGGCATCCCCCAAAATTGGGGGGGTCCCAGTGTTGCAAAGGGGGGGACCCCAAAATAGGGAGGGTGTTTCCCTCTTAAAGGGCCAGACTCCCATAGTGGGGTGCTTCTGGGCGAAGCCCGATTCCCGGGGGTCCCCAGGTGTGGGGGAGTTTGGGGGGTCCCCAGGTGCCGGGGGGGGGGGGGGGTTGGGGGGGGCCTGACACCCCCATTCCCCTCCCCCCCAGGGCTGGAGGTGATTGTGGACGTGACCGCCAACCCCATGGGGAACAGCTCCTGGCTGGGGCACGGGCGCACCGGGGACCCCGACTTCCACTACAAGGTCCAGGTGGGGGATGGGGGGGCTGTGGGGTGCTATGGGGTGCTGGGGGGCGGCTGGGGGGTACTGGTGGCTGCTATGGGGTGCTGGGGGGTGGTTATAGGGTGCTCGGGGGGGCTGTGGGGCAGCTATGGGGTGCCAGGGGGCCGTTATTGGGTGCTGGGGGGTGTATGGGGTGCTGGAGGGGGGCCGTGGGGGGCTGGGGGACAGCTATGGGGTGCTGGGGGGCCATGGGGTGCTGGGGGGGCTGTGGGGCAGCTATGGGGTGTTATGGGGCCATTATTGGGTGCTGAGTTGGGGCTATGGGGTGCTGGGGGGTGGTTATGGGGTGCTCGGGGGGCTGTGGGGTAGCTATGGGGTGCTGGGGGGGGCCATGGGGTGCTGGGGGGGCCATGGGGTGCTGGGGGGTGGTTACGGGGTGCTCAGGGGGGCTGTGGGGCAGCTATGGGGTGATAGGGGGCCGTTATTGGGTGCTGGGGGGGTCTGTGGGGTGCTGGAGCGGGGCTGTGGGGTGCTGGGGGGTGGTCATGGGGTGCTGGGGGGGGCTATAGGGTGCCGTGGGGCGGAGGGGGCCGAGGCGCCGTGGGGCAGAGCCCTGACCCCCGTCCCCGCAGCGGGCGCTGAGCGTGTGGCTGGAGCGCGGCGCGGCCGGCGTCTTCCTGGACAGCATCGAGGAGCTGGAGGTGGGGCAGGGGGGCTGGGGGGCCCCGTGGGGCAGAGTTGGGGGGCTGGGGGGACTTGGGGGGCAGGGCTGGGGGGGCCCTGTGGGGCAGAGTTGGGGGGCCCCGTGGGGCCGGTTGGGGGAGGCCTGCGGGGCAGGGTTGGGAGGCTGGGGGGACTTGGGGGGCAGAGTTGGGGGGCCCCGTGGGGCAGTTGGGGGGCTGGGGGGCCCCTGCGGGGCAGGGTTGGGGAGCTGGGGGGACTTGGGGGGCAGAGTTGGGGGGCCCCGTGGGGCCGTTTGGGGGGTCGGGGGGGGCCCTGTGGGGCAGAGTGGGGGGGCAAGGAGGGAACGAGGGGTGCTGTGGGGTGACCCCCCTCTCTCCGCCCCCCCCAGCCCTCGCTGGTGGCCGAGTGTAGGAACCTGACGGAGCAGAGCACCACTAAGGGCGCCCCCAGGTCTGGCCCATCCCCCCCCCCCCCCCATGTCCCATCCCCCCCGTGTCCCCCTCCCCAAGTCTCATTGCCCCCCACCCCCCAGGGTGCTGGGGGGCACCCACGGGACCCCAACCCCCCATTCCACGGTGCTGGGGGCACCCATGGGACTCTGACCCCCCGCTGTTGCAGGGTGCTGGTGGGGGGCACCCATGGCCCCCCCTGGCCCACACCCCCCCCCCCGTTGCAGGGTGCTGGGGGGGCACCCATGGGACCCCCACCCCCCATTCCATGGTGCTGGGGGCACCCATAGTCCCCCCTGCCCCCCCCGCCATTGCAGGGTGCTGGGGGGGGCACCCATGGGACACCCCCATTTCATGGTGCTGGGGGGGCACCCACAGGACCCCCCCCCTTTTTAGGGTGCTGGGGGGCACCCACGGGACCCCCACCCCCCATTCCATGGTGCTGGGGGCACCCATGGGACCCCCTGCCCCCCCCCCCCATTGCAGGGTGCTGGGGGGGGCACCCATGGGACACCCCCATTTCCTGGTGCTGGGGGCACCCATGGCCCCCCCTGACACCCCCCCCACGTTGCAGGGTGCTGGGGGGGGCACCCATGGGACCCCCACCCCCTATTTCATGGTGCTGGGGGCACCCATGGGACCCCCTGACCCCCCCCCCCCCCCCCCGTTGCAGGGTGCTGGTGGGGGGCACCCGCCTGGAGGACCCCCAGCAGCTGCAGGCGCTGCTGAACACCTCGGGGGTGGGGCTGCTGCTGGGCCCCTTCCTGCAGGCGCTGGGGTCCCACGTCCCCCCCGCCGCCCTGGCGCCCCAGCTGCTGGGCTTCCTGCGCCCCCACACCGCCCTGGCCTGGAGCGTGAGTCACCCCCAAACCGGCACCCCAAAATACCCCCCCCCCCCCCGTGCCCCCCAAACCCCCCGGGACCCCCCAACCCCCCTGCACCCCCAACCCCTGCCCCGTCCCCCCCTGGGACCCCCACCCCCCCCTGTCCCCCCCCACCGCCCTGCCCTGGAGCGTGAGCCACCCCCAAAACCGGCACCCCAAAATACCCCGCACCCCCCCCAGGGACCCCCAACCCCGCCTGCACCCCCAACCCCCCCCCGTGCCACCCAACCCCCCTGCAGCCTCCAATCCCTGCCCAAACCCCCCTGGGACCCCCAACCTCCCCACACCCCGCACCCCCAAACCCCCCGGGACCCCCAACCCCCTCCCTGCACCACCAACCCCCCCAGGACCCTCCAACCCCCCCTGCGGCCTCCAATCCCCCCAAACCCCCCAGGACCCCCAACCCCCCCCTGCACCACCAACCCCCCCCCAGAACCCCCCAACCCCCCTGCGGCCCCCAATCCCCCCCAAACCCCCGGGACCCCCAACCCCCCCCCCACCCCCCAAACCCCAGGATTTGGGGGGGGGGGGCTGGCCCCTGATGCCCCCCTCCCCTCCCCCCCGCAGGTGAGCTCCCCCTGGCAGCACCTGGAGCGGCTCAGCCCCCTCCTCGCCCTCCAGCGCCTGCTGCTGCTCTGGGCCGCGCTGCCCGGCACCCCCGTCCTCAGCTACGGCGACGAGGTGGCGCTGGCCGAGCCCCCCGAGGTGCGTGGGGTCGGGGGGGGGGGGGGGTGGGGGAGGGGGGGCTCTGGGGGCACCCCCGGCCTCAGCTACGGCGACGAGGGGGCGCTGGCCGAGCCCCCCGAGGTGCGTGGGGTCGGGGGGGGGGGTTTGGGGGGGCTGGGGAGGGGGTTTGGGGGAGGGGGCTCTGGGGGCACCCCCGGCCTCAGCTACGGCGACGAGGGGGCGCTGGCCGAGCCCCTCGAGGTGCGTGGGGTTTGGGGGGGCTGGGGGGCAGCTGTGGGGCTGGGGGGTGGTTTGGGGGGCTGGGGGGCTGTGGAGGAGGGTTTGGGGGGCCTATGGGGCTGCGGGGGGATTTGGGGGGGCTGGGGGGCAGCTGGGGGGCTGGGGGGGTGGTTGGGTGGGGCTGTGGGGCTGGGGAGGAGGATTTGGGGGGGCTGGGGGGTGGTTTGGGGGGGCTATGGGGCGGCTGTGGGGCTGAGGGGGTGGTTTGGGAGTATTTAGGGGGACTGTGGGGCTGGGGGGGATTTGGGGGGGCCGTGGGGGTGGTTTGGGGGTATTGGGGGGGGGGCTGTGGGGCTGGGGAGGGGGGTTTGGGGGGCGGTGGGGGCAGGGCCGTGCCCTGGCCCCGCCCCCTGACGCCGGCCCCGCCCCCAGCTGCCGCCGATGCCCTGGGAGTACATCGAGAAGCTGCAGAAGGGCGACGACAGCATCCCGGTGGGCGGGGCTTGCAGGGGGAGGGCGGGGCTTGGCGGGGGAGGGCGGGGCTTGGCTTCAAAGGGGCACGGACCCCATCGCCGTTTTCGGGGGGGGGGGGGGGTGGGCGGGCCCTGTCCTCAAAAGGGCCCTGAACCCCATTGCCACTTTAAGAGGGGGCGGGTCGTCCTCCCAGTGGGTGGGGCTTCTCCTTAAAAGGGCAATGCCCCGGGTGTGTTCCTAAAGGGGCAAGGCGGGGCATGGCCTTAAAAGGGCAATGGTGTGGGGCCTGAAAGGGGCAAGGCTGCGAGTGGGGCCTTAAAGGGGCAATGGCGTGGGTGGGGCCTTAGAAGGGCAATGGGGTGGGCTCTTAAAGGGGCAAGGGCGTGGGTGGGGTCTTAAAAGGGCAATGGTCCTGGTGGGGCCTTCCTGGGGCAATGGCCCCCGAGTAACCTTAAAGGGGCAATGCCGGGGGTGGGGCCTTAAAAGGGCAATGGCATAAGGGGCCGCACCCCGGGGTGTGTCCTTAAAGGGCCAGCGCTGGTTAACCCCCGGCTCGCCGCAGGCCCACAGGCTGGAGCTGTGCCGGCGCCTGGGCGCCCTGCGGGTGCGGGAGCGTTCGCTGTCGCTGGGGGAGGCGGTGGCCATTCCCGCCGCGGAGGCGGCCGTTTTCCTCCGCAGCTGGGACCAGAGCGAACGTTTCCTGGTGGTCGTCAACCCCGGCGAGGAGCACGTCCGCCTGGCCCTCCGGGACCCCCGCCTCCCCCCCCGGGCCACCCTGCGCCTCAGCACCTACCAACTCTTGGCCGAGGACGTGGAGGTCGACTTGGGGGCGCTGGAGCTGCAGCCCTACGAGGGGCTGCTCCTCAGCTTCCCCTATGCCCCATAGCGCCGTGGGGCAGCGGCGGGGTGCCCCTGCCCCCCCCACCCCCACCCCCCACCCCCAGCACCCATCGGAGCCTGGGGGGCACCCCCGTGCGGCCTTACCCCTCCCCCCCCCAGCACCCACGGGGGGTTAACCCCCCTCCAGCACCCATGGGGGGCCCCCCCCGAGCACCCACTCCCCGCCCCCCCCCCCCCAAGGGTTTTGGGGTCCCCCGCTATTTCGGTGGGGCCCATTCCCATGGGCCCTTCCCCCCCCCCCCCATTTTGGGGGGGCACACTCCATTTTGGGGGAGCCCTTGGCAGGATGGGGGTGTGGGGGCCCCCCCCTTTGGCCCCGGGGGGGTTTTTGGGCCCCCCACCCCCACTGAATAAATGAGCTGCATTTGGGTCCCTGTGTCTGTGAGGGGGAGGGGCGGGGGGGGAGGGGCAAGCGTACGAGTGCCCCCCCTCCCGGGGCTTGGGAGTCGCAGATGCTTGGACTTGGGGGGCTGGGGGCAACTTGGGGTCGAACATGGGGGGTAGGGCTGCTTGGGGGGCCACAGGGGAGCTTGGGGGGCACTTGGGGGGCTGGGGGCAACTTGGGGGCCTGGGGGGCACGGGAACTTGGGGGGCAGGGCTGCTTGGGGGGCAGCTTAGGGGCAGAGGGGCAACTTGGGGGGCTGGGGGGAGAACTTGGGGGGCAGGGGATGATGGGCAGGGGGAGAACTTGGGGGGCAGGGACACTTGGGGGGCTGGGGACAACTTGGGGGGCACGGGCACTTGGGGGGCAGCTTAGGGGCAGAGGGGCAACTTGGGGGGCAGGGGGCACTTGGGGGAGGAGGAAGGAGTTGGGGGGCAGGGGATGAAATGGGGGGGTTGGGGTGGGGGCGAGGGGTACACGCCGCCCCGCCCCCCCCCCCCCCGTGCAAGCCCCGCCCCCTCGCCCCAGCCTGGCGCTCCGGGGGGGGAGGGGGCAAGGGGGGGGGGGCCAAATTCCCCATAACCCCCCGGTGCCCCCCCCCAGTGTCCCCAGTCCCTCCCAGTGTCCACTTGTCCCTCTGGTGTCCCCAGTATGCCCAGTGCCCCCCCCAGTGTTCCCAGTCCCCCCCAGTATCCCCTTGTCCCTCTGGTGTGTCCCCAGTATCGTCCCAGTGTCCCCTGGTCCCCCCTGTGTCTCCCCAGTCGCCCCACTGTCCCCCCAGTATTCCCAGTGTGTCCCCAGTGTCCCACCAGTCCCCCCCAGTGTCCCTCCCAGTATCCCCCAGTGTCCCTCAGTGTCCCCAGTGCCTCCCCAGTATCCCCCAGTGTCCCTCCTAGTATCCCCAGTCCCTCCCAGTGCCCCCCCAGTATCCCCACTGTCCCCCAGTGTCCCACCAGTGCCCTCCCAGTGTCCCCGAGTATCCCCAGTCCCCCCCAGTTCCCCCCAGTGCCCCCCCAGTGTCCCCAGTCCCCTCCAGTGCCACCCCCCAGTGCCTCCCCAGTACCCCCCAGTATCCCCAGTATTCCCAGTGTCCCCCAGTATCCCCAGTCCCTCCCAGTGTCGTCCCGTCCCCCCCAGTGCCTCCCCAGTACCCCCCAGTATCCCCAGTATTCCCAGTGTCCCCCAGTATCCCCAGTCCCTCCCAGTGTCGTCCCCCCCCCCCCAGTGCCCCCCAGTCCCCCCAGTATCTCCCAGTCTCCCGTAGCCCCCCCCCCCGGCCCCACCCCCTCCAGACCCCTCCTCCCCTCCGCCCCTCCCGGAAGTGACGCAGGCCGGAAGCGGAAGCGGCGGGCGCGGCGGCGGGCGCGGGATGAAGCTGCTGACCCACAACCTCCTCAGCTCCCACGTCCGCGGCCTCCGGCCCGGCGGCGGCTTCCCCCTACAGATCCAGGTACCGGATCCCCGGCGGGGCGGGCCACGCCCCCTTACCGGCCAGGCCACGCCCCCTACCGCCTTCACCGGCCGGGCCCCGCTTACTTCCGGGTAGGCCTCGCCTACTTCCGGGTAGGCCTCGCCTTCCCGCCCCCGCCGGTGCCCCCCCGTTACCGGTCCGTGTTCCCCCCCCTCCCCCCAGGCCTCCGAGGTCCGGGTCCGACCGGTGCCGTTCAACGCCGCCTTCGTGGCGCGGTTGGTGCCGCGGCTGCGCTGGGCCGCGCTGCTGCAGGCGGCCGAGAGCGTGAGTGGGGCCCGGGGGGGGCGTTTTGGGGGGGGCACCGGGTTGGAGGGGGCCGGGGGCTCCGGGGGGGGGGCGGGGAACCGGTCTGGGGGGGCTCCGGTTTGGGGGGGCCGGTTTTGGGGTCTGGGGGGTCTCCGGGAGGGGGGAACCGGTTTGGGTGGGGCACCGGGGGGCTCCGGTTTGGGGGGAACCGGTTTTGGGGTCTGGGGGGAACCGGTTTGGGGGGCTCCGGTTTTTGGGGGGGACTCCAGTTTGGGGGGGGGGGGGTCTCGGTTTGGGGGGACACCGGGGAGCTCGGGGGGGGGGGGGGGACACCGGTTTGGGGGGCTCCAGCTTGGGGGGTCCCGGTTTCAGGGAGGGGGGGTGGATTTGGGGGGGGGGGGGTCCCTGCTTTGAAGAGGGGACGGGGGGGGGGACATTGTGGGGGTCCCCTAATCCCCCCCACCCCACCCCCCCCCCCAAAAGTTGGGGCACCCCTCGGAGCTGCCCCCGAACCCGCCCCCGACTACGAGGGGGACGAGGCCTTCCTGCGGCGGGTGCACCACGTCCTGCTGGAGGTGAGGGGGGGGTCCCCAAAACCCCGGGGGGGGTTCCCCCAAAACCCGGGGGGCCCCCCCCCGGCCCCCCCTCTTTGTGTAACCCCCCCCCCCCCAGGTGGAGGTGCTGGAGGGGGTCCTGCAGTGCCCGGATTCGGGGCGCCGCTTCCCCATCTCCAGGGGGATCCCCAATATGTTGCTGAGCGAGGAGGAGGCCTGAGGCGGGGGGGGCAGGTTGGGGACCCCCCCCGCACCCCCAAATTATTGGGGGCCCCCCCCCAAAATAAAATAAAGGGGGTCCCCAAAGCGCGGTGGGGGCGTTGTTGCCCGCGAGGGGGGGGGGAACCCCCAAATAAAGGGAGTTAATGGGTGTGAGGGGGGAGCCCCGAGTTCTTGGGGGTCACCCCAGAAATGGGGAGGGCACAAGGTGGCGGGGGAGGGGGCACAAAATGGCGGGGGGGAATGGGGGCGAATTGGGGGGGCACAAAATGGCGGGGGGAATGGGGGGGCATAAAATGGCGGGGGGGGGAAATTGAGGGTGAATTGGGGGGGGCACAAAATGGCGGGGGGGGAATGGGGCGAATGGAGGGGGCACAAAATGGCGGGGGGGGGATGGGGGGGTGCAGAATGGCGGGGAACGGCGCGGCTCCTTTAAGGCGGGGCGGGGTGTTTGCGAGGGGGGGCGTGGCCCGCCGGGCTCTATTTGCATAGGGGCGGGACCTCGCGGTGTGATTTGCATAATTGTCCCCGCCCCCGCTCGGCGTTTAAGGCGGTTTAGCGCCATTTACCGCTTTTATTGCGAATTTTTGAGCTTTTGCGGCGTTTTCTGCCCAAAATCGCTCGGTTTTGCCCCAAAACCTCCCCCTTCTGCCCCAAAATCTCCCCTTTTTGCCCCAAATCTCGCCTTTTCCCCAAAAAATCTCTCCCTTTTCCCCCAAAATCTCCGTTTTTTGCCCCAAATCTCCCTTTTTTGCCCCGAATCTCTTTTTCCCCAAAAATCTGTTCCTTTTCCCCCAAAATATCTTTTTTGCACCAAAATCTCCCTTTTTGCCCCCAAATCTCCCCTTTTTTCCCCTAAATGTTCCTTTTCCTGATCCCAGATCCTTTTTTTGTTCCAAAATCTTCCTTTTTTGTCCCAAATGTCCCCTTTTTGCCCCCAAACCCCTCTTTTTTGCCCCTAATTCTCCCCTTTTTGCCCCCAGTTCTCCCTTTTTTACCCCCAAATCTGCCTTTTTGCCCCTAAATCCCTGTTTTTTACCCCAAATCTCCCGTTTTCCCCCAAATCTCACCCTTTTGCCCCTAAATCTCCCCTTTCTGACCCCAAATCCTTTTTTTGCCCCCAAGTCTCCCTTTTTTACCCCCACATCCCTTGGTTTTGCCCCCAATTCTCCCTTTTTGCCCCAAATTCTCCCTTTTTGCCCACAAATTCTCCCTTTTCTGTTCTCAAATCCTTTTTTTGCCCCAAACCCCCCTTTTTGCCCCAAACCCCCCTTTTTGCCCCAAACTCCTCTTTTTTGCCCCAAACCCCCTCTTTTTTGCCCCAAACTTTCCCTTTCTGCCCCAAATCCCCTCTTTCTGCACCAAATCCCCTCTTTTTTGCCCCAAATCCCCTCTTTTTTGCCCCAAACCCCCTCTTTTTTGCCCCAACCCCCTCCTTTTTGCCCCAAACCTCCCTTTTTTACCCCAAACCCCCCTTTTTGCCCCAAACCCCCCTTTTTGCCCCAAACTCCTCTTTTTTGCCCCAAACCCCCTCTTTTTTGCCCCAAACTTTCCCTTTCTGCCCCAACCCCCCTCTTTTTGCCCCAAAACCCCTCTTTTTGCCCCCAAACCTCCCCTTTCTGCCCCAAACCCCCTTCTTCTGCCCCAAACCCCCCTTTTTTGCCCCAAACCTCCCCTTTCTGCCCCAAACCCCCTCTTTTTGCCCCAAAACCCCTCTTTTTGCCCCCAAACCTCCCCTTTCTGCCCCAAACCCCCTCTTTTTGCCCCAAAACCCCTCTTTCTTGCCCCAAACCCCCTCCTTCTGCCCCAACCGCCCCCCTTTTTGCCCCAAACCCCCTTTTTTTGCCCCACACACCCCCCCTTTTTGCCCCTGAACACCCCCTTTTTGCCCCAAACCCCCTCTCGGCAGATCCCCGGGAGAATCCCAGGGGCTGAGGGAGGTGGGGACCGCGGGGGGGACCTGGGTACGTTCTCCAGGGGAAGGTGGGGGCAACCCAGAGCCAACGTCCCGATGGCCAGGAGAACCTGAAGATGGCCAGGCTTCCAGGAGAGCCTGGGAGAACCTGGAGCCATCGTCTGGGTCTCCAGAGGAACCTGGAGCCATCACCCAGGCTTCCAGGAGAATCCAAGGGGATCCTGGAGACACTGTCCAGGTCTTCAGAGGAACCTGGAGCCATCGTCTGGGTCTCCAGAAGAACCTGGAGCCATCGTCTGGGTCTCCAGAGGAACCTGGAGCCATCGTCTGGGTCTCCAGAGGAACCTGGAGCCACCTGGAGCCATCGTCTGGGTCTCCAGAAGAACCTGGAGCCATCGTCTGGGTCTCCAGAGGAACCTGGAGCCACCTGGAGCCATCACCCGGGCTTCCAGGAGAGCCTGGAGGAACCCTGGAGGCTCCGTCTCGCTGCCTCCGCCACCCGCCCAGAGCGGCCCCCCCCCCCCCCCAAGCGGCCGCTCCGTCTCCCGCCTCGATGGTTATCGGCGCTCAGCCGGAAGTGGCGTCAGGCCCCAGGCGCGCGCGCGCGGCGGCGGCAGCAGCGGCCTGAGGCGGGAGCGGCCGTTGGAGCGGCGGGAGGCGCCGGTGAGGGCGGGGGGGGGGGGGGCGCGGTGGCCCCGGGGGGGGCCCGGGTCGCCCCCGTCCCCTCAGGGTTCCCCCCCCCGCGGCCCCGGGCCGCCCCCGGGCTGTGGCCCCCTCTGTCCCCATCCCCCCCTCCTGTCCCCGCCCCCCTCCTGTCCCCGCCCCCCTCAGTCTGTCCCCATCCCCTCGCTGTCCCCTCCCTCACCGTCCCCGCGTCCCCACACTCTCCCTGTCCCCCCGAGCTGTCCCGTGTCCCCACGGTCCCCGTCCCCACGCTGTCCCCATGTCCCCGTCCCCCCCGAGCTGTCCCCATGTCCCCACGCTGTCCCCGTGTCCCCTGAGCTGTCCCCCTGTCCCCATCCCCCTCCAAGCTGTCGTGGTCCCCCCTCACCGTCCCCATGTCCCCACGCTGTCCCCATGTCCCCTGTCCTCCTCTGAGCTGTCCCTGTGTCCCCACGCTGTCCCTGTCCACACGCTGTCCCCATGTCCCCGTCTCCCCGCAAGCTGTCCCTGTCCCCCTCGCTGTCCCCATGTCCCCAAGCAGCCCCCATCCCCCCTACGCTGTCCCCACGTCCCCCCAGTGTCCCCGTGTCCCCCCAATGTCCCCATGTCCCCTGTCCTCCCCTGAGCTGTCCCTGTGTCCCCATGCTGTCCCCGTGTCCCCTGAGCTGTCCCCCTGTCCCCCACATCCCCCTCCAAGCTGTCGTGGTCCCCCCTCACCGTCCCCATGTCCCCACGCTGTCCCCATGTCCCCTGTCCTCCTCTGAGCTGTCTCTGTGTCCCCACGCTGTCCCTGTCCACACGCTGTCCCCATGTCCCCTCTCCCCCCCGAGCTGTCCCTGTGTCCCCTCATCATCCCCCTGTCCCCTCACCGTCCCCACATCCCCCCCGTCCCCGTGTCCCCTCACCGTCCCTGCGTCCCCCGTCCCCACGTGCCCTCACCGTCCCCACATGCTCCTGTCCCCATGTCCCCCCATCCTCGCATCCCCTCATCGTCCCCACGTGCCCCACGTCCCCTCACTGTCCCCACGTCCCCCACGTCCCCGTGTCCCCTCACCATCCCTGCGTCCCCCCTGTCCCCACGTCCCCCCTGTCCCCACGTGCCCCCGTCCCCTCACCGTCCCCACGTCCCCCACATCCCCCCTGTCCCCACGCCCCCTCACAGTCTCCACGTGCCCCCGTCCCCACGTCCCCCCGTCCTCGCATCCCCTCATCGTCCCCACGTCCCCCCTGTCCCCACGTGCCACCGTCCCCTCACCGTCCCCCTGTTCCTGTGTCTCCTCACCATCCCTGTGTCCCCCCTGTCCCCGTGTCCCCCCCGTCCCTGCGTGTCCCCCGTCCCTGCGTCCCCCTCTCCCCGCGTCCCCTCACCGTCCCCGCATCCCCCCTGTCCCCGCGTCCCCCCCGTCCCTGCGTCCCCACGTCCCCCCTGTCCCTGCGTCCCCCCTCTCCCTGCGTCCCCTCACCGTCCCCGTGTCCCCCCTGTCCCCGCGTCCCCTCACCGTCCCCGCCTCCCCACAGGCGCCATGTCCTCGACGTCGCAGAAGCACCGGGACTTTGTGGCGGAGCCGATGGGGGAGAAGCCGGTGGGGACGCTGGCCGGCATCGGGGACGTCCTGGGCAAGAAACTGGAGGACAAGGGCTTCGACAAGGTGGGGGCGCTTGGGGACATTTGGGGACACCCTGGGGATGCTTGGGGACACCATGGGGCCATTTGGGGACACCTTGGGGCACTTGGGGACATCTGGGGATGCTTGGGGACATTTGGGGACATCCTGGGGACACTTGGGGACACCTTGGGGCACTTGGGGACATTTGGGGATGCTTGGGGCACTTGGGGACACCCTGGGGATGCTTGGGGACACCCTGGGGCCATTTGGGGACACCTTGGGGCACTTGGGGACATTTGGGGACACCCTGGGGACATTTGGGGACATCCTGGGGACACTTGGGGACACCCTGCCTGGGGGAGGGGTGCCATGGGGATGGGGACGTCCCTGGGGGGTGGCACAGGGGGACAGGGGGTGGCCCCGGGAGGTGTCTGGAGGTGGGGGGGTGTCACCGAGGGGACAGGGGGTGGCCCTGGGGACATGGGGGGGCTCAGGGACCCCTTTGGGGACACAAGGTGGGACAGTGACCCCCTTGGGGACACAGGGGGGCTCAGGGACCCCCCTGGGGACACAGGGAGACCCTCTTGGGGACATTGTGGGGACAGAGGGACCCTCTTGAGCGGACAGGGGGGCTCAGGGACCTCCCTGGGGACACTGGGGGGGGACAATGACCCCCTTGGGGACACGGGGGGGGACAGGGACCCTCTTGGGGACATGGGGGTAGGGACAGAGACCCCCTTGAGGACACAGAGGGGGACAGGGGGACCCCCTTGGGGACACAGGGTGGGGACAATGACCCCCTTGGGGACATGGAGGGGGGATAGGGACCCCCTTGGGGACACCGGGACCCCCCTGGGGACATGGGGGGTGCTCAGGGTCCCTCTTAGGGACACGGGGGGGGACAGGGACTCCCTTGGGGACACAGAGGGGGACAGGGGGACTCTCTTGGGGACACAGAGGGGGGACAATGACCCGCCTGGGGACATGGGGGGGGGGGCAGGGACCCTCTTGGGGACACGGGGGGGACACAGGGACCCTCTTAGGGATGGGGGGGGGGTCAGGGACCCTCTTGGGGACATGGGGGTGGGGACAGAGACCCCCTTGGGGACACTGTTGGGGACAGGGACCCCCTTGGGGACATGGCGGGGGCTCAGGGTCCCTCTTAGGGACACAGGGAGGGGACAGGGACCCCCTTGGGGACACGGGGTGGGGACAGGGACCCCCTTGGGGACACAAGGTGGGACAGGGACCCCTTTGGAGACTTGGGGGTGGGGACAGGGACCCCCTTGGGGACACAAGGTGGGACAGGGACCCCCTTGGGGACACAGAGGGGGACAGGGGGACCCCCTTGGGGACACAGGGTGGGGACAGGGACCCCCTTGGGGACACAGAGGGGGACAGGGACCCCCTTGGGGACATGGGGGTGGGGACAGGGACCCTCTTGGGGACACGGAGGGGCTTAGGGACCCCCTTGGGGACACAAGAGGGGGGACAGGGACCCTCTTAGGGACGTGGGGGGGGGCAGGGACCCCCGCTGGGGACACCCAGCCCCCCCCCTTGGGGACAGCGCCCCTCCCCCGCAGGCCTACGTGGTGCTGGGGCAGTTCCTGGTGCTGCGCAAGGACGAGGAGCTCTTCCGCGAGTGGCTGAAGGAGACGTGCGGCGCCAACGCCAAGCAGGCGCGGGACTGCGCCGGCTGCCTGCGCGAGTGGTGCGACGCCTTCCTCTGAGCCCCACCCCCCTGCGCCCCCCCACCCCCCCCCCCCAGCCCCCGCTGCTGCCCCTGGCGGGGGGGAGGGGAGGGGGCTGAGGGTCCCCCCTGCCATTTTGGGGACACGCCCCCCTCCATTTTGGGGTCCCCTCCTCCATTTTGGGACACACCCCCCCCCGCCATTTTGTGACACACACCACCCCCCATTCTGGTGTCCCCCCGCCTCCATTTTGGGGGTCCCCCCTCACCCCAACCCTCCCCCCCTCCCCCCGGGGGTTCCCCCCCTCGGTGCTGCGCTGACATCGCCCCACCCCCACCTGAAGAAAGGGGGAGGGGGGGTGGGGGTGCCCCTCCCCCCCCCTCCCCGCACTGGGAGGGGGGGGGGGGGTCATTTTGGGGGTTCCCCCACCCCGGAATTTGTTTGTAAAAGGGTTTTCTAAACAATAAAGGTTTTGCTGTGCCGGAGCCGGCCCCGCCCGGGGGGGGAGGGGAGGGGAGGGGGGAGGGGAGGGACACCCGAGGGGGGGAGGGGGGCGCCGAGGGGCAGCGAGGCCTCCAGAGCAGCCGAGCGGGGCCTCCCGGCGGCCTAGAGCGGCCGCGAGTCCTCCAGGGCAGATGAGTGGAGCCTCCAGGCTCTCCAGAGCGGCCGCGAATCCTCCAGAGCAGCTGAGCGGGTCCTCCTGGTGGCCTAGAGTGGCAGCGAGTCCTCCAGAGCAGCTGAGCGGGTCCTCCTGATGGCCTAGAGTGGCAGCGAGTCCTCCCGGGCGGCTGAGTGGGTCCTCCAGAGCAGCCGAGCAGGGCCTCCCAGGGGCCTAGAGCGGCCGCGAGTCCTCCAGAGCAGATGAGCGGGGCCTCCAGAGCAGCCGAGTGGGTCCTCCCAGTGGCCCAGAGCGGCAGGGGAGGCAGGAGTCCTCCAGAGCAGCCGAGCGGATCCTCCCGGCTGCCCAGAGCGGCCGCGAGTCCTCCCGAGCAGCTGAGTGGGTCCTCCAGAGCAGCCAAGAGGGGCCTCCTGGCGGCCTAGAGTGGCAGGGGAAAAGGCAGGAGTCCTCCAGAGCAGCTGAGCGGATCCTCCCGGCGGCCCAGCGCAGCCGCGCCGCGTGAGGGAGCGCTTCCGGGTGGGCGGTGGCCGCCGCGCCGGTGCCCTCGCCATGCCGGAGGCCCCCCCCTCCCCCTCCCCCCCCCGCCGCCGCCGCCGCCCCCGCCCCCCCCCCAACCCCCTCTTCACGCGCTGGCTGCGGCAGTGGCGGGACGAGGCCGCCGGGACGCGCGCGAGAGGCGCCTACGAGCGGGTGGGTGCGGGGGGGGGGGGAGGGGCGGGGGGAGGGGTCCCTCCGGGGGGAGGAGGGGAGGGGCGGGGTCCCAGCCCGTGCCCCTCCCCCCCCAGGCCCTGCGCTCCCTCGCCCGGTTCCCGCTGCGGCTGCGCTCGGGGCGGGCGGCCGCCATCTTGCGTCACTTCGGCCCCGCCCTCTGCCGCCGCCTCGACCAACGCCTGCGGCAGCACCGCGCCGGTGGGCGGGGCTTGGGGGCGGGGCTTTAGGGGGCGGGGCTGGGGGCGCGGCCATGTAAGGGGTCACTGCGAATGTGGGAGGGGGTCTGGGATGGGGCGTGGCCTCGGGTGGGGCGGGGCTTCGGGGGGCGGGGCTTTGGGGAAGGCGCGGCCACCCGAGGGGTCGCTGCGGGAGGGGGCGGGGCCTCGCATAGGGTGGGGCTTTTCTGGTGGGTGGGGCTCTGGGAATGGGTGGTGCTTGTGGGGGTGGAGCCTCGGTGTGGGCGGGGTCTGGGGGTGGGTGGGGCAGCGCGACAGGGGGCGGGGCTTGGGGTGGGGTGGAGCTGTCGGGGCGAGGCTTGGGTTGGGCGGGGCATGGGTAGGTGAGGGGGTGTGGTCTCATGTGGGGCAGAGCTTCGGGTGGGCGGGGTTTGGGGTGTTGGTGGCGCTTGGGGTGGGGCGGAGCCTTAAAGAGCAGGGGTGTGGCCTTGGAGGGGGCGGGGCTTGAGGTGGACGGGGTCTGGGTGGGCGTGGCAGCCCCGTGGGGGTGGGACCCTAAGGGAGGGGCGGGGCCTGGGGGTGGGCAGGGCCTGGGGGCATTACCCAGGCTGCCCTTGATTTGCATACCATTCCCTCTGCTCATTTGCATGCTGATTTGCATATCATCCCCCACCCCCAGAGCAAGGCCTCCCCCCCACCCCCCCCTCGGAGGGGCAGGGCCGGGAGAGCCCCTTGGCCCCGCCCACGGTGAGTGTCCTCCCCTCCCCCCTGCCCAGATGCCTGGGCCCCTCCCCCCAGATGATGCCACATCCCGCCCCTCCCCCCCACAGCGCCGCCCCCCGGGACTACCGGCCCCTCCCCCGCTCGGCGGCCCACGCCCTCCTGCTGACCCTGCGCCAGGTGAGCGGGGGAGGGGCCGGGGTGCCTGGGTGTGGCCCACTCCCCCCTCCCCCCTGCTCACCTTAAGCCCCACCCCCAGAGCGCCGAGCCCCTCCCAGAGGCGGAGCTTCTGCACCAGGCCCAGCCCCTCTGCAACCGCCCCCTGGCCCCGGTGAGCACCCTCAGTAGGGCCCAGAGTGAACGGGGGCAGCGGGGGCCATTTCCCAGCGCCCCTCCCCCCCCAGTCTCTCCCCCTCTCAATGGGGGGGGTGGGGGAGGGGCTTCGCGCTAGCTCCGCCTCCTTCCCCCCCCCCCCCCAGGCAGCCCTGGGCTCCCTCCTCCGCCGGGATCTGCTGCAGCGGCGCGGCCGCCCCCCACGGTAGGAGAGCGGGGCGGGGGGGAGGGGCCGGGGTCCCCCGGGGGGGGGAGGGGCACCCCTGGGTGCCCCCAAACTCCTGTGTCCCCTCCCCTCCCCCTCCCAGGTACTCGCTGACCCCACGTGGTGAAAGCCTGGCCCAGCGATTGGCTGCTGCAGCCCTGGAAGCCCCGCCCCTCCCCCCGGGGAGCGAGGAGCCCCCCCTGGTGGGGGAGGGGGAGGAGCCCCCCCCGTGAGTCACCGGGGTCCCCGGGGGGGGGGCGGGGGGGGGGATCCCTGGGGGGGGGGGAGGGGCTGGGTCCCCTGGGGGGGAGGGGCTGGATCCACCCGGGGGGGATCCCTGGGGGGGAGGGGCTGGGTCCCCTGGGGGGGGAGGGGGTGGGGCCACCCGGGGGGGGGTCCCTGGGGGGGGGGGGCACCCCTTGGTGGCTGGGCCCCCTCTGTGGGGGAGGGAAAGGGGTGGTTCCCGGGGGGGGAGGGGCTGGGTCCCCTTGGGGGGGGAGGGGCTGGGTTCACCCTGGGGGAGGGGGTCCCTTGGGGGGGGGGGCGGGGGCCCCATGGGGGGAGGGGCCCCCCGGACGCCTGGGCCCCCCCCCCCCCCAGGGCCGCCCCCGAGCTGGAGTTCGAGCTGCGCCCGGGCGAGTTTGACATCATCCTCTGCGCTGACGTCACCGAGGCCAATGGGTGCCTGGCCCCTCCCCCCTCCCCCCTCCCCTCCCCCCAGGATCCCCCTCCCCCCCCGTGGGGTGTCCGCATCCCCCCCCGTGTCCCTGCCCCCCCATCCCAGGGGTCTCCCTGCCGCCCCCCCATGTCCCCATCCCCCCCCCGTGTCCCCTGGCCCCCCCAATGTCCCCCCATCCCCCCCCGTCCCCCTGTGTCCCCCCACGTCCCCCCATCCCCGAAGTCCCCCCATCCCCCACGTCCCCACGTCCCTATGGCCCCCCTGTCCCCCATCCCCCACACCGGCCCTCCCCCCGTCCCCAATGTCCCCCCGTGCCCCCCCGTGTCCCCCCACCCCCCATGTCCCCCCCATCCCCCCATCCCCACCCCCTCCCGGGTCCCCCCACCCCCCCCATGTCCCCCCATCCCCACCCCCCCGCCCCCCCCGTGTCCCCCCACCTCCCCAATGTCCCCCCCATCCCCCCATCCCCGCCCCCTCCCGGGTCCCCCGCCCCCCCCCATGTTCCCCCCATCCCCCCATCCCCACCCCCCCGCCCCCCCGTGTCCCCCCACCCCCCAATGTCCCCCCCATCCCCCCATCCCCGCCCCCTCCCGGGTCCCCCCGCCCCCCATGTCCCCCCCATCCCCCCATCCCCACCCCCCGCCCCCCGTGTCCCCCCACCTCCCCAATGTCCCCCCCATCCCCCCATCCCCGCCCCCTCCCGGGTCCCCCCGCCCCCCATGTCCCCCCCATCCCCCCATCCCCACCCCCCGCCCCCCCGTGTCCCCCCACCCCCCAATGTCCCCCCCATCCCCCCATCCCCGCCCCCTCCCGGGTCCCCCCGCCCCCCCCATGTCCCCCCCATCCCCCCATCCCCACCCCCCCGCCCCCCCGTGTCCCCCCACCCCCCCAATGTCCCCCCCATCCCCCCATCCCCGCCCCCTCCCGGGTCCCCCCGCACCCCCATGTCCCCCCCATCCCCCCATCCCCACCCCCCCCCCCCCGTGTCCCCCCACCCCCCAATGTCCCCCCTGACGCCCCCCCCCAGGGCCGCCCCCCTCCCCTCGCTGCTGCGGGGCCGGGGGCCCCTGAGCCTGCGCCGCCTCCCCGTCGGCGACTTCCTCTGGGTGGCCCGCGAGCGGGACCCGCCCGCAGGTGGGCGGGGCTTAGGCGTGGGCGGGGGCAGGGGCGGGGCCGGGGCAGAGCTGCTGGGGGGCACGGGGTGGGAGAGAGGGTGGAGGGGCGTGGCCAAGTGCTGACCACGCCCAGGGCCTGGCCCCCCATCGCTGGGGTGGGCGTGGCTACAGACGGGGGGGTGGGGGCGGGGCCAAGCCGCTGGTGGGCATGGGGTGGAAGAGGGGGTGGGGCTGGGGTGGTTGGGGGTGTGGCCAAGTGCTGGCCATGCCCAGGGGCTGGCCCCCAATCGCTGGATTGGGCGTGGCCACAGTCGGTGTGTAGGGCAGGGGCGGGGCCAGGCACTGTCTCCACCCCCCATGCAGCTGGGGTGGGTGGGGTGGGCTTGGTGGGCGGGGCCACGGTCAGCAGGCGGGGCCAGGTGCTGACTCCACCCCATGCAGCTGGGGGGTGGGCTCGGTGGGTGGAGCCACCCTCTTGGTGGGGCCACGCTCGGTGGGCGGGGCCCTGCCCCAGGACCTGGGGGTGGGTGTGGTGCTGGGGGCGGGGCCATGCACGGACTCCGCCCCCCATGGAAATGGAGGTGAAGTCAGGGGCAGGGCCAGATGCTGGCCCCGCCCCCCCCCGAGCTCCCCCACGCATTCTGGTGGTTGGGTGTGGTCGGGGGTGTGGGCGTGGTCGTTGGGCGTGGCTAAGCGCTGGCCCCGCCCCCAGGGCGCCCCCCCCGGGAGCTGGTGCTGGACGTGGTGGTGGAGCGAAAGGCGGCGGCGGATCTGGTTAACAGCCTGAGCGACGGGCGGTACCGGGAGCAGAAGGTGGGACTGGGAGCACTGGGAGGGACTGGGGGGGGTGGGGAGTGGGGGTCTGGGGGGCACTGGGAGGAACTGGGAGCACTGGGAGCACTGGGAGGGACTGGGGGGTGGGGGAGTGGGGGTCTGGAGGGACTGGGGGGCACTGGGAGGAACTGGGAGGGACTGGGAGCACTGGGAGGGACTGGGGGGTGGGGGAGTGGGGGCCTGGAGGGACTGGGGGAGACTGGGGGGTGGGGGTCTGGAGGAACTGGGGGGCACTGGGAGGAACTGGGAGGGACTGGGGGAGACTGGCGGGGACTGGGGGGTGGGGGAGTGGGGACCTGGAGGGACTGGGGGAGACTGGGAGGAACTGGGAGGGACTGGGGGAGACTGGGGGGGACTGGGGGAGTGGGGGTCTGGAGGGACTGGGAGGAACTGGGAGGGACTGGGAGCACTGGGAGGGACTGGGGGGTGAGGGAGTGGAGGGGTGGAGGGACTGGGGGGCACTGGGAGGAACTGGGGGGACTGGAGGGGTGGGGGGCTGGAGGGACTGGGGGGCATTGGGAGGAACTGGGAGGGACTGGGAGCACTGGGAGGGACTGGGGGAGACTGGGGGAGTGGGGGTCTGGAGGGACTGGGGGGCACTGGGAGCACTGGGAGGGACTGGGGGAGACTGGAGGGAACTGGGGGAGTGGGGGTCTGGAGGGACTGGGGGGCACTGGGAGGAACTGGGAGGGACTGGGTAGGTAAAGAAATGGGGGTCTGGAGGGACCAGGAGGGGACTGGGGATTACTGGGAGAAACTAGGGGGACTGGGGGCACGGGGAGGGACGGGAGAAGCGGGGCATGGGGGGTTGGGGGGAACGGGGAGAGGACTGGGGATTACTGGGGTGACGGGGGGTGAGGGGGGGCACTGGGGGTTACTGAGGGGGACCGGGGTCACTGGGGGGCACGGGGGGGGAGTGGGGGGCACTGGAGGTGACTGGGGGACATTGGGGGTGACTGGGGGCACTGGAGCTGACTGGGAGGCATTGGGTGGGACTGGGGGGCACTGGGGGCTACTGGGAGGCATTAGGGGTGACTGGGGGCACTGGGGGTTACTGAGGAGCACTGGGGGTACTGGGGGTGACTGGGGGCACTGAGGGGGACTGGGGGTTACTGGGGAGGCACTGGGGGTGATTGGGGGGACTGGGGGTTACTGGGGGGGCAGTGGGGGTGACTGGGGGGGACTGGGGTGCCCCCAGTTCCGGCTGGGCCGCTGTGGGCTGCGCCAGCCCGTTTACCTACTGGAGGAGCCGCGGAGGGGCGAGCGGCTGCCCCTCCCCCTCTCCATCCTGCGCCAGGCCGCCGCCAGCACCCAGGTACCCCCCACCCACGGGACCCCCCCACCCACGGGACCCCCACCCACGGGACCCCCAGGGACCCCCCACCCACGGGACCCCCCCACCCACGGGACCCCCGGGGACCCCCCCACCCGTGGGACCCCCCCCAGCACCCATGGGACCCCCCAGGGACCCCCCACCCACGGGACCCCCCCACCCATGGGACCCCCTCCCCCCATGGCACCCCCAGGGACCCCCAGCACCCATGGGACCCCCCAGCACCCATGGGACCCCCTGGGATCCCCCCCCACCCATGGGACCCCTCCAGCACCTATGGGACCCCCGGGGACCCCCCAGCACCCATGGGACCCCCCAGGGATCCCCCCCACCCATGGGACCCCTCCAGCACCTATGGGACCCCCGGGGACCCCCCAGCACCCACGGGCCCCCCCAGCACCCGTGGGACCCCCAGGGACCCCCCCTCCCCCAGCACCCCTGGCCCCCCCCCCCGGGCCATCCCCCCCCGGGCCATCCCCCCCACCCAAGGGCCTGGGGGGGGGGGGCCCCGAGGGGGGGGGGGGGTGGGGGGGGAGGGGCGGGGTCTCAGGGCCCCTCCCCCCCCCCAGGTGGTGGACGGTTTCTTCGTGAAGCGGACGGGGGGACCCCGGGACTCGGCCGCCTTCCTGCGGGCGCTGGGGGGGCAGCTGCGGCGGCGCTACGGGGTGGGGGATGGGGGGGACACGGGGGGGCGCGGGGGGGATGGGGACATGGGGGGACATGGGGACACGGCGGGTGATGGGGACACGGGGGGGATGGGGACATGGGGGGGATGGGGGGACTGGGGGGATGGGGGGGACATGGGGACACGATGGGGGATGGGGGGACATGGCGGGGGATGGGGACACGGGGGGGATGGGGACACGGGGGGGATGGGGACATGGGGGGGCTGGGGGGGACATGGGGACACGGGGGGATGGGGACACAGGGACATTGGGGGGACGGGGGGCTGGGGGGCTGGGGGGGACATGGGGACACGGGGGATGGGGGGGACACGGGGGGGGATGGGGAGGCACGGGGGGATGGGGGGGATGGGGGAGATGGGGACACGGGGGTGGGGGGAGGGGCCATGGGGGGTGCCGGGGGTCCCTGACCGCCCCCCCCCTTCTCCCCCCCAGGGCCGGGTGCTGCGGGCGTGGGGGGGGGACGTCACCGGCCGGGGCCCCCCCGAGGCCCCCGGGGGCCCCTGCGCCCTCCTGCCCTTCCCCCGGCTGCGGGCGGCGGGGGGCAAGGGGCAGGTGGGGGAGGGGCAAGGGGGGTCCCCAAAGGGGGGTGGGGGGTCCCCAAGGGGATCTGGGGGGGTGTGTCCCCAAAGGGGATCTGGGGGGGGGGTCCCCAAAGGAGGGGGTGGGGGGATCTGGGGGGGGTCCCCAAGGGGGGGGTGGGGGGGCACAGGGGGAATCGGGGGGATGGGGGGTCCCAGGGGGA
Source organism: Nipponia nippon (assembly GCF_047370975.1). Lineage (NCBI taxonomy): Eukaryota > Metazoa > Chordata > Aves > Pelecaniformes > Threskiornithidae > Nipponia > Nipponia nippon. Next base: position 639,434 of record NW_028262356.1, on the reverse strand, counting down.
GGGGGGGCCCCAAAGGGGGGGGGGGGTCTCCAGGGGGGATGGGGGGTCCCAAGTGGATTGGGGGGGATGGGGGGGGCAAAGGGGTCCACCGGGGGGTCTGGGGGGTCCTTGGAGGGTGGGGGAGGGGGACGGGGGGTCCCCCTGAGGGGTTGGGGGGGTGCTGCCGGGGGGGGGGCAGGGTACCCAAGGGGGGGGGTGTTTTGGGGTCCCCCCCTCACCCCCTTTTCCCCTCCCCCCCAGGCGCAGACCGTGGGCGACGTCTTCGCGCGGCAGCTGCTGCAGCTGGGGGGGCTGGGCGGGGGCAGGGCGGCCGCCATCCTGCGCCGCTTCCCCACCCCCCCCAGGTACCGGCGACGGGGGAGGGGGAGGGGGATTGGGGGGGGGGGGCCCCGTGGGTGCCCCCCACCCACCCAACCCCCCCCCTCCCCCGCAGCCTCATGGCCGCCTACAGCCGCTGCCCCGACCCCCGGCAGCGCGAGGGGCTGCTCAGCACCATCCAGTGCGGCCCCCTCCGCAGGTGAGACCCCCCACCCCCCCCCCGGCACCCATGGGTGCCCCCACCCCCTACCCCTGGGGCCCTAACCCACCTCCCTCTCCCCCCCCCCAGGAACCTGGCCCCCTCCCTCAGCCGCTCGCTGGCCCGGCTCTACGGCACCGCGGGGCCCCTGCCCTGAGCGCGGCACCCACCCGCACCCCGGCACCCCCTGTCACCCCCCGTCACCCCCCTGTCACCCCCGTCACCCCCCGTCACCCCCCGTCACCCCCTTGTCACCCCCTGTCACCCCCCGTCACCCCCTGTCACCCCCCTGTCACCCCCTGTCACCCCCCGTCACCCCCTGTCACCCCCTGTCACCCCCCGTCACCCCCTGTCACCCCCCTGTCACCCCCCTGTCACCCCCTTGTCACCCCATTGTCACCTTCTGTCACCCCCCCGTCACCCCTCCATCACCCCTTGTCACCCTCTGTTCACCCCGTTGTCACCCATCTGTCACCCCCTTGTCACCCCCTGTCAACCCCCCGTCACCTCGCCCCCCCCCCCCCAATAAAGGCGGCTGCAGCACCAGGAGCTTTATTACGGGGGGGACACACACACGGTGACACCACGGGGACGGGGTGACGGTGACACGGGTGACGGTGACACAGGTCAGGGTGACAGTGGCAGGGGTGAGGGTGACGTGGGCGACGGGTGCTGGTGACACCGGTGATGGTGACAGGGTGAGGGTGACACCGGTGACAGTGATGGGTACTGGTGACACCGGTGACGGTGACAGGGGTGAGGGTGACACCGGTGTCAGGGGTGAGGGTGACACAGGTGACAACGATGGGTGCTGGTGACAGACGGTGACACCGACGAGTGACGGGTGCCTCGGTGACACGGTGAGGGCGACAGCGGTGATGGTGACACGGGGACTGGTGACAGGGCAAGGGTGACAAGTGGGACGGTGCCACGGTTGGGTGGCGGTGACAGGGTGACACGGGTGACAATGGCAGGTGCTGGTGACACCGGTGACGGTGACACCGGTGCTGGTGACACAGGACGGTGCCGGCGGTGCTGGGTGCCGGTGACGCGGGTGACGGCGGTGACGCGGGTGACGGTGTCGCGGGTGACGGTGACACGGGTGACGGGGGCGGGGCCGCTCAGGCGGGTGCCAGCGCCCCGGGGGGGGGGAGCCCGACCTGGGCCGTCAGCAGCGGCGACTCCCAGCCCCGGCGCAGCACCAGCACCTGGGGGGCAGCACCCATTTGGGGGGCAGCACCCGCCTGGGGGGCAGCACCCAAACTACAGGGTAGCCCTGTATCTATGGGGCAGCCCCCCCCCCACTATGGGGCAGCCCCCCCGCTATGGGGCAGCCCCCCGCTATGGGGCAGCTCCCCCGTATCTATAGGTCAGCCCCCCCCGGCTATGGGGCAGCCCCCCCACCCCCGCTATGGGGCAGCCTCCCAGCTATGGGGCAGCCTCCCCACCCCCGCTATGGGGCAGCCCCCCGATCCATGGGGCAGACCCCCCCCCCCGCTATGGGTCAGGCTCCCCACTATGGCTCAGCCCCTCCCCCGCTATGGGGCAGCCCCCCATCCATGGGGCAGCCCCCCCTCACCTGCAGGCGCCCCGGGGGGGCGGCCCCCAGCTCCAGCCAGGTCCCCACCACGTAGCTCAGCCCCGGCACCAGCAGCGGCACCTGGGGGGGAGGGGAGATCTGGGGGGGGGGGGGGGGGGGCCCGGGGGGGGGGTCCCCAAGATTGGGGGGTGGGGGTGGGGGAGGGGTCAGGGCCCCCCTCCGAGGGGTTATTGGGGTGCGCGGGGGGGGGCAGGGAGCCCCATGGGGGGTGTGCGGTGGGGGGAGGGGCTTACCTTGATGCAGGGGGGCTGGAGGCGGCGGGGGGAGGGGTGGCAGCGCAGCAGCAGGAGGAGGTCGGGGGCGGGGGGGCCCCCCCCGGGCAGCCGCAGGCGCAGGGTGAGGCGCAGGCGGGGGCCCAGGCCCTGCACCTGCGGGGGGGGGAGGGGCGGTCAGCGACCCCCCCCCCATCCCACATCCCCCATCCCCCACCCCTCCCCCCCAGAGGGACCCAGGGCGTTGGGTGCCCCCCCCCCAGGGGAAACAAGCTGTTGGGTGCCCCCACCCCCGGGCCCCTCCCCCACCCCTGGGCCCCTCCCCCACTCACGCTGGCGGTCAGGGCGATGGGGGGCCCCTCCCCCCCGCCGCGGGCCCGGGCCCGGCCGCGCGCGGCCCCCTGCCGCAGCCCCCCCAGCGCCCGCTGGAAGCAGCCGTGCATCCCTGGGGGGGAGGGGCATCCATGGGGGCGGGGCGGGGGGGCATAGAGCCCCACCCCCACCCCATGGGTGCCCCCTCCCCCCAGAACCCCACCCCCCATGGGTGCCCATCCCCCCCATCCCCCCATGGGTGCCCCCCTCCCCCCAGAAACCCCCCAATAGGTGCCCATCCCCCCCACCCCTATGAGTGCCCCCCTCCCCCTAGAGCCCCACCCCCCCCCCAGCAGCCCCTATGGGTGCCCATCCCCCCCTCTACCCCCATGGGTGCCCCCTCCCCCACCGCCTCACCCCCCCCCCTGGGTGCCCCCCTCCCCCCCAGAACCCCACCCCCACCTCATAGGTGCCCATCCCCCCCATGGGTGCCCCCTCCCCCATAGCACCCCCCATGGGTGCCCATCCCCCCTCACTCCCACCCCATAGGTGCCCATCCCCCATCCCCCCCATGGGTGCCCCCTCCCCCCAGAACGCCCCTCCCCCATGGATGCCCATCCCCCCTCTACCCCCATGGGTTCCCCCCTCCCCCCCAGAACCCCACCCCACCCCATAGGTGCCCATCCCCCCCCCCCCCCCCCCCGGGGGCCCCCTCCCCCACTCACGGGGGGCGTCCTCGCGCTCCCGCAGCGCCCGGTCGACGAAGAGGCGGGTGCGGGGGGGGAGGGGCAGGCGGGGACTGGGGGCGGGGGGGGAGCACCCAAGGGTGGCCCCCAGCTCCGCCCGCCGGCGCAGCATCCGGATGGACAGCGCCCCCCCTGCCGCGAGCGTCAGCCCCACGGCACCCATGGGTGCCCCCCAACCCCACAGCACCCAGCCCCACAGCACCCACAGGGCACCCCCCAGCACCCGTGGGTGCCCCACTGACCCCATAGCACCCATAGGGCACCCCCCAGCCCCCCCCCAGCCCCCATGGGTGCCCCCCACTGACCCCATAGCACCCACAGGGCGCCCCCCAGCACCCATGGGTGCCCCCCCAACCCCACAGCACCCAGCCCCCCAGCACCCATGGGTGCCCCCCACTGACCCCAGAGCACCCATGGGTGCCCCCCAACCCTATAACACCCAGCCCCACAGCACCCACAGGGCACCCCCCAGCACCCATGGGTGCCCCACTGACCCCACAGCACCCAGCCCCACAGCACCCGTGGGTGCCCCACTGACCCCATAGCACCCATAGGGCACCCCCCAGTCCCCCCCAGCACCCATGGGTGCCCCCCACTGACCCCAGAGCACCCGTAGGGCACCCCCCAGCCCCCACCCCCCCATGGGTGCCCCCCAGCCCCCATGGGTGCCCCGCACCCACCGCGGGTGGTGGTGATGAGGGTGCCGTCCTCCCGCCCGTAGCGCCCGAAGCAGAGACCCGTCACCACCTCCTGCGGCACCCGGGCGTCGGGGGGGGCGGGGGGGGTGGGGGGGTCGCTGGGGGTCCCAGGGTGGGGGGTCTCGGGGGTCCCACGGGGGGGGGGGGCAGGGGATCCAGGGGGGTCCCAGGGGGTCCCTGGGGGGGGGGGTGCAACGGGGGGGGGGGGGGGGGAGTCCCAGGGGTCCCGGGGGGTCCCCGGGGGGGGTGTGTGTTCCTGGGGGTTCCGGGGGGGGGGGGGATCCCACAGGGTGGGGGGGGGGGGTCCCAGCGTGGGGGGGCCCACCTGGGTGCGCAGGACGCAGAGCAGCACCCAGGGGTGGGGGGGTGGGGGTCCCAGGGGTTTGCGGGTCTCGGGGGGGGGGGGGGTTGGGGGGGTCCCTGGGTGGGGGGGTCCCGGGGGATCCAGAGGGGTCCCAGGGGGTCCCTGGGGGGTGCAAGGGGGGGAGTCCCAGGGGGTCTGGGGGTCCCAGGGTGGGGGGTGCCCACCTGGGTGCGCAGGACGCAGAGCAGCACCCAGGGCTGGGGGGGGGGGGGTCCCTGGGGGGGTCCCAGGGGTCCTGGGGGGGTTGGGGGTCCCGGGGGGGTCCCGGGGGGTTTGGGGGTGCTGGGTGCCCACCTGGGTGCGCAGGACGCAGAGCAGGGTGCGCCCGCGGTAGAGGCGCAGCTCGCGGGTCTCCAGCGCCAGCAGCGCGGCCCCCAGCCCCCGCCCGGGCAGGGCCCCCCCCGCCAGCGCCGTCACCCCCCCGGGCAGCCGCAGCACCCACAGGCGCCGGCCCTGGGGGGGGGGGCGGGGGGGGTCAGAGGCGGGGGGGGAGGGGCAGGGGGGGGAGGGGCAGGGGGTCCTTGGGGGGGGGGGGGGGGGCGAGGGGGGCTGGGGGGGGTCTAGAGGATCCCTGGGGGGTCCTGGGGGGCACAGGGGGGTCCTGGGGGGGGCTGGGGGGCTCAGGGGGTGCTGGGGGGGCAGGGGGTCCTGGGGGGCTCAGGGGAGCTGGGGGGTCAGGGGGGTCCCTAGGGGGGCACAGGGGGGTCCTAGGGGGGCTGGGGGGTGTCAGGGGGTCCTGGGGGGTCCTGGAGGGGTCAGGGGGTCCCTAGGGGGGCTGGGGGGTTCCTGGGGGGGTCAGGGGGCCTGGGGGTCCCTAGGGGGCACAGGGGGTCCTAGGGGGCTGGGGGGGGTCAGGGGGTCCTGGGGGGGCCCTGGGGGGCTCAGGGGGTCCTGGGGGGCTCAGAGGGTCCCTGGGGGGGGTCCTGAGGGGGTTTAGGGGGTCCCGAGGGGGGTCCCCTGGGGGTTGGGGGGCCTGGGGGTCTTAGGGGTCTCCGGGGGGTCCCATCGATCCCAGGGGTCCCACAGGGTCCTGGGGGTCCGGGGGGGTCCCATCAATCGCAGGGGTCCCGGGGGGTTGTGGGGGGTCGCGGGGGGCGCGGGGGTCACCTGGGGGGTGAAGGCCTGCAGGGAGCCCTCGGCGGCGGCGGCCAGTAGCCCCCCGTCCTGGGCCAGCAGCCCCACGGGGCGGGAGCCCAGCGCCGCCAGCACCCGCCCCCGCCCCCGCGTCCTGGGGGGGACGGGCTGCACCCCAACACCGCACCCGGACGCCCGGCACCCCCACCCCGACACCGCACCCAGCACCCCAACACCCCCACACCAACACCCGGCACCCCAACACCACACCCGGACCCCCTACACCCCCACACCGACACCCCAACACCGCACCCCGCACCCCAACACCACACCCGGCACTCCAACACCCCCACACTGACACCCGGCACCCCAACACCGCACCCAGCCCCCCACATCAACACCCGGCACCCCAACACCGCGTTCAACACCCGGCACCCTGACACCCAGCACCACAACACCGCATCCTACACCCCAACACTGCACCCAACACCCGGCACACCAAAACCTGGCACCCCAACACCCAGCACCCTGACACCTCACCCAACACCCGGCACCCCAACACCCTGACCCTACACCCAACATCCCAACACCGCACCCCACACATGGCACTGCACCCCGACACCCGGCACCCCAACACTGCACCCTACACCCCAACACCCGGCCCCCAGCACCCCAACACTGCACCCCGACACCCGGCACCCCAACACCTGGCACCCTGACACCCCAACATCGCAACCTACACCCCGACACCACACCCAACACCTGGTACCCCAACACTGCACCCAACACCCTGGCACCCTGACACCCTGCACCCCACCACGACACCCAACACCCCGACACTCCGGACCTGAACACCCCAACACCCAGCACCCTGACACCCCAACACTGCACCCAACACCCTCCCACCACGACACCCAACACCCCAACCCCGCACCCAACGCCCCGACACCCCAAGACCGCGCTCAACACCCTGATGCTGCACCCCAACACCCCGACACCACGCGCCCTGCACCCCATCCCCACACCCCAACACCCCAACACCACACCCTACACCCCGACACCCCGACCCCAGCACCCCAACACTGCACCCGACACCCTGACACCGCACCCAACACCTGGCACCCTGACACCCGGCACCCTGACACCCGGCACCCCAACACCACACCCAACACCCCGACACCCGGCACCCTGACACCCCAACACCGCACCTGACACCCTGACGCTGCACCCCAACACCCGGCACCCTGACACCCCATCCCCACGCCCCAGCACCCCCAACCTCCCCCCATCACCCCCCTGCACCCCCACCCCCAGCTCCCCCCAGCACCCATAGCCCCCCCAGCACCCATGGCCCCCCCAGCACCCATAGCCCCCCCAGCACCCATGGCCCCCCCAGCACCCATGGCCCCCCAGCACCCATAGCCCCCCCAGCACCCATGGCCCCCCAGCACCCATGGCCCCCCCCAGCACCCATGGCCCCCCCAGCACCCATAGCCCCCCCCCCAGCACCCATGGCCCCCCCAGCACCCATGGCCCCCACCCACCGGTGCAGGCCGTAGAGGCTCCCGTCCCTGCAGGCCAGCGCCAGGCGGCAGCGCCCGTCCCCGGGGCCCCGCGGCACCACGAAGGCGGGGGGCGACGGCACCCAGCCCTGGGGGGGGGCACCCATGGGGGTCGGGGGGGCACCCAATCCTTGGGGGGGGCACCCATGGGGGTCGGGGGGGCACCCAGCCCTGGGGGGGGCACCCAATCCTTGGGGGAGGAGCACCCATGGGGGTCACAGGGGCACCCGATCCTTGGGGGGGCACCCACGGGTGCTGGGGGGGCACCCATCAGGGTCTTGGGGGGCAGCCAGCCCTTGAGGGGGGTAGGAATTGGTGGTGGGGGGCACCCATGGGGGTCACCCAGTCCTGGGGGGTGGGGGGGTCCCAGGGCATCTGGGGGGGTCAGGGTGTTCGGGGGGTCCCAGGGGGTTGGGGGGTCCCAAGGGGGTCACAGGGTCCCGGGGGGGTCCCGGGGGTCCCTGGGGGGGTCAGGGAGTCCGGGGGGGTCCCAGGGGGTTGGGGGGGCCCCAAGGAGGTCACAGGGGGTCAGGGGGTCCCGGGGGGGTCCCGGAGGGGTCCCTGGGGGTCCCGGGGGGGGTCAGGGTGTCTGGGGGGGTCCCGGGGGGGGTCCCGGGGGGTCTCTGGGGGGGTCAGGGTGTCCAGGGGGGTCCCTGGGGGTCCCTGGGGGGGTCAGGGGGTCCCGGGGGGGCCCCACCTTGCAGAGGAGGGTGAAGGCCTCGGGGTCGAGCACCAGGACGTCCCCGGCCTCGGTGCCCAGCACGGGGCAGGGGGGGGTCCCCTCGGGGCCCCCCCGCGGCAGCGCCCCCAGGCAGGTGACCACCGTCTGCGGGGGAGAGCGGGTCACGGGGGGGGGGACACGGGGGACACGGGGGGGGGGACATTGGGGACACAGGGGGGGACACGGGGGGACAAGGGGGGACACAATGGAGGACACAGAGGGGACATGGGGGGACAAGGGGGGACATGGGGGGACACGGGGGGGACGGGGGGGCACAGAGGGGACATGGGGGGGACGGGGGACACAGGGGAGGACACAGGGGGGGACACGGGGGACATGAGGGGACAGTGGGGACACGGGGGGATGGGGGACGTGGGGGGGACACGGGGGGACCACAATGGCGGACATGGGGGACCCAATGGGGGACACAGAGGGGACATGGGAGGGGACAGGGGGGGACAGGGGGGAAATGGGGGGGACGGGGGGACATGGGGGACATGGGGGACACGAGGGGGGACATGGGGGGGATGGAGGAGACGGGGGGGGACACGGGGGGACATGGGGGGGACACGGGGGGGGGTGGCACCCACCTGGCGGTGCAGCGGGCGCCCCTTGTGCTGCTCCACGAAAGGGGCCAGGGCGGGGGGGGCAGCGCCAGCAGCCTGGGGGGGGGCGGGGGGCACACATCGCACCCCCCACCCCCCCGGGACCCCCCCCCAGCACCCATGGCCCCCCAGCACCCCCATGACCCCCAGCCCCCCCAGCACCCATGGCCCCCCCAGCACCCCCCATAGACCCCCAGCCCCCCCCCCAGCACCCATGGCCCCCCCAGCACCCCCCATAGACCCCCAGCCCCCTCCCCCAGCACCCATGGCCCCCCCAGCACCCCCCATAGACCCCCAGCCCCCCCCCCAGCACCCATGGCCCCCCCAGCACCCATGGCCCCCCCAGCACCCCCCATAGACCCCCAGCCCCCCCCCAGCACCCATGGCCCCCCCAGCACCCCCCATAGACCCCCAGCCCCCCCCCAGCACCCATGGCCCCCCCAGCACCCCCCCATAGACCCCCAGCCCCCCCCCCAGCACCCATGGCCCCCCCAGCACCCATGGCCCCCCAGCCCCCCCAGCACCCAACTCACCGCAGCGACTGCGCCGTCAGGGGCACCTCGGCCTTATCCCTGCCCCCCCCCCAAACACTCCGTCAGGGACCCCGGCATTTGGGGACCCCCCAAGGGGACCCAGGCCCCCAGGGTGCCCCCCAGGGGACCCCAGCATCCATAGGGACCCCCCAAGGGACCCAGGCATTTGGGGACCCCCCCAAGGGGACCCAGACCCCCAGGGTGCCCCCCCCAAGATCCCAGGGTGCCCCCCCAAGGGACTCAGGGTGCCCCCCAAGGGGACCCAGGCATTTGGGGACCCCCCCAAGAGACCCAGGGTGGCCCCCCCCCCCCCCAGACCCCTCCCCATCAGGGTGCCCCCCCACCCACAGACCCCCCCCCCCCCCATCAGGGTGCCCCCCCCCCCACCTCAAATCCTCCAGCATCTCCTTCAGCATCGCGGGCTCGATCCGATCCTAGGGGCGACCCCCAAAAACGCGATTGGGGGGGGGGGGGGGGGTCAGGGTGAGCCCAGCAGCACCCAAGGGTGCCGGGGGGGGGGGGCACCCATTGGGGGGGGCACCCTCACCTGAGCAGCCTGCAGCCAGAGGTCCCTCTCCAGGGGGTGGGGGGGGTGGGGGGGCAGGGAGTACTTATAGAAGGGGCGCAGGTTCCTATAGACGTAGAGGGCGGGGCCGGCGGCCACCAGCAAAGCGGGGGCCCCCCCCGGGCCCCCCCCCCCCCCACGGGCCGGCCCCCACAGCCCCCCCCCCCGCGGGGGCGTCGGGCAAGGCCAAGGTGGTCAGGACGCCGGCGCCGCGGACCACGGCCAGCAGCGGCCCCCCCGGGGCGCGGGGGATCCCCACCACCAGCTGGGGGGGGGGGGAGGGGGGTGAGGGGGGAGGGGCGTAATGGGGGGACACCCCCCCTCGAGCACCCTGGGGAGCCCCCCAGAGCACCCGGGGACCCCCCTCCAGCACCCAGGGACCCCCCCAGACCCCCCAGCACCCAGGGACCCCCCCAGACCACCCATAGCACCCAGTGCCCCCCAGCACCCAGGGACCCCCCCCCCCAGACCACCCATAGCACCCTGGGGACCCCCATAGCACCCAGGGACCCCCCCAGCACCCAAGGGACCCCCCAGACCACCCATAGCACCCTGGGGACCCCCCAGAACCCCCCATAGCACCCAGTGCCCCCCCCAGCACCCAGGGACCCCCCCAGACCCCCCCAGCACCCTGGGGACCCCCAGACCCCTCCCAGTGCCCCCCTAGCACCCAGTGCCCCCCCCCAGCACCCCCCTCCCCCACCTTGTGGTCCCCGTCCCCGTGCAGATCGGCCAGCGCTGGGGGGAGGGGTCAGGGGGAACCCAGGCGGCCGGGCCCCCCCTCCCCCCCCCAGGGGACCCCTCCCCCCCAAGAGACCCCCCCCCCCCACTCCTCCCCAGGAGACCCCTCCCCTTACGAGAGCCCCCCTCCCCCTCCCCCTCATAGAGACCCCTCCCCCACCCGGAGACCCCTCCCCCCCCCAGCGACCTCCCCTCCCCCTCTCAGAGACCCCCACACCCCCTTAGGGACCCCTCCCCCCCAGGAGCCCCCCTCCCCTTCTTAGGGACCCCTCCCCCCCATAGCGACCCCCCTCCCCCCCGGAAGACCCCTCCCTCCCCCCCATAGCGACCCCTCCCTCCCACGAAGACCCCCCTCCTCTCCCCCTCCTAGGGACCCCCCAGGATTCCCCCCCCCCCGCGACCCCTCCCCCGCCCCGGATTCCCCCCTCCCCCTCCTAGAGACCCCTCCCCCTCCATAGCGACCCCTCCCCCCCACGAAGACCCCCCCCTCCCCCTCCTAGGGACCCCCCAGGATTCCCCCCCCCGATTCCCCCCTCCCCCTCCTAGAGACCCCTCCCCCCCCCCCCCCCCCCCCCCCCGGAGCCCCCCCTCACCCATGCAGCCGGGGAAGGAGCGCAGCCCGGCCCAGGGATCATCGTGGGCCTCCAGCCAGAGCGAAGCGCTGCGGGGGGGCACCCAGGCGTCGGGGGGGGCCCCCCGGCGGCCGGGACCCCCCCAAAAACCCCCCAACCCCCCCAAAACCCCCAACCCCCCCCCAAAACCCCCCAACCCCCCCCCAAAACCCCGGCCCCGCCCCCACCTCTCCTCAGCCGCCGCCATCCCGTTGCCACGGCGACAGCGGGAGGGCGCGCCCGGAAGTGACGCGGCGGGCGCGCTTCGCCCCGCCCACTCCGCCCCCCCCCCAGCGCCATCGCCCTGGCAACGCAGACCCCGCCCCCCTCCCATTGGCTGCGGGAGGGCGGGACCCAGCCCGGCTACGCCCCCTCGTTGCGTTGCCATGGCGACCGCCCCGTTGCCCAGCACCGCCGCCATCTTGGAAGCTCCGCGGCGGCGGGACGCACGCACGCACGGACGTGACGCAAGCGCGCCGCCGCCACGCCCCGGCGCATGCGCGTAGCCGCCCTTTCCGCGGTGCCTTCTCGTCTGGTGAGGAGACGCTGAGGTGAGGCCGCGGCCCGGGGGGGGCTGAGGGGATTTGGGGGGGGTTGGGAGGGTTCAGGGCGGCTCTGAGGGGATTTGGGGGGCCCTGAGGCGATTGGGGGGGTTCTGGGGGGCCCTGAGGGGTTTGGGGGGGGGTTGGGAGGGTTCAGGGCGGCTCTGAGGGGATTTGGGGGGGATTAGGGGCTTTGGGAGAGGGTTTGGGGGGGCTTTGAGGGGATTTGGGGGGGGGGGTAGGGAGGGTTTAGGGGGCCCTGAGGGGATTTCGGGGGGCCTGAAGGGATTTGGGGGGGATTAGGGGGTTTGGGGGGGGCCCTGAGGGGATGTGGGGGTTGGGAGGGTTTGGGGGGCCCTGAGGGGCTTTGGGGGGGATTTGTGGGAGAGGCTGGTGTGGCTCTGAGAGGATTTGGGGGGGGTCCTGAGGGGATTTAGGGGGGCTGGGGGGGGGGGGGGTTGGGGGGGGGTCCTGAGGGGATTTGGGGTTGGGGGGGATTTGGGGGTGCTGGAGAGATTTGGGGGGCCCTGAAGAGGCTTGGGGGGGGAGACACCTGGGGGGAGGGGGAATTTGGGGGGCTGGGAGGCTTTGGGGGGCCTCTGGAGGGTTTTGGGGGGCTGGGAAGGGTCTCCAAGGCCGCAGTCCTTCCCCTCCACCCTGAGACCCTCCCTTTTTTGGTGGGGGGCACCCCCAACCCCCCCCCCCGCGCCCCCCCCCCCCCCCAGCGCCACCATGCAGCTCTTCATCCGCGCCCACTCCCTCCACGCCATCGAGGTCCCCGCCGCCGCCACCGTCGCCCAAATCAAGGTCAGCCCCCCCCACCCCCTCCAATTCAGCCCCTTTTCGGGGTGCTCGCCCCCCCCTCACCTCCCCGCCCCCTCCCCCCCCAGGCGAAGGTGGCGGCGCTGGCGGGCGCCCCCCGCCCCGAGGACCAAATCCTGCTCTTCGCCGGGACCCCCCTCCCCGACGACGCCGTGCTGGGGCAGAGCCCCCTCCCCGAATTCGCCACGCTGGACCTCACCACCCGCCTCCTGGGGGGTACGTTTTTGGGGGGGGGGGGGGTTGCTAATTAACGGGGCGCTCGTTAACGGGGCGCTCGTTAGCCTAACGTCGCCCCCCCCCCCCCTTCCATTTCCCGCAGGGAAAGTCCACGGCTCCCTCGCCCGCGCCGGCAAAGTCAGGGGCCAGACCCCCAAGGTGAGCGCTGCGGGGGGGGGGGGGAGCTTTTGGGGTCCCCCTCGCTTTGGGGGGGGCCCCCCCCTCGGTTTTGGGGCCCCCTCCCCGACCCCCCCTCCCCCCCTCCCCCGCCGCAGGTGGCCAAGCAGGAGAAGAAGAAGAAGAAGACGGGGCGAGCCAAGCGGCGCATGCAGTACAACCGCCGCTTCGTCAACGTCGTCCCCGGCTTCGGCAAGAAGAAGGGGCCCAACGCCAACTCCTGAGCCCCCCCCCCCCCGCCCCAGTAAAACGGCGGCGGAATTGGGGCCGGTTCGCCGCTTTTTGGGCTTTTGGGGGCTTTTTGGGGGCGTTTTTAGGCTTTCGTCCGGGTTTTTGTGAGGGTTTTTAAGAGGTTTTGGGGGGTTGGGGGAGGTTGGGGGGAAAGCGGCCGCCGAGGGGGGCAAGGCGGGGTCGGCGGGGGGCGGGGAGCGCTGGTTGGGGGGGATTAGCGTTAATTAGCGTTAATTAGAGGGGGGAATGAGGGGAGCGGCGCGGCGTTGGCTGGAGAATGGGGGTGTATGGGGGGGGGGGGGCGGAAATGGCCGAGCGCTGCCGGAAAGAGCCGAAGCGGGGAGGGGGGGGCCAAGCGGTGGCGGACAGAGCCGAAGGGCGGGGCGGAAAAGAGCCGAAGCGGGGCCGAAGGGGCGGGGCGGGGCCCAGCGGTGACGGACAGAGCCGAAGGGGCGGGACGGAAAGAGCGAAGCGGGGCCGAGCGGTGACGGACACAGCCGAAGCGGGGCGAGGCCGAACGCTTCCGAGCGGAGCCGAAAAGAGCCGAAGCGAGAGGGAGGCGGCGCGGCCGCCATTTTGTTCTCTCAAAAAGCAACATTTATGGGCAACGCAGTGAAATCGCGCTTATTTACCCCAAAACGGGGAAGGGGGGGGGGGGGTCAGGGGGGCTCTGCCCAACCCTGAACCCCCCCCCCCCAAATCAATGGGGGTGCAGAGGGCTCAGAGCCCCAAAATCTTCCGTTTCTTGGCCCGTTTTGCCGGGGCGGGGGGGGTGGGCACGGTCTCCATGGCGTCCCACAGCGCATCCCCCCCCTCCTCCTCCTCCTTCAGCCCTGCCCGGGGCTCCTCCTCCTCCTCCTCGGCCTGGGGGGGGTCAGAAAGGGTGGGAGTGGGGGGGGGGGAGAAGATGGGGACCCCTCACCCCCCAAAAAAAAGCGGGCGCTCACCTCCCAGTCGTGGCTGCTCAGCAGCAGGCAGCTGAGGCGGGACTTGAGGTAGACCTGGGGGGGCGAAGGGTGGCATTGGGGGGGGGGGGGGGGGGTCTCAGGGGGAGTTTGAGGGGGTTTGGGGGGCTGGGGGGCTTCTTAGGGGGCTTGGGGGGTGCGAGAAGGATTTGGGGGGGGGGGGTCTGTCAGGGATTTGGGGGGCTTCTTAGGAGCTTTGGGGGGAGTCTGAGGGGGCTGGGGGGTTCTTGGGGGGGTCTGAGAGGGATTTGGGGGGTCTCAGGGGGTTTGGGGGGCTCTTAGAGGGATGGGGGGGGTCTGGGGGGCTGCTTAGGAGCTTTGGGGGGAGTCTGAGGGGGGCTGGGGGGTTCTTGGGGGGGTTGGGGGGGTCTGAGAGGGATTTGGGGGGGGTCTGGAGGATTTGGGGGGGTCTGTCAGGGATTTGGGGGGCTTCTTAGGAGCTCTGAAGGGGTTTGAGGGGTCTGGGGGGGATCTGAGAAGATTTGGGGGGGCCGTAGGGGCTTGGGGGGGGTCTCAGGGTTGGGGGGGTGAGAGGGATTTGGGGGGATCTGACAGGATTGGGGGGGGGGTCGCAGAGGGATGGGGGGGGGGCTGGGGGGCTTCTTAGGAGCTTTGAGGGGATTTGGGGGGAGTCTGAAGGGGGCTGGGGGGTTCTTAGGGGGGTTGGGGGGGTCTGAGAGGGATTTGGGGGGGTCTCAAGAGGGATTTGGGGGGGTCTGGGGGGTTTCTTAGGGGGCTTGGGGGAGTTTGAGGGGGTCTTACATAGGGGGTTTGGGGGGGGTGGGGGGTTCATAGGGGGTTTGGGGGGGTCTGAGGGGGATGGGGGGGGGTCGGGGGGCTCCCACCTTGTGGCGGGGGCGGGGGTCTCCCAGGTGGTGGAGGCGGAGGCAGCGGTCGAGGCCGCAGGAGGCGAGGAGGGGGCGGCGGGGGTGGGCCTGCAGCCCCCGCACGCTGCCCGCGCCCCCGCAGGCACCGCAGCACCCGCCCTGGGGGAGGGGCGCAGGTCAGGGGGGGGGGGGGCAGCCGCCTGCCCCTCCCCCCCCCCCGCCCCCCTCCCCCAGCCCCTCACCTTGGCGCAGGTCCAGCAGGGCCAGGTCCCCCCGGGCGTTGCCCCCGGCCACCGAGCGGGGGGGGGGGGGGGGCGGGGTGAGGGGGGGGGACGGACACCCCCCAACCCCCCCCCCCAGTCACCTTGTAGCCCTCCGGGGCCACCCCACAGCCCCCCAGGTTGCCCACCACCACCCCTCGGTTGCCCCCTGGGCCACCCTGTAGCCCCCCCCCCGGGAGCACTTTGCAGCCCCTCTCAGGGCACCCTGCAGCCCCTGGGTGACCCCGTAGCCCCCGCCATGGGGCCACCAGCCCTCCCCCACGGGCCACCAGCACCCATAGCCCTCCATGGGGCCACCAGCCTCCCCTATGGGCCACCAGCACCTGTAGCTCCCCCCTGGGGCCACACCCCACACCCCCCCCGGGGCCACCAGCACCCATAGCCCCCCACGGGGGCCACCAGCC
Source organism: Nipponia nippon (assembly GCF_047370975.1). NCBI lineage: Eukaryota > Metazoa > Chordata > Aves > Pelecaniformes > Threskiornithidae > Nipponia > Nipponia nippon. The sequence continues at coordinate 624,108 of NW_028262356.1, read as the reverse complement.
CTCCCCCATGGGCCACCAGCCCCCGTAGCCCCCTCCTATGGCCACCAGCTCTCCCCCATGGGCCACCAGCCCCTGTAGCCCCCTGCTATGGCCACCAGCTCTCCCCCGCTGTTGGCCACCAGCCCTCTCCCCTGGGGCCAGCAGTCCCCCAGCCCCCAGTAGCCCCCTGCTATGGCCACCAGCCCTCCCCTCTGTGGCCACCAGCTCTCTCCCCTGGGGCCACCAGTCCCCCAGCCCCCAGTAGCCCCCTGCTATGGCCACCAGCCCTCCCCCCTGTGGCCACCAGTGCCCAGTAGCCTCCCGCTATGGCCCCCAGCCCCCGTAGCCCCCCCCCCCCGGGGCCACCAGCCCCCGGCACTAACTAGTCCCCGGGCCCGACAGCGATGGCGGTGAGCGGGGCCTCCCCAAACGTCGTCTCCATCACCGGGCGCCGCTGGGGGGACGGGGGGTCGTAGACGCGGACCTGGGGGGGGGGGTGACACCGTGTCCCCATGTCCCCCCCCCGTGTCCCCCGTCCGCCCCATCCCTCCCCATCCCCCCCCGTGTCTCCCCATCCCCCCCGTCCCCCCATCCCCCCGTCCCCTGTGTGTCCCCCCGTGTCCCCCCATCCCCCCCGTCCCCCCCAGTGTCCCCATCCCCCCCGTGTTCCCCCCGTCCCCTGTGCGTCCCCCCGTGTCCCCGTCCCCGTGTCCCCCTGTGTCCCCCGTGTCCCCCCATCCCCCCTGTCCCCCCATCCCCCCGTGTCCCCCTGTCCCCCCATCCCATGTGTCCCGTCCCATGTGTCCCCCCGTCCCCTCTGTGTCCCCCTGTCCCCCGTGTCCCCCCATCCCCCCTGTCCCCCCCATCCCCCCGTGTCCCACCCGTCCCCCCGTGTCCCCCCGTCCCGTGTCCCCCCCATCCCCTGTGTGTCCCCCCCGCCCAGTGTCCCCATCCCCCCCGTGTCCCCCCCATCCCCCCCATCCCCTGTGCGTCCCCCCGCCCCCCCGTGTCCCCCCCCCGCCGTGTCCCCACCTGGCGGTGGCCGGTGCAGGTGACGACGCGGTCGGAGCCGGGCAGGAACTGGAGGTCGCGGTCCCAGATGGGGACGTGGAGGTCGAGCCAATCGTTCCGCACCTGCGGCGGGGACAGGGGACGCTGGGGGCGAGTGGGGACAACTGGGGACATTTTGGGGTCGTTATGGGACAACTGGGGACATTTCGGGAAACCTGGGGACGTTCTGGGGACGTTTAGGGACATTTGGGGGACAATTGGGGACATTATGGGGCGTTTTGGGGACATTATGGGGTGTTTTGGGGACGTTTGGGGACATTTTGGGGTCGTTATGGGACAACCGGAGACATTTTGGGAAACCTGGGGACGTTATGGGACATTTGGGGGACAACTGGGGCCAATTGGGGACATTTTGGGACAACTGGGGACATTATGGGGTGTTTTGGGGACATTATGGGACATTTTGGGGACATTATGGGGCGTTTTGGGGATGTTTGGGGACATTTTGGGGACATTATGGGGCGCTTTGGGGACATTATGGGGTTGTTATGGGACATTTGGGGGCGTTTGGGGACATTATGGGACAACTGGGGACATATTTGGAAATCTAGGGACATTACGGGGTCTTTTGGGGACATTTGGGGCCAATTGGGGACATTTTGGGACAACTGGGGACATTATGGGGTGTTTTGGGGACATTTTGGGACAATTGGGGGACAACTGGGGGCATTATGGGGCGTTTTGGGGACGTTTGGGGACATTTGGGGACATTATGGGACAACTGGGGACATTTTGGGAAATCTGGGGACGTTATGGGGCGTTCGGGGGACAACTGGGGGTCATTTGGGGACATTTGGGGACCTTATGGGATCACTGGGGGACGAATGGGGACTCTGGGGGACATTTGGGGACCGTTTTGGGAACTTTGGGGACAATTTGTGTGACTCTTGGGACATTTGGGGACAATTTTGGGGAAATTCGGGGGCATTCGGGGATAATTTAGGGACATTTGGGGACACTTGGGGCCATTTTGGGGACACTCTGGTGACTTTTGGGGCCAATTTGGGGACACTTGGGGCCAATTTGGGGACACCTGAGGACACTGGGGGCATTTGGGGGCCGTCCGGGGACAATTTGGAGCCATTTTGGGGACACTTTGGTGACTTTGGGGGACATCTGCGGACACTCGGGTGACATTTGGGGACATTTTGGGGGCATTTGGGGACACCTGAGGACACTGGGGGCATTTGGGGGACAATTTGGAGCCATTTTGGGCCTGTTGGGGCCACTTTGGGGCCACTTGGGGGACAATTTGGGGACACCTGAGGACACTGGGGCCATTTTGGGGACATCTGGGGACACTTGGGGTCATTCTGGGGTGATTTGGGGCCATTTTGGTGCCTTTGGGGGCCATTTGGGGACATTTTGGTGACATCTGGGGACACTTGGGGCCACCCGGGGACAATTTGGGGCCATTTTGGAGCCTTTGGGGGCCATTTTGGGGCCATCTGGGGACACTTTGGGGACACTTGGGGCCATTTGGGGCATTTGGGGCCATTTTGGGGACACTGGGGGCCACCCGGGGACAATTTGGGGCCATTTTGGAGCCTTTGGAGGCCATTTTGGGGCCATCTGGGGACACTTTGGGGACACTCGGGGCCATTCTGGGGCCATTTGGGGCCATTTGGGGACACTTTGGGGACACTTGGGGACACTGGGGGCCACCCGGGGACACTTTGGGGCCATTTTGGAGCCTTTGGGGGCCATTTTGGAGCCATTTGGGGACACTTGGGGCCATTTTGGGGCCATTTGGGGATACTTGGGGACACTTTGGGGACATTTGAGGCCATTTTGGGGCCATTTGGGGCCATTTTGGAGCCATTTGGGGACACTTTGGGGCCATTTGGGGACACGTTGGGGACACTTGGGGGCATTTGGGGACACTTTGGGGACACTTGGGGGCATTTGCGGACACTTTGGGGACACTGGGGGCCACCCGGGGACACTTTGGGGCCATTTTGGAGCCTTTGGGGGCCATTTTGGGGCCATTTTGGGGCCATCTGGGGACACTTGGGGCCATTTTGGGCCACTTGGGGACACTTTGGGGACATTTGAGGCCATTTTGGGGACACTTGGGGCCATTTGGGGCCATTTTGGGACACTTTGGGGCCATTTGGGGACATCTGGGGACACTTGGGGCCATTCTGGGGCCATTTGGGGCCATTTGGGGACACTTTTGGGCCATTTGGGGACACTTTGGGGACATCTGGGGACACTCGGGGCCATTCTGGGGCCACTTGGGGCCATTTTGGGGACACTTTGGGGACACTGGGGGCCGCACTCACGTTCTTGGCGCGGAAGAGCGGCTGCCGCGGGCGCTGCAGGTCCCAGAGGCGCAGCGTCGCGCCCCTCCCCCCCGTCCCCACGCGCTGCGGCCGCCGCGGGTCCTGGCGCATCCGGCACAGCCCCGCCCCCACCTCCAGCTCCACCTGTGGGGGGAGGGGAGGGGGTCACGGGGTGGGGGGAGGGGTGCACCCCCACCCCACCCCCACCCCCCCAAACCTCACGTTGGCGGTGCCGTCCTCACGCCAGACCTTGAGGAGTCCGGATTCCACGCAGGTGATGATGGAGCTGGGGGGGGGGAGGGGTGTGGGTGGGGGAGGGGGGTGGGCGCCCCTCCCCCCCTCCCCCCTCTCCCCCCCCCCGGTCCCTGCCGAGCGGCGCCAGGCCGCAGAACGGCCCCTCCCCCCCGGGGCAAAACCGCGACGCCGTGAATTCCCCCCGCTCCGTGTCGAAGACTTTGACGCAGCGATCGAGGCAACCGGTCAGCACCTGGCGGGGGGGGGGGGAGGGGGCGTCAGGGGGGTGGGGGAGGGGCGCGGGGGGAGGGGGTGGGGGAGGGGCCCCTCACCTGTTTCTCCTCGGGGTCCCCCCAGCTGAGGGCGCAGACGGCTCCGCTGCGGCTCAGCCCCGCGCCGGTCGCGGAGTTCGTCGCCCGTTGCGTCCGCAGGTTCACGGCTGGGGGGGGGGGGGGGGGGGGAACCGTTTACCGGGGACCCCCCCGGTGCCGCCCCTCCCCCCGGTGCCGCCGCGCCCCCCACCCCCCCCCCACCTTTGAGCGCTCCGGTCTCGGCCCCGACCCAGACGTGAGTCCGACGCGTGGGCGCCGCCATCTTGTGCGCGGTCCCGGTTCCCTTCCGCCGCGCTCCGGGTCGGCGCTGAGACCGCGGCGACGCCGTTCCGCGTTCCCGGCCGGAACCTTGAAATGAGGCACCGCCGGAAGTGCACGATCGTTCCGCGGCTCCGCCCCTCCCGCTGTGGGCGAGAACCACGCCCACTCCGGGGGGCGGGAACCACGCCCACTGGGGCGGGGATCAGCGCGGCCACGCCCCCTCCGAGCCATCAGCGGCGCAGAACGCGTGGAATGGGCGCGGCTTCGGCGAGGACACGCCCACCGCGGCTCCGCCCCGCCCCCAGTGACCACAAACGCGGGGTTTTTAGGCAAAACACGGATTTTTATTGTCATTTTTCATCATTTTCCACTTCTTTTTGTCTCCTCGCTTTCCTCCGGCGGGCGCTGGGGGGGGGGAAGGAGGGGGGGTGTGAGTGGGAGGGACCACGCCCACCCGTGACCACGCCCCCGCGGCCACGCCCCCCCCGCGGGTGCCTCAGGGGGAACCAATCACTCAGGGGGTTCAGCCTGGGGCGGTATCGCCTCATCATCAGCAGTTTGGGGGGGGACCACGCCCCCCACGTCACGACCACGCCCCCACATCAGAGCCCCGCCCAGAGCCCACTCACCTCCACGCCCCCTCCCTCCACCGACCTGCGGGAAGAACAAAGCCAATGGTGGGGGGGGTTGGGGTGTGTCCACCCCGACCACGCCCCCGCAGAAACCCCGCCCGCCCCCAAACCCCACCCACCGACCACACCCACCCGCGGCCACGCCCCCCCAATTTTTCAGGCGTTCGGGCGTTTTCAGGGCAGATCAAAGTGAGCTAGGTGACCTCATCACTAAAATCGGGGGGGTGTGACATCATCAGTGACGCACCGCCGCCTCATTCACATACCTCCGCCCCCGCGGGTGTCAGGCTGTGAGGGGAAGATAACGAAGGGGGCGTGGTTAGAGGAGGGGTTAATGAGGGGGGGCGGGGCCGCCCCCCGGGGTCAGCCGCTGGGTGCTCAGCACAGGGCTCAGCCGAACGAGATTCTGACGTCATCACGCCCACGGGGGGGGGGACACCCCAAAACCCCACCCCCCCGGGACAAACCCCGCCCCCCCCCGAGACCCCAAATTCATCCCGGAGGGGCGGGGTTTGTCCCCACCCATGGCACCAAGCCCCTCCCCCGGCCCCCTCAGACCGTCCAATCAGGACGCGGCGTCCTCCTCTTCCTCCCCCCCCGCGGGCACCAGTGGGTTCAACCTTTGGCAGGTTCTGGTGGGGGAGGGGGGGCTCAGACGCGCGAGGGTTTCCTCACCGGGGGCCTCCCCTCCCCCCACCACCCCCAAAAAGGGCTGAAAAGAGAGGAAAAAAAAGAGGGGGGGGAGGTCAGTGGGGGAGGGGCGGCACGCGGGGGGTGGGGGAAGGGGGGTGGGGGAGGGGCCCCCGTCCGATCAGGGCTTTGGTAACTTCGGTGCTGCCATGGGACCAGCGTCCTCCAGCCCGGGGTGTCATCGCTTCGGCGGGGGGAGGGGGCAGGCGTGGGGGAGGGGACGCGCATTGGGGGGAGGGGAAGCGACGGGGGGGAGGGGAGGGGACACACGGGGGGGGGGGGGGGAGGGGACACACCGGGGGGGAAGGGCAAGGGACACACGGGGGGGGGGAGGGGACACACCGAGGGGGAGGGGGAGGGGACACACCGGGGGGGAGGGGACGGGACACACCAGGGGAGGGGGAGGGGCTTACCCGCGTGGGCAAAGCTCCCGGAGTGGTTTTGGGGTGAATCCACAGGGTTTCAGGGCTCGGCCTCCCTCAGGCCCCGCCCCCTGCGAGCATTCATTAGTGTTAACGAGCAGTCGCTAATGAGGGGATTCCCCTCCCCCTCCCCCCCCCCCCCCCGGCCGTTCTCAGCGCTGGGTGGCATCAGGGCGATCAGCCATATGCTTGTCTGACGTCATCAGCGAACGGCCGCTTTTGGGGGGAAAAACCCCGAAATTGGGGAGGGGGGGGGAGGGGAGGTTTGGGGTCCCCACGGGGGGCGCGGACACGGGATTTTTTTTGGGGGGAAAAGGGGGTTTCCCCCCCCTTTTAAAGCGCCCTGGGCTCACCTGAGAGGCAGCGGGGAGCCGGGGGCGAGCGGTTCCGCATCTGCGAAGCGCAAATAAGAACAATTATTAATTAAAACAGGGATATTGGGAAGAAAAGGGAGGAAGCGAGGCCGCTCAGAGCCCCTTGAGGTTTCTCCATCGGGCTGTCGGCAAGAGAGAGTTCGGTGGGATCATCCCGGCAGCCCCTCAAACGACCCCATCTCGTTATTTTATACGAGATTAAATAAAGCGCGGGGCGGGCTGAGCACTCACCTCCGGGCGGGGAGGCATTTTGCGAAGTAAAAACCTGAAAAAGGCAGAAAAGCGGAGCGTTAGGAGCGCAGCGAGGGCGGAGAGGGCGGGGGAGGAGGCGCGGCCGAGCCCCTTTCTCCTCAGAGACGCTTGCAGCCTTCACCCCGCGGTCAGCTCAGGTCTGTGAACGGACTCATCACCGAACGGGCCCCCCCCACCACCACCACCAACCCCCCCCCGGGGGCCTGGGCAGCGAGGAGCCCTCAGGGAGGCAACAAAATGGCGGCTGCCTGAGGGAAACCCCGCCGCGGGGAGACGCGGTCGAACCCCAGCGCCTCAGGGAAGGAGGCGGCGGCCGCCGGGAGCGCCTCACCCCCCGCCCCCGCGGCGCAGGCCCCGACCCCCCCCCCGCCACCCCCCGCAGCCGAGAAAGAGAAGCGGCGGAGCGGCCCCGTCCCCTCACCCGTTCGCCGCCGCGGCAACGACAAAATGGCCGCCGCGCCCCCGCCCGCGCGCTTAAATAGGCCGCGGGGGAGGGAGGCGGGGCGATGCTGGGAGGGGGGCGTGGCCGAGGAGAGAGAGGCGGGAAAATGGCGCCGTGAGGCGATGGGGGGAGGGGGTGGTGTTTGCGCGGTGGCGACCGCGTGGTGGCGACCTGAGGTGGCTTCGTGGCGACCTGAGGGTGTTGCGGGGCGACCCGGGGGGGGGTTGGGGGCCCCCCCCCGACCCCGCGGGTGCTGGGGGTGGGGGCAGCCCCCCCTCGCCGCCGCCGCCGCTCCTGAGGGGAGCCGCGCTCTGAGGAGAAAGGGGACAATTCCCCGTTATTGCCTGGTGTCGTTTAGTTTCCTTTTTTTTCCCAAATATCCCGGTTTTTTTGTGGAAAAGCGGCTCGGGAAGCGGCGCCCGCAGCCCCCCCGCCCAACGCCCCGTTATTTTATTTTATTTTATTTTATTTTATTTATTTCCCTCCGGGCGCGGAACGATCGCGGGGGTTTTAACCGGTTGCGTGAGGGGGCGGAGCGGGGAGGGCGCGGGCGGAGCCAATGCAAATCGACCGCTCCGAGTGGCCGCCGGGAGCCGCCGCTATCGGGGGGGGGTTCCGCGGGTGACGGGACCGGTTCCCCCCCCGTTTCCGTGCCCGGAGCCCGGACGGTGCAGGGGGACGCGGGGGAGCGGAGCGGGGAGAGGCCGGGGCGGCCGGGGGTGGGGAGCCGCCGTGACTGAGAAGCGGGTGGGCGCCGGTGGAGCCGGTCGGTGGCGGAGGCTGAGGCATCGCTTCTCGGCCTTTTGGCTAAGATCAAGTGTAGTATCTGTTCTTATCAGTTTAATATCTGATACGTCCTCGATGAGAGGACTTTATATTAAACGGATTTTTGGACCTGGGAGTTGGATCCGGAGCTTGCTCCCTCCGCTCCGCGCATCGTCCCGGTATTGCAGTGCCTCCGGGAACGGTGCACACCCCCCCCCCGGGGGGGTCCCTTTTACCGGTTAACGATAGATCCTAAAGCGTCTCCCGCTCCCTTCGATTGAGAGCGGGCGGGAGCGCGCAGCGCTGAGGGTGAAGGGCGGCGTTATGCAAATCAGCGCCTTATAAAGGCACGCCGCGTTCCCGCGGAGGGGCGCGGTTATGCTAACGGCGGCGATTATGTTAATGGCGGGGCGTGGTTATGCTAATCGCCAGGCGCCCGCCCAGGGCGGCCTCTTCCCTCAACCTCCTCCGACCTGAAACCGGCGGCAGCGCTGGGCTCGGGCTGGACGCGTGCGCTCCCTTTCGTGCTCGAATCGCCACCTTGAACAATGTAAAAAATCTTAATAAAATGAAAACGCATCGGTGAGGGAAGAGCCGGGGTTGGGGGAGGGGGGTTCCCCTTATTTCCCTGTCACCACCTCCGCGCCTGGCCCTCCCCCCCCCCCCCCCCCCTCCCCCCTCGCCCGCTCCAAATCTTAAAACGAAAATAAAAACCCCAAGCGTTTGTATTTGTAAACGTTTCCCGCTCACTTTTCACCGCCGCCCCGGCAGCGGCCGTCGATCATCCCCCCCCCCAACCGCGCCGCCTCAGGCACCGACACAAAATGGCGGCCGCGACCCGGCGGGCGGGAAAGCGAAGGCGGAGAGCGCTCCCCCCGCCCAATGGGAAGGCGGCTTTCGCGGTCGCTAGGCAGAATCCGGCCTCTCCGCGCTCTGATAGGGCGACGCGGGACCAATGAGGAAAAATCGGCGCCGCGCGCGCGGGCGGGGAGCGGACGTGGGCGGCGAGGGGAGGGAGGGGGGGCGGTGGCAGCGCGCATGCGCAACCCTGGCGAGCGCGGCGGCGAGGGCGCGTGCGCGGCCCCGCCCGGCGCAGGCGCCCGGGCTGGGCGCGTGCGCGCTGCGGCGGAAGGGCGGGGCCGAGGGGCGGCGGCGCGTGCGCAGTCGGCGGCCGGGGGCGTCGTGAGGCGGCGGCGAAGGCGGCGGCGGCGGCGGCGGCGGCGAAGGCGGCGAAGGCAGCGGGGCGGGCGGGCAGGGCCGGCAGCGGGGCGGGCAGGGCCCGCCGTGCTCCCCCCTCCTCCTCCTCCTCCTCCCCCCTCTCCGGCCTCCGCGCTCTCCGGCCGCGGCCCTGCCCGTAGGCCCCGCCTCTCCCCCCTTCCCTCCCCTTCCCCACCCCGGGGCCTAGGCCCGGCCCGACGCCGCCGCCGCTCCTCGGCCTCGGCGCCGCCGCCTCTCCCGCTCCCTCGCTTCCGCTTCCCCTCCCTCCCTTCCCCCCCCCCCCTTTCCCCTCTCCCCAACCCGCCCCGCCGCCGCCATGGACGTGAAGCGGCTGAAGGTGACCGAGCTCCGGGCCGAGCTGGGCCGCCGCGGCCTGGATTCCCGCGGCCTGAAGGTGGAGCTGGCGCAGCGGCTGCAGGAGGCCCTGGACGCCGAGATGCTGGCGGCCGGGCCCGAGGAGGGAGGCCCCGCCGGGCCCGGGGCCTGTAGCGGGGAAGCGGGGCCCGCCGGCGGCCCCGCCGCGCATCGCCACGGCGCCGGAGGCGAGGAGGAGGAGGAAGAGGAGGAGGAGGAGGAGGAAGAGGAGGAGGAGGAGGAGGAAGAAGACGAGGAAGCGCTGCTGGCCGATGAGGAGGAGGTGGCCGCCGCCACGGCGGGGGTAACGGCGGCGGCGGCGGCGGCCCCCGAGGAGGAGGAGGAGGAGGAGGAGGCGGCGGCCCAGCCCGGCCCCCCGGAGGAGGAAGAGGAGGAGGAGGAGGCGGCGGTGGCAGAGGAGGCAGCGGCGGAGGAGCAGCAGCAGCAGCAGCCGCCCCAGCAGGAGCAGCCGGTGGCGGAACCGGAGCCGGAGCCCCAAGCCGAAAGCGGCGTCGGTGGCGTGAACGGAGCCGAGAGGCCGCAGGAGGAAGGGCCCAGCGGGGACGAAGCCGCCGCCGCCGAGGCCAAGGAGGAAGGCGCCCAGGCCGGTGAGCACCGGGAGGGAGGGAAACCCCCCCCCGGGAATGGAGCCCCCCCCCCCCCCCCCGCTGCCCACAGAGCTGCCCGACGCCTTCTCCCGCCCCCCAAAACCCCTCGCTCCCCTCCCACCCCCCCACCCCATTGAACTCCCGCCTGCGCCCCCAAAATTCCGGTTATTTCCACTCCCCGAGCTCTTTCCCCCCTCTCCGCCGCGCCCAGGGGTCCCCGGAGCCCCCCTCGCCCCGGTTTTGGGGGGCATCCGGAGCAGGAACATCGCCCTCAGCTCTTTCCCCCCCCCCCCAAAAAAAAAATAATTGAAGGGTTTTATTCTGCCTCGGCGTCCCCGCCGTAAAATCGAGCGTCGAGTCAAAACCGAGTTCCCTCCTCCCCGCCGCCGGTTTCGCTCGCTGGGGGGGGGGAAATAGGCAACGCTTTCGTCTTCCGCGACGCGGGGAAAAAAAACCACCCCGAGGTTTTGAGACAGGCGCCTGTAACGAGCGAAGAGTTGAGCCCGGAGTTCGGCGGAGACGCGGGTTCGGAGCGCGTTGAATTTATTCTCGTTGCTTCCCTCGGCGTTGGGTCGAAGCCGGGAAGCGACGGAGGCGAGCGGTGAATGAAAGCGTTCGCTTAGAGAGCGCGGCGCCGGCCGGCCGCTGGCGGTTGGGGTTTCTGCTTTTTTTGGGGGGGGAAACGTGCTTTTTGGGGGGGAAACGTGCTTTTTGGGGGGGAAATGTGCTTTTTGGGGGGGAAACGTGCTTTTTGGGGGGGGAAACGTGCTTTTTGGGGGGGGGGGAAACGTGCTTTTTTGGAGGGATTTCTGGTGGCGGGAGAGCTACGGAGGCGAGATTGCGCCGGGGCGGCTGCGAGAGCGTCGCCGGGATAACCCCAAATTAAGATTATTTTTATTATTAATTATTAAGGGGGGGGGGGGGGGGAAGTTTTTCCTTTTCCAGAGGCCGGAGGAGGACGGAAACGCCGATTTTACGCGCGCGTTTACCGATTGGGGCGAGGTTTTTCTCCTTTACGGGTCAAACCCCGCAGGAACGGGGAGGTTTTGCGGTCGGCTCGGGGGAGAAGCCCGGGCTCTTGCTGTCGGGCGCCTGATCGCTCCTCCGCCCTCGTCGCGGTTTTCCCGTTCGCTGTTATTAATTAACCGGCGGACGTTGACCTCGAGTTTTGCCCGGTTTGATGAAAACCGTTTTTATTTTGGGGGGGGGGGGGTGAGGGGTTTTTTTTTGTTTTTAAGCGTAGCCGCCGTTTCTGGGCCGCGTTGTCGGCGGGGGCTGCTCCCTCCGCCGCGTTAAAACCGGCTTTAAAACCCGTTTCCAGCGGCTTTGGGATTCGCCCGCTCCCCCCCGATGGAACGCGTGTTTACGCGGCGTCACGCGGCGCCGCCGACACGTGGAGGCGCGGAGGGGGAGGATAACGAGGAGCGCTCGTTCGAGCGGCCTCCGCGCGGCAAGGAGAGGCCGAAGGTGCCGGGGGCCGTCGCAAACTCCTGATTTTCACCGACGACCTCGTTTTAAAGCCCCAAAATCGGGGTTTCACCGAGGCCGCCGGCGTTTGTGGACGCGCCGCGCTCCCGGAAAGCGCAAAACCCCAAACTTCGGTCTGGAATTTTTGTCCCTTTTCCCGCTTTTTAGTACAAACCCGATGGTTTTTTTCTCTCCCTCAGCGGACGAGGACGACAAATCCAAACCGGCCGGCTCCGACGGCGAGCGAAGAGGCGTCAAGCGACAACGCGACGAAAAAGATGAGCACGGCCGGGCTTACTACGAATTCCGCGAGGAGGCTTACAACAGCCGGTGAGCCGGGAGCGGATCCTTCCCGCTCCGCAGCCGGAGACCCCGCTCCTCCCTCCCCGCCCTCGCGCTTGACGCTTCCCCTCCTCCCGCAGATCCAAGTCTCCGCCGCCGCCGGAGGAAGAACCCCGCGAAGGCGAAGACGACGAGACCGTCGTCATCCTTGACACCTGTACGCCCTAGCGCATCGCCGCCGACGTTTTGGGGCGATGGGGGGCGAATTTGGGGACGGGCGACGTTTTCTTAAACCTCGCCGCGGCGCTAAAGCCGGCCCGGGAACTCGCCCCGGCTTCCCGCGTGCCGGCCGAGTGCCGACGGCTGCTTTTCCTCCCGACAGACACGTCCGATCTCCACTTCAAAGCCAGCAAAGATCGTTACGGCGGCCAACCGCTCTTCTTCGAGAAGTTCCCTTCCCTCTGGTCCGGAGCCCGCAGCACGCACGGCGTCACCAAGGGGAAAATCTGCTTCGAGGCCAAGGTGGGGCCGGGCGGCGGGGGCTTCCCGCGCAGCCCCCCGAATTTTGGGGAGCGGGACGGCGGGGAGCGGGACGGGGAAAATGGCTCCCCGGAAGGCGGGGCCGGTTACGGCAGAGCCGGGCTTAACGGGGGGGGCGCGGCGCCCCTAAACGGAGAGGGAACGGCGCGGGGGCGGCTTCTGGCGCCGCGGGGGGGAGCCCCTGCCTCAGTTCGGGGGGGGCGGAAAGCGCGCGGGGCCTTTCCCCGCCCGTTTAGTGCTTTTCCTCTGCGTCAAACTCCTCGTTTTCTGCGCAATGGGCGCAAACAGCCCCGTTCTGGCCGGATTCCCCCCCCCCCGCATCCCCATTTCCCCTCTTGCATCCCCATTTCCCCCCACCGCCCCCCAATTTCCCACCCCGCATCCCTATTTCCCCCCGCCACATTCCAGTTTCCCATCTCGCATCCCGATTTCCCCTCTTTCATCCCGATTTCCCTCCCCGCATCCTGATTTCCCCCCGCTGCTCCCCGATTTCCCCTCCCCGCATCCCGATTTCCCTCCCCGCATCCCGATTTCCCTCCCCACATCCCCATTTCCCTGCCCGCATCCCCCTTCCCCCCCGCCACCCCCTGATTTCCCTCCCCGCATCCCGATTTCCCCTCCCCGCATCCCGATTTCCCTCCCCGCATCCCCATTTCCCCTCTTGCATCCCCATTTCCCCCCACCACACCCCAATTTCCCCTCCCGCATCCCATTTTCCCCTCTTGCATCCCGATTTCCCTCCCCGCATCCCCATTTCCCTGCCCGCATCCCCATTTCCCTGCCCGCATCCCCCTTCCCCCCGCCACCCCCTGATTCCCCTCCCCGCATCCCGATTTCCCCTCCCCGCATCCCAATTTCCCCTCTTGCATCCCCATTTCCCCCCACCACACCCCAATTTCCCCTCCCGCATCCCGATTTCCCCTCTTGCATCCCGATTTCCCCCCCCCACATCCCGATTTCCCTGCCCGCATCCCCCTTCCCCCCCGCCGCATCCCGATTTCCCCTCCCCGCATCCCGATTTCCCCTCCCCGCATCCCGATTTCCCCTCCCCGCATCCCGATTTCCCCTCCCCGCATCCCGATTTCCCCTCCCCGCATCCCGATTTCCCCCCCCCCGCATCCCCATTTCCCTGACGCCCGTCGCCGCCCCCGCAGGTGACGCAGTACCTCCCGGTGAAGGAAGGCAGCGCCGAGGTTCCCCTCTTCCGCGTCGGCTGGTCCGTGGATTTCTCCGGCTCGCAGCTAGGTACCCCCGCGCCCCGAGAACGCGTCGGCGTCCCCGCGTCACCGCGTCACGCGCGGCGTCGCGGCTGACACGGGCTGGGGGGGGGGGCAGGGGAGGACGAGTTCTCTTACGGCTACGACGGGCGAGGGCTGAAGGTGGCGAACGGGCGCTTCGAGGAGTTCGGGCCCGGCTTCGGGGAGAACGATGTCATCGGCTGCTTTGCGGTAAGAGGGGGGGGGCGCGATGATGTCAGCGGCTGCGTCGGGGTAAGGGGGGGGCGCAATGATGTCAGCGGCTGCTTTGGGCGTGGTGGGGAAATTGGGGGGGGTGGGAGCAGGGAAAAGGGGACGGGAAAAGGGGGGAAGGGGACGGGAAAAGGGGGGAAGGGGACGGGAAAAGGGGGGAAGGGGACGGGAAAAGGGGAGGAAGGGGACGGGAAAAGGGGAGGAAGGGGACGGGAAAAGGGGGGGAAGGGGACGGGAAAAGGGGGGGAAGGGGACGGGAAAGGGGACGGGAAAAGGGGGGGAAGGGGACGGGAAAAGGGGAGGAAGGTGACGGGAAAGGGGGGAAGAGGACGGGAAAAGGGGAGGAAGGGGATGGGAAAAAGGGACGGGAAAGGGGGGAAGAGGATGGGAAAAAGGATGAGAAAGGGGGAGAAGGTGACAGGAAAAGGGAAGGAAGGGGACGGGAAAAGGGATGGGGAAAGGGGGGAAGGGAAAGGGGAAAAGGGGAGGAAAGGGACGGGAAAAGGGGGGAAGGGAATGGGAACAGGGAAAGAGGAAAAGGTGAAGGGGATGGGAATGGGGAGGAAGGGGATGGGAACGGGGGGAAAGGGGATGGGAACGGGCAAGGGAATTGGGGGGAAGGGGATGGGAACGGGGGAAGGGAAGGGGGGAAGGGGATGGGAACGAGGAGAAGAAGGAAAGGGGACAGAAACAGGGAAAAGGGGACGGGAACGGGGGGAGAAGGGGAAAAGGGGATGGGATTTGGGGGGAAGGGGACCGGGAAAACGGGGGAAGGGCAGGGCGGAAGAGGCGCCGGAGTTCTCCCCGACACGGGCGTCGTTTGCGGCGCAGAACTTCGAGGGCGAGGAGCTGGTGGAGCTCTCCTTCTCCAAGAACGGGGAAGAGGTGGGGACGGCGTTCCAGATCGGGAAGGAATCCCTCGCCGCCCGCGCCCTCCTGCCCCACGTCCTCTGCAAAAACTGCGTGGTGGAGCTCAACTTCGGGCAGAAGGAGGAACCCTTCTTCCCCGCGCCCGAGGGTTACGTCTTCATCCACGCCGTCCCCGCCGAGGACCGAGTCCGCACCCCGCTCCCCCCAAAAACCACAGAGGAGTGCGAGGTGAGGCCCCCCATCCCGCCGGCGGGAATCCCGCGGCCGCTCCGGCCCCCCTCATCCCGGCTTCTCCCTCCTTTTCCCGCTTCCCCCCCCTCAGGTGCTGCTGATGGTCGGGCTGCCGGGCTCGGGCAAGACCCAGTGGGCGCAAAACCACAGCCAGGAAAACCGGGAGAAACGATACAACATCTTGGGAACAGAAACCGTCCTGCACCAGATGAGGGTGAGCGCCGGCGGGGCTCGAAACCGCGGCCCGACCATGACACGGGGGGGGCATTTGGGGGCCACCGGAGGGATTTGGGGGGCACTGGGGGGCAGTTGGGGGCCGCCGGGGGGGATTTGGGGGGCGCTGGGGGGGTTTGGGTGCCACCGGAGGGATTTGGAGGGCACTGGGGGGATTTGGGGGGCACTGGGGGGCATTTGGGTGCCGCCGGAGGGGATTTGGGGGGCCACTGGGGGGATTTGGGGGGCACCGGAGGGGATTGGGGGGGCACCGGAGGGGATTTGGGTGCCACCGGGGGGCATTTGGGGGCCACCAGGGGGGATTTGGGGGGCACCGGAGGGGATTTGGGTGCCACCGGAGGGATTTGGAGGGCACCGGGGGGCATTTGGGTGCCACCGGAGGGGATTTGGGGGGCACCGGAGGGATTTGGGGGGCACCGGGGGGATTTGGGGGCCGCCGGGGGGATTTGGGGGCCGCCGGAGGGGATTTGGGGGCCGCCGGGGGGGATTTGGGTGCCACCGGGGGGGATTTGGGGGGCACTGGAGGGGATTTGGGGGGCGCCGGGGGGGATTTGGGTGCCACCGGGGGGGATTTGGGGGGGGTTTCCCCCTCAGGCTGCGCCCCGGGCACTGGCGAGGGTGGCGAAGCTCCGCCGGACGCACGATTTAACGGTGGAGAAGGCGGCGTGGGGATCCCGGAGCCGGAAAGCGCGAGCCCCGCAACGTCGGCAGAGCCTCACGGCGCCGGCGGAGCCCCGCGGCGTCGGCAAACCCCCTCCCCGCTCACTCCCCGCTCCCCTTCCCGCCAGACGAAGGGCCCGGAGGTGGAAGAACTGGACGCCAAGAGCCGAGACCAGTTAATCCAGCAAGCAGCTCAGTGCCTTAGCAAGCTGGTTCAGATCGCTCCCAGAGCCAAAAGGAACTTCATTCTCGACCAGGTAACCCCCCGGCCCCCCCAAAAACCGCGCCGAGGCCGGGCTCGGCGCCGTTAACGCTCGTTTCTTTTCTCCTTTTTATTTATTTTCCCCCTTTTCCCAGTGCAACGTCTACAATTCCGGGCAACGACGGAAACTCCTGGCCTTCAAGGGCTTCTGCCGGAAGGTGGTGGTCATCGTTCCCACCGAGGAAGACTGGAAGAAGAGGCTGGAGCTGAGGAAGGAGGCGGAAGGGGAGGACGTCCCCGAGTCGGTGATGCTGGAAATGAAAGGTGGGATCAAACGGGATCGCCGGAAAGCCGCTCGCGGCCGGGAAAACGCCTGGACGAGGCCGGGGGGGGGGGGGGTTGCGTTGTTTTGGGGGGAAAATGGCGGAAAGCGGCGGCTTCACCGAGGGGTTTTGCGTTTAATTTACGCCGTAGCTAATTATTCCCTGCCGGAGAAGAACGATTACCTGGATGAGGTCGTCTACGGCGAGTTGGCGAAGGAGGAGGCGCAGCCCCTGGTCACCAAGTACAAGGAGGAGGCCAGGAAATTGCTCCCCCCCTCCGAGAAGCGAGCGAACCGCCGCAATAACCGCAACAAACGGAACCGCCAGAACCGCAACCGCGGCCAGGGCTACGGTGAGGCCGCCGGGGCCGGGGGGGGGGGGGGGTTGGCGCGCTCCGCGTTTCCCGGACCCCGCGGGTCCTCGTCCCCGCGCCGCCTTGGCGCCGCTTATCCTTCCCGGCCCGCCCGGATTCCGGTTTTGCTCGCCAAAACGGGGCGGGAAACGGGGATTCGGGGGGTGAGGGGAGGGAGCCGGCCCCCGCTTCCCTGGATTTCAACTCTTCCGCCGGGATTTTCCGAGCGGCGGCACCACCTGACCCCCCCCCACCCCACCACCACCGCGTTTCTTTTCCCTTTCCCAGTCGGCGGCCAGCGCCGAGGTTACGACAATCGCGTCTACGGCCAGCAGCAGTACTGGGGACAGCCTGGAAACCGAGGGGTGAGCCCGCTTTGGCCCGCTTGTAGCCCACTTTCACCCCAGTCGTAGCCCAGTTTTACCACAGTCGTAGCCCAGTCGTGGCCCAATTTCACCACAGTCGTAGCCCAATTCCGCCACAGTCGTGGCCCAATTTCACCAGAGTCGTGGCCCAGTTGTAGCCCAATTTCACCACAGTTGTGGCCCAATTTCGCCACAGTCGTGGCCCAATTTTACCACAGTCGTGGCCCAGTTGTAGCCCAATTTCACCAGAGTCGTAGCCCAGTTTCACCAGAGTTGTGGCCCTATTTCGCCACAGTCGTGGCCCAGTTGTAGCCCAATTTCGCCACAGTCGTGGCCCAGTCGTGGCCCAATTTCGCCACAGTCGTGGCCCAATTTCACCAGAGTCGTGGCCCAGTTGTGGCCCGATTTCGCCACAGTTGTGGCCCAATTTTACCAGAGTCGTGGCCCGATTTCGCCACAATCGTGGCCCAGTCGTGGCCCAATTTTGCCACAGTCGTGGCCGATTCGTGGCCCGGTCGTAGCCCAATTTTGCCACAGTCGTGGCCTAGTTGTAGCCCAATTTCACCACAGTCGTGGCTGAGTCATGGCCCAGTCGTAGCCCAATTTTACCACAGTTGTAGCCCAATTTTACCCCAGTTTCACTCCCTTCCCGCTCAACCGGGAAAAAAGCGGGAGCCGGCTCGGCCAGCGCCCCTCCATAGAGCAGCGCCGCGTCCTCCCAGCTCCGCTCCCGAGACTGAACTGGGCTGAACTGGGAATGGATGCCGATATAACTGGGGGGGGGGGGGTGGCGCGGTGCCCCGCTGAGCCCCTTCCCCCCCCCCCCCGCAGGGTTACCGCAACTTCTACGACCGCTACCGAGGCGATTACGACAGATTCTACGGTCGCGACTACGACTACAACAGATACCGGGATTACTACCGGCAGTACAACCGGGAGGTAACCGCGTTCCGCCAAAAAAATCCATCCTTTATTCCCCGCTACGAAGCCGGGGGCGCGGCGTGGCGGGTTCCGCCGCCCCAGTTTAACCAGTAGAAATGTCTTTTGAACTCCCAGTGGCAGAACTACTACCAGGACAGAGACCGATACTACAGGAACTACTACGGCTACCAAGGGTACCGGTGAAATCCCAACCGTCCGCACCCCGAACCCCCGGAGGTGTCCGCCACTTCCCAAAAACACAACCGATGGAAAGAGGGGCTGGTGGGGGAGGGGGGGGGAGGGGGGGAGAGAGAGAAACCGGGGGGGGGAGGGGAGGGAGGCAAAAAAAAAAAAAAACCCACCAAAAAAAAAAAAAAAAAAAAAGACAAAAAACGCAGAAAAAAAAACCACAAAAAAGAAAACTGTAAATTTTTTTTTAAAGTTTGTTGAAAAAGAATATTGTCTTATTCTATAAAACATTTCAAACCTAGGTAGAGATTTGTAATCCAAATGTTTGCGCAGAGAGGGGGGGGGGGGAGGGGCGGCGGCTCCGCCATCGCCCCCGCAGGCAGGAGCGGGGGTTTTTTGTTTTTTTGTTTTTTTTTTTATTTGGGGGGGGCACCCCAAAAATCTTTAAAAAAAAAAAAAAACAAAAAAAAAAAAAACCCCAGGGAGGTGCAGAGCGAGGCCGGGGGAGGGGTGAATTTTTGGGGTGGGGGAGGGGGAACAGGCAAATATTAATTGTTGACTTTAATCCTTCGCTAATTTCCTTCCAGGTGACCGGCGGGGGCGGCCTGCGCGGCGCGGGGCGGGATGGGGTTCGGGTTTTCCCGGAGCGGGGGGAGGGGGTTGGGGGGGAAGGCGGAATCCGGCAGGAGCGGGGCTTAATTTAGGGGGAAAATCCGGCCAATTCGGCGCTGGGCTCTTTGGAAAAGTTTTCCCGGCGCCGAAAATTGCCGAAAATACCCCTCCGTTTCCTTCCCCCTCCCCCCGCCGCCGCCTCCCGCTCGCTATTAAATATCCCTGGAAAACAAAAAAAAAAGAAACAAACTCAAAGAAATTTCGTCGGGGGAATCGGGACCTCGTCTTTTGCTCGGGCGCTCGGGGCCTTTTAATTCTTTTAATTCCTTTTGGGGTGTTTTTTTGTGTTGTTTTTTTTTTTTTTTTTTTGGCAGAAAGCGGCGCAGGAAAAGGGGGGGCCCCCCCTCCCCCCCACCCCCACCCCCCCCCCCCCGTAGCGGAAGAGAAGGAGCCATTTCTCAGGGTTTGCGGCCCCGCCGTTAGCGCGGGGGGGGGGGGGGCTCCCCACCCCCCCCCCACCCCACCCCCCCCGTGGCTCCGCAGGGCGGGCGGCTGCCGCAGGTGAGCATTAATTGGGGGGGGGGGGGCGTTAATTAGGCGAAAAATTGCTTTTTTCCCCCCTAAATTTCAATTTTTTAGGCTTTTTGTTCATTTTTTTCCCCGAGCCGGCCCCATCCCCCCCCCCCCCCCCGGCGCCATTCACTGTTTGAAATTCAAACATTTTTTCCTTTTAATTTTTCCGCTTTAAAATTGGGGTGGATTTGGGTTCGGGGAGATTTTTATTTTTTTTTTTTTTTTTTAAGCTCCATCTGCACCCTTTTTTCCACCGAAACGAGCAAAAAAATTAAAAAAAAAAAAAAAAAAAGCAACCCAACCCCCCCCCCCCCCCCCCCGCCCAAGCCGGGGGAGGGGGACGCGGCGGGGGGGGGGAGGCTGCCGCAGCCAGCAGAACTCACGTGGGGGAAGCGTTAGGATCCTTTTTAAAGAAAAGAAAAAACGAACAAAAAAAAAAAAAAAAAAACAAAAAAAATTTAAAAAAATCCCCCCCCCCCAAAAAAAAAAAAAAAAATCCTGGTTTGTTTTTGGTTTTTTGTTTTGTTTTTTTTTTTTTCCTTTGTTTCGTTTTTGGTTTTGGGGATAAAGCGGAAGAGCCGCAGCCGTGTCGGTCCGACCAGGAGCTCGTAGCGACTTCAGGTGTCTTTTTCCCCCCTCCCCCCCCCCCCCTCTTTTTTTCAGCGTATTTTGCTTTTTTTCGGTGTTTCGGGGGTTGTTGGCTGGGGGTTGGGTTTTTTTTTTTTTGTGTGTGGTTTTTTTTTTTTTTTGGTTCAAGAATTCCAAAAAAAACAAAAAAATTTAAAAAAAAAAAACAACAACAACAAAAAAAAACCCAAACCGCCACCTTTTAAAAGACGACGGCCCCGCCTGGGGGAGGGAGAGCCCGCGGCCCCCCCGTCTCCGTCTGTCCTGGTTGTCCGTTGTAGTTCTTGCTGTAGGGGAGCGCGGGGGCGGCCGGGGGTTTCGCCCTTGACCTTGTACACCCCACCCCCACCACCCCCGGTTGTTGGCACCTGTAACCCCCCACCCCCACCCCTCCCCCGCTCCGGCCCTGTAGGCGGTAGTGTCCATTTTTAGAATAAATAACCATTCGCTTGACTTCAGGGGAGGCTCTGCTCTCTGTCTCTGGGGGGGCACTGGGGTTGGGGGGGCTTAAGCCTGGCTTAAGGGGCTGGGCTGGGTTGGAGGGCCTGGTTGGGGGCCTTAGGCCTGGATTAAGGGGCTGGGCCGGGTTGGGGGACCTGGCTCTGGGCCTGATTTGGGGGTCCCAGGCCTGGTTGGGGGGGTTAGGCCTGGCTTAAGGGGCTGGGCTGGGTGGGAGGGCCTGGTTGGGGGCCTTAGGCCTGGCTTAAGGGTCTGGGCTGGGTTGGGGGGCCTGGCTCTGGGCCTGATTTGGGGGTCCCAGGCCTGGTTGGGGGTTAGGCCTGGCTTAAGGGTCTGGGCTGGGTTGGAGGGCCTGTTTGGGGGCCTTAAGCCTGGCTTAAGGGGCTGGGCCAGGTTGGAGGGCCTGATTTTTGGGCCCCAGGCCTGGTTGGGGGCCTTAGGCCTGGCTTAAGAGGCTGGGCCGGGTTGGGGGGCCTGGCTCTGGGCCTGATTTGGGGGTCCCAGGCCTGGTTGGGGGGGTTAGGCCTGGCTTAAGGGGCTGGGCTGGGTGGGAGGGCCTGGTTGGGGGCCTTAGGCCTGGCTTAAGGGTCTGGGCTGGGTTGGGGGGCCTGGCTCTGGGCCTGATTTGGGGGTCCCAGGCCTGGTTGGGGGTTAGGCCTGGCTTAAGGGTCTGGGCTGGGTTGGAGGGCCTGTTTGGGGGCCTTAAGCCTGGCTTAAGGGGCTGGGCCAGGTTGGAGGGCCTGATTTTTGGGCCCCAGGCCTGGTTGGGGGCCTTAGGCCTGGATTAAGGGGCTGGGCCGGGTTGGGGGACCTGGCTCTGGGCCTGATTTGGGGGTCCCAGGCCTGGTTGGGGGGGTTAGGCCTGGCTTAAGGGGCTGGGCTGGGTGGGAGGGCCTGGTTGGGGGCCTTAGGCCTGGCTTAAGGGTCTGGGCTGGGTTGGGGGGCCTGGCTCTGGGCCTGATTTGGGGGTCCCAGGCCTGGTTGGGGGGTTAGGCCTGGCTTAAGGGTCTGGGCTGGGTTGGAGGGCCTGTTTGGGGGCCTTAAGCCTGGCTTAAGGGGCTGGGCCAGGTTGGAGGGCCTGATTTTTGGGCCCCAGGCCTGGTTGGGGGCCTTAGGCCTGGCTTAAGAGGCTGGGCCGGGTTGGGGGGCCTGGCTCTGGGCCTGATTTGGGGGTCCCAGGCCTGGTTGGGGGCCTTAGGCCTGGCTTAAGGGGCTGGGCCAGGTTAGAGGGCCTGATTTGGGGGCCCCAGGCCTGGTTGGGGGGTTAGGCCTGGCTTAAGGGGCTGGGCCGGGTTGGGGGGCCTGGCTCTGGGCCTGATTTGGGGGTCCTAGGCCTGGTTGGGGGCCTTAGGCCTGGCTTAAGGGGCTGGGCTGGGTTGGAGGGCCTGTTTGGGGGCCTTAAGCCTGGCTTAAGGGGCTGGGCCAGGTTGGAGGGCCTGATTTTTGGGCCCCAGGCCTGGTTGGGGGCCTTAGGCCTGGATTAAGGGGCTGGGCCGGGTTGGGGGACCTGGCTCTGGGCCTGATTTGGGGGTCCCAGGCCTGGTTGGGGGGGTTAGGCCTGGCTTAAGGGGCTGGGCTGGGTGGGAGGGCCTGGTTGGGGGCCTTAGGCCTGGCTTAAGGGTCTGGGCTGGGTTGGGGGCCTGGCTCTGGGCCTGATTTGGGGGTCCCAGGCCTGGTTGGGGGTTAGGCCTGGCTTAAGGGTCTGGGCTGGGTTGGAGGGCCTGTTTGGGGGCCTTAAGCCTGGCTTAAGGGGCTGGGCCAGGTTGGAGGGCCTGATTTTTGGGCCCCAGGCCTGGTTGGGGGCCTTAGGCCTGGCTTAAGAGGCTGGGCCGGGTTGGGGGGCCTGGCTCTGGGCCTGATTTGGGGGTCCCAGGCCTGGTTGGGGGGGTTAGGCCTGGCTTAAGGGGCTGGGCTGGGTGGGAGGGCCTGGTTGGGGGCCTTAGGCCTGGCTTAAGGGTCTGGGCTGGGTTGGGGGGCCTGGCTCTGGGCCTGATTTGGGGGTCCCAGGCCTGGTTGGGGGGTTAGGCCTGGCTTAAGGGTCTGGGCTGGGTTGGAGGGCCTGTTTGGGGGCCTTAAGCCTGGCTTAAGGGGCTGGGCCAGGTTGGAGGGCCTGATTTTTGGGCCCCAGGCCTGGTTGGGGGCCTTAGGCCTGGCTTAAGAGGCTGGGCCGGGTTGGGGGGCCTGGCTCTGGGCCTGATTTGGGGGTCCCAGGCCTGGTTGGGGGCCTTAGGCCTGGCTTAAGGGGCTGGGCCAGGTTAGAGGGCCTGATTTGGGGGCCCCAGGCCTGGTTGGGGGGTTAGGCCTGGCTTAAGGGGCTGGGCCGGGTTGGGGGGCCTGGCTCTGGGCCTGATTTGGGGGTCCCAGGCCTGGTTGCGGGCCTTAGGCCTGGCTTAAGAGGCTGGGCCGGGTTGGGGGGCCTGGCTCTGGGCCTGATTTGGGGGTCCCAGGCCTGGTTTGGGGGCTTAGGCCTGGCTTAAGGGTCTGGGCCGGGTTGGGGGGCCTGGCTCTGGGCCTGATTTGGGGGTCCCAGGCCTGGTTGGGGGGTTAGGCCTGGCTTAAGGGGCTGGGCTGGGTTGGAGGGCCTGATTTGGGGGCCCCAGGCCTGGTTGGGGGGTTAGGCCTGGCTTAAGCGGCTGGGCCGGGTTGGGGGGCCTGGCTCTGGGCCTGATTTGGGGGTCCTAGGCCTGGTTGGGGGCCTTAGGCCTGGCTTAAGGGGCTGGGCCTGGTTGGGGAGCCTGATTTGGGGGTCCCAGGCCTGGTTGGGGGCTTAGGCCTGGCTTAAGGGGCTGGGCCGGGTTGGGGGACCTGGCTCTGGGCCTGATTTGGGGGTCCCAGGCCTGGTTGGGGGGTTAGGCCTGGCTTAAGGGGCTGGGCCAGGTTGGGGAGCCTAGCTCTGGGCCTGATTTGGGGGTCCTAGGCCTGATTGGGGGCCTTAGGCCTGGCTTAAGGGTCTGGGCCAGGTTGGGGGCCTGGCTCTGGGCCTGATTTGGGGGTCCCAGGCCTGGTTGGGCGGCTTAGGCTTGGCTTAAGGGGCTGGGCCAGGTTGGGGGGCCTGGCTCTGGGCCTTATTTGGGGGTCCCAGGCCTGGTTTGGGGGCTTAGGCCTGGCTTAAGGGGCTGGGCCAGGTTGGGGGACCTGGCTCTGGGCCTGATTTGGGGGTCCCAGGCCTGGTTGGGGGGGTTAGGCCTGGCTTAAGGGGCTGGGCTGGGTGGGAGGGCCTGGTTGGGGGCCTTAGGCCTGGCTTAAGGGTCTGGGCTGGGTTGGGGGCCTGGCTCTGGGCCTGATTTGGGGGTCCCAGGCCTGGTTGGGGGGTTAGGCCTGGCTTAAGGGTCTGGGCTGGGTTGGAGGGCCTGTTTGGGGGCCTTAAGCCTGGCTTAAGGGGCTGGGCCAGGTTGGAGGGCCTGATTTTTGGGCCCCAGGCCTGGTTGGGGGCCTTAGGCCTGGCTTAAGGGGCTGGGCCGGGTTGGGGGGGCCTGATTTGGGGGTCCCAGGCCTGGTTGCGGGCCTTAGGCCTGGCTTAAGAGGCTGGGCCGGGTTGGGGGGCCTGGCTCTGGGCCTGATTTGGGGGTCCCAGGCCTGGTTGGGGGGCTTAGGCCTGGCTTAAGGGTCTGGGCCGGGTTGGGGGACCTGGCTCTGGGCCTGAATTTTGGGTCCCAAGCCTGGTTGGGGGCCTTAGGCCTGGCTTAAGGGGCTGGGCCAGGTTAGAGGGCCTGATTTGGGGGCCCCAGGCCTGGTTGGGGGGTTAGGCCTGGCTTAAGCGGCTGGGCCGGGTTGGGGGGGCCTGATTCGGGGGTCCCAGGCCTGGTTGGGGGCCTTAGGCCTGGCTTAAGAGGCTGGGCCGGGTTGGGGGGCCTGGCTCTGGGCCTGATTTGGGGGTCCTAGGCCTGGTTGGGGGCCTTAGGCCTGGCTTAAGGGGCTGGGCTGGGTTGGAGGGCCTGTTTGGGGGCCTTAAGCCTGGCTTAAGGGGCTGGGCCAGGTTGGAGGGCCTGATTTTTGGGCCCCAGGCCTGGTTGGGGGCCTTAGGCCTGGATTAAGGGGCTGGGCCGGGTTGGGGGACCTGGCTCTGGGCCTGATTTGGGGGTCCCAGGCCTGGTTGGGGGGGTTAGGCCTGGCTTAAGGGGCTGGGCTGGGTGGGAGGGCCTGGTTGGGGGCCTTAGGCCTGGCTTAAGGGTCTGGGCTGGGTTGGGGGGCCTGGCTCTGGGCCTGATTTGGGGGTCCCAGGCCTGGTTGGGGGGTTAGGCCTGGCTTAAGGGGCTGGGCTGGGTTGGAGGGCCTGTTTGGGGGCCTTAAGCCTGGCTTAAGGGGCTGGGCCAGGTTGGAGGGCCTGATTTTTGGGCCCCAGGCCTGGTTGGGGGCCTTAGGCCTGGCTTAAGAGGCTGGGCCGGGTTGGGGGGCCTGGCTCTGGGCCTGATTTGGGGGTCCCAGGCCTGGTTGGGGGGCTTAGGCCTGGCTTAAGGGTCTGGGCCGGGTTGGGGGACCTGGCTCTGGGCCTGAATTTTGGGTCCCAAGCCTGGTTGGGGGCCTTAGGCCTGGCTTAAGGGGCTGGGCCAGGTTAGAGGGCCTGATTTGGGGGCCCCAGGCCTGGTTGGGGGGTTAGGCCTGGCTTAAGGGGCTGGGCCGGGTTGGGGGGCCTGGCTCTGGGCCTTATTTGGGGGTCCCAGGCCTGGTTGGGGGCCTTAGGCCTGGCTTAAGGGGCTGGGCTGGGTTGGAGGGCCTGATTTGGGGGCCCCAGGCCTGGTTGGGGGGTTAGGCCTGGCTTAAGGGGCTGGGCCGGGTTGGGGGGCCTGGCTCTGGGCCTGATTTGGGGGTCCCAGGCCTGGTTGCGGGCCTTAGGCCTGGCTTAAGAGGCTGGGCCGGGTTGGGGGGCCTGGCTCTGGGCCTGATTTGGGGGTCCCAGGCCTGGTTTGGGGGCTTAGGCCTGGCTTAAGGGTCTGGGCCGGGTTGGGGGGCCTGGCTCTGGGCCTTATTTGGGGGTCCCAGGCCTGGTTGGGGGCCTTAGGCCTGGCTTAAGGGGCTGGGCCGGGTTGGGGGACCTGGCTCTGGGCCTGATTTGGGGGTCCCAGGCCTGGTTGGGGGGTTAGGCCTGGCTTAAGGGGCTGGGCTGGGTTGGAGGGCCTGATTTGGGGGCCCCAGGCCTGGTTGGGGGGTTAGGCCTGGCTTAAGCGGCTGGGCCGGGTTGGGGGGCCTGGCTCTGGGCCTGATTTGGGGGTCCTAGGCCTGGTTGGGGGCCTTAGGCCTGGCTTAAGGGGCTGGGCCTGGTTGGGGAGCCTGATTTGGGGGTCCCAGGCCTGGTTGGGGGCTTAGGCCTGGCTTAAGGGGCTGGGCTGGATTGGAGGGCCTGGTTGGGGGCCTTAGGCCTGGCTTAAGGGGCTGGGCCGAGTTGGGGGACCTGGCTCTGGGCCTAATTTGGGGGTCCCAGGCCTGGTTGGGGGGGTTAGGCCTGGCTTAAGGGGCTGGGCCAGGTTGGGGAGCCTAGCTCTGGGCCTGATTTGGGGGTCCTAGGCCTGATTGGGGGCCTTAGGCCTGGCTTAAGGGTCTGGGCCAGGTTGGGGGGCCTGGCTCTGGGCCTGATTTGGGGGTCCCAGGCCTGGTTGGGCGGCTTAGGCTTGGCTTAAGGGGCTGGGCCAGGTTGGGGGGCCTGGCTCTGGGCCTTATTTGGGGGTCCCAGGCCTGGTTTGGGGGCTTAGGCCTGGCTTAAGGGGCTGGGCCGGGTTGGGGGACCTGGCTCTGGGCCTGATTTGGGGGTCCCAGGCCTGGTTGGGGGGGTTAGGCCTGGCTTAAGGGGCTGGGCTGGGTGGGAGGGCCTGGTTGGGGGCCTTAGGCCTGGCTTAAGGGTCTGGGCTGGGTTGGGGGCCTGGCTCTGGGCCTGATTTGGGGGTCCCAGGCCTGGTTGGGGGGTTAGGCCTGGCTTAAGGGTCTGGGCTGGGTTGGAGGGCCTGTTTGGGGGCCTTAAGCCTGGCTTAAGGGGCTGGGCCAGGTTGGAGGGCCTGATTTTTGGGCCCCAGGCCTGGTTGGGGGCCTTAGGCCTGGCTTAAGGGGCTGGGCCGGGTTGGGGGGGCCTGATTTGGGGGTCCCAGGCCTGGTTGCGGGCCTTAGGCCTGGCTTAAGAGGCTGGGCCGGGTTGGGGGCCTGGCTCTGGGCCGGATTTGGGGGTCCCAGGCCTGGTTGGGGGGCTTAGGCCTGGCTTAAGGGTCTGGGCCGGGTTGGGGGACCTGGCTCTGGGCCTGAATTTTGGGTCCCAAGCCTGGTTGGGGGCCTTAGGCCTGGCTTAAGGGGCTGGGCCAGGTTAGAGGGCCTGATTTGGGGGCCCCAGGCCTGGTTGGGGGGTTAGGCCTGGCTTAAGCGGCTGGGCCGGGTTGGGGGGGCCTGATTTGGGGGTCCCAGGCCTGGTTGGGGGCCTTAGGCCTGGCTTAAGAGGCTGGGCCGGGTTGGGGGGCCTGGCTCTGGGCCTGATTTGGGGGTCCTAGGCCTGGTTGGGGGCCTTAGGCCTGGCTTAAGGGGCTGGGCTGGGTTGGAGGGCCTGTTTGGGGGCCTTAAGCCTGGCTTAAGGGGCTGGGCCAGGTTGGAGGGCCTGATTTTTGGGCCCCAGGCCTGGTTGGGGGCCTTAGGCCTGGCTTAAGGGGCTGGGCCGGGTTGGGGGGGCCTGATTTGGGGGTCCCAGGCCTGGTTGCGGGCCTTAGGCCTGGCTTAAGAGGCTGGGCCGGGTTGGGGGGCCTGGCTCTGGGCCTGATTTGGGGGTCCCAGGCCTGGTTTGGGGGCTTAGGCCTGGCTTAAGGGTCTGGGCCGGGTTGGGGGGCCTGGCTCTGGGCCTTATTTGGGGGTCCCAGGCCTGGTTGGGCGGGTTAGGCCTGGCTTAAGGGGCTGGGCTTGGCTGGAGGGCCTGATTTGGGGGTCCCAGGCCTGGTTGGGGGGCTCTGGCCTGGCTTAAGCGGCTGGGCCGGGTTGGGGGGCCTGGCTCTGGGCCTGATTTGGGGGTCCTAGGCCTGGTTGGGGGCCTTAGGCCTGGCTTAAGGGGCTGGGCCGGGTTGGGGGACCTGGCTCTGGGCCTGATTTGGGGGTCCCAGGCCTGGTTGGGGGCCTTAGGCCTGGCTTAAGCGGCTGGGCTGGGTTGGGGGGCCTGGCTCTGGGCCTGATTTGGGGGTCCCAGGCCTGGTTGGGGGCCTTAGGCCTGGCTTAAGGGTCTGGGCCGGGTTGGGGGACCTGGCTCTGGGCCTGATTTGGGGGTCCCAGGCCTGGTTGGGGGGTTAGGCCTGGCTTAAGGGGCTGGGCTGGGTTGGAGGGCCTGATTTGGGGGCCCCAGGCCTGGTTGGGGGGTTAGGCCTGGCTTAAGCGGCTGGGCCGGGTTGGGGGGCCTGGCTCTGGGCCTGATTTGGGGGTCCTAGGCCTGGTTGGGGGCCTTAGGCCTGGCTTAAGGGGCTGGGCCGGGTTGGGGGACCTGGCTCTGGGCCTGATTTGGGGGTCCCAGGCCTGGTTGGGGGCCTTAGGCCTGGCTTAAGCGGCTGGGCTGGGTTGGGGGGCCTGGCTCTGGGCCTGATTTGGGGGTCCCAGGCCTGGTTGGGGGCCTTAGGCCTGGCTTAAGGGGCTGGGCCTGGTTGGGGAGCCTGATTTGGGGGTCCCAGGCCTGGTTGGGGGCTTAGGCCTGGCTTAAGGGGCTGGGCTGGATTGGAGGGCCTGGTTGGGGGCCTTAGGCCTGGCTTAAGGGGCTGGGCCGGGTTGGGGGACCTGGCTCTGGGCCTAATTTGGGGGTCCCAGGCCTGGTTGGGGGGGTTAGGCCTGGCTTAAGGGGCTGGGCCAGGTTGGGGAGCCTAGCTCTGGGCCTGATTTGGGGGTCCCAGGCCTGGTTGGGGGCCTTAGGCCTGGCTTAAGCGGCTGGGCTGGGTTGGGGGGCCTGGCTCTGGGCCTGATTTGGGGGTCCCAGGCCTGGTTGGGGGCCTTAGGCCTGGCTTAAGAGGCTGGGCCGGGTTGGGGTGCCTGGCTCTGGGCCTGATTTTTGGGTCCCAGGCCTGGTTGGGGGCCTTAGGCCTGGCTTAAGGGGCTGGGCCTGGTTGGGGAGCCTGATTTGGGGGTCCCAGGCCTGGTTGGGGGCTTAGGCCTGGCTTAAGGGGCTGGGCTGGATTGGAGGGCCTGGTTGGGGGCCTTAGGCCTGGCTTAAGGGGCTGGGCCGGGTTGGGGGACCTGGCTCTGGGCCTAATTTGGGGGTCCCAGGCCTGGTTGGGGGGGTTAGGCCTGGCTTAAGGGTCTGGGCCAGGTTGGGGGGCCTGGCTCTGGGCCTGATTTGGGGGTCCCAGGCCTGGTTGGGCGGCTTAGGCTTGGCTTAAGGGGCTGGGCCAGGTTGGGGGGCCTGGCTCTGGGCCTGATTTGGGGGTCCCAGGCCTGGTTGGGGTGCTTAGGCCTGGCTTAAGGGGCTGGGCTGGGTTGGAGGGCCTGGTTGGGGGCCTTAGGCCTGGCTTAAGGGGCTGGGCCGGGTTGGGGGACCTGGCTCTGGGCCTGATTTGGGGGTCCCAGGCCTGGTTGGGGGGGTTAGGCCTGGCTTAAGGGGCTGGGCTGCGTTGGGGGACCTGGCTCTGGGCCTGATTTGGGGGTCCCAGGCCTGGTTGGGGGGGCTTAGGCCTGGCTTAAGGGGCTGGGCTGGGTTGGAGGGCCTGGTTGGGGGGGTTAGGCCTGGCTTAAGGGGCTGGGCTTGGCTGGAGGGCCTGATTTGGGGGTCCCAGGCCTGGTTGGGGGGCTTAGGCCTGGCTTAAGGGGCTGGGCCGGGTTGGGGGACCTGGCTCTGGGCCTGAATTTTGGGTCCCAAGCCTGGTTGGGGGCCTTAGGCCTGGCTTAAGGGGCTGGGCCGGGTTGGGGGGCCTGATTTGGGAGTCCCAGGCCTGGTTGGGGGGCTTAGGCCTGGCTTAAGAGGCTGGGCTGGGTTGGGGGGGCCTGGCTCTGGGCCTGATTTGGGGGTCCCAGGCCTGGTTGGGGGGCTTAGGCCTGCCTTAAGGGGTTGTGCTGGGTGGGAGGGCCTGGTTGGGGGCCTTAGGCCTGGCTTAAGGGGCTGGGCCAGGTTGGGGGGCCTGGCTCTGGGCCTTATTTGGGGGTCCCAGGCCTGGTTGGGCGGGTTAGGCCTGCCTTAAGGGGCTGGGCCGGGTTGGGGGACCTGGCTCTGGGCCTGATTTGGGGGTCCCAGGCCTGGTTGGGGTGCTTAGGCCTGGCTTAAGTGGCTGGGTTGGGTTGGGGTGCCTGGCTCTGGGCCTGATTTGGGGGTCCCAGGCTTGGTTGGGGGGCTTAGGCCTGGCTTAAGGGGTCGTGCTGGGTGGGAGGGCCTGGTTGGGGGCCTTAGGCCTGGCTTAAGCGGCTGGGCCAGGTTGGAGGGCCTGATTTGGGGGTCCCAGGCCTGGTTGGGGTGCTTAGGCCTGGCTTAAGGGGCTGGGCTGCGTTGGGGGGGCCTGATTTGGGGGTCCCAAGCCTGGTTGGGGGCCTTAGGCCTGCCTTAAGGGGCTGGGCTTGGTTGGAGGGCCTGATTTGGGGGTCCCAGGCCTGGTTGGGGTGGTTAGGCCTGGCTTAAGGGTCTGGGCCAGGTTGGGGGGCCTGGCTCTGGGCCTGATTTTTGGGTCCCAGGCCTGGTTGGGGGCCTTAGGCCTGGCTTAAGGGGTTGTGCTGGGTGGGAGGGCCTGGTTGGGGGGCTTAGGCCTGGCTTAAGGGTCTGGGCCGGGTTGGGGGTCTGGCTCTGGGCCTGATTTGGGGGTCCCAGGCCTGGTTGGGGTGGTTAGGCCTGGCTTAAGGGTCTGGGCCAGGTTGGGGAGCCTGGCTCTGGGTCTGGTTGGAGGGCTTAGGCCTGGTTCAGCGGCCAGGGCCTGGGTCTAGGCCTAGGCCTGGGCTGGGGGGGCTCAGCCTAGTTGAGGGGCTTGGGTCTGGCTGGGGGGTCCCAGGCCTGGGTCTGGGCCTGGTTGGGGGGGCTTAGGCCTGGTTCAGGGGGCTGGGCCCAGGCCTGGGTCTGGTTGCGGGGGCTTAGGCCTGGCTTCAGGGCCTGGTTTGGGGAGCCTAAGCCTGGGCCTAGGCCTGATTGAAGTGACTGGGTTTAGTTGTGGGGCCTGGGCCTGGTTCAGGGGTGTAAGCCTGGCGCAGGGGCCTGGGTCTGGGCCTAGTTACGGGGCCTAGGCCTGGTTGAGGGGCCTGGTTGAGGGGCTTAGGCCTGGCTCAGAGGCCCGGGCCAAGGCCTGGGCCTGGGCTTAGTTACGGGGCCTGGTTGAGGGGCCTAGGCCTGGCTCAGGGCCTAGGCCTGGGCCTGGTGGAGGGGCCCGGTTGCCATGGCAGCGGTGGTGGTGGTGGTGGGGGGGGGGTAGGCATCAGCGCGCCGCCATTTTGGGAAGGGAGGCGCCATCTTGGGGCCGGCGGCGCAGGGCGCGCATGCGCGGGGCCGTGATGGCGGCGGGCGAAGGCGCGCGGTTGAAGCCGCCCCGGGCGCCGCCATGTTGGGCGCGGGGGAGCGGGAGGCATGGCCGGGCCGGCGGGACGGGGCCGGGGCCGGGGCCGGGGCCGGGGCCGGCGGCGACGGGGCCAGGCCCGGGGCCGGGGCGAAGCGGGCGAGGGCGGCGGGGGAGGGCGAGGCCGGGAACCGGTTGACGGTGGTGCTGGGGGCGCAGTGGGGCGATGAGGGGAAGGGGAAGGTGGTGGATCTGCTCGCCATGGACGCCGACCTGGTCTGCCGCTGCCAGGTGGGGGCTGGGGGGGCCCTTTGGGGGGGTGGGGGGGTCTGGGGGGGGCCCGTGGGGATGGGGGGGCTTTTGGGGGGTCCCTGGGGGGATGGGGGGGGTCCCGTGGGGATGGGGGGGCTTTTGGGGGGTCCCTGTGGGGATGGGGGGTCCCGTGGGGATGGGGGGGACTTGGGGGGGGGGGGGGTCCCGTGGGGATGAGGGGGAGGATTTAGGGGGTCCCTGTGGGAATGGGGGGGTCCCATGGGGCTGAGGGGGACTTGGGGGGGGTCCCATGGGGATGGGGGGGCTTTTGGGGGGTCCTGTGGGGATGGGGGGTCTGGGGGGTCCCGTGGGGATGGGGGGCTTTTGGGGGGTCCCTGGGGGGATGGGGGGTCTGGGGGGTCCCGTGGGGATGGGAGGGGGCTTTTGGGGGGGCTGCTGAGGGGATGGGGGAGGGGCTCGGGGGTCCCATGGGGCTCGGGGGGGGGGGGGGAGGGGGCCCCCGGGGCTTTGGGCCCCCCCCCGGTTTGGGGGTGCCGCCCCCCCTCACCCCCGTCCCGCAGGGGGGGAACAACGCGGGGCACACGGTGGTGGTCGACCAGGTGGAGTACGACTTCCACCTCCTGCCCAGCGGCGTCCTCAACCGCCGGGCCACCTCCTTCCTCGGTGAGGGCGGGGCCTTCCTCCTCCTCCTCCTCCTCCCCCTCCTCCTCCTCCCCCTCCTCCTCCTCCTCCTCCTCCTCCCCCTCCCCCTCTTCCTCCCCCTCTTCCTCCACTCCCTCCCCCCTCCTTCCTCTTCCTCCATTGGCAACCGCCAGGCCGCCTCCTTCCTCGGTGAGGGCAGGGCCTTCCTCCTCTTCCTCCCCCTCTTCTTCCCACCTCCTCTTCCTCCCCCCTCTCCCTCCCCCCCCGTCCTCCTCCTCCCCCGTCTTCCTCCTCCCCCGTCTTCCTCCTCCCCCATCTTCCTCCTCCCCCATCTTCCTCCCCCATCTTCCCCCCATCTTCCTCCCCCCATCTTCCTCCCCCCGTCTTCCTCCTCCCCCATCTTCCTCCTCCTCGTCTTCCTCCTTCTCTTCCTCCCCCGTCTTCTTCCTCCCCCGTCTTCTTCCTCCCCATCTTCCTCCTCCCCCGTCTTCCTCCTCCTCGTCTTCCTCCCCCATCTTCCCCCCCCATCTTCCTCCTCCTCATCTTCCTCCCCCATGTTCCTTCCTCCCCCATCTTCCTCCATGTCTTCCCCTCTTCCTCCCCCTCTTCCTCTTCCTCCACCTTCAACGGCAGTGGTCTGTCCTTCATCACGGAGCGATGGGGCCTTCCTCTTCCTCCTTCCTCCCTTCTTCCTCCTCTTCCTCCTTTCTCTTTCTCCACCATCAACCACAGGGCCCCCTCCTTCGTTCCTGAGTGGGGGGGGCCTTCCTCTTCCTCCCCCTCTTCCTCCCTTCTTCCTCCCCGTCTTCCTCTTCCTCCATTCTCAACCCCAGGGCCATCTCTTTCATCAGAGTGTGGGGGCCTTCATCTTCCTCCCCCTCTTCCTCCCCCTCTTCCTCCCCCTCTTCCTCCCTTCTTCCTCCCTTCTTCCTCCCTTCTTCCTCCCTTCTTCCTCCCTTCTTCCTCCCTTCTTCCTCCCTTCTTCCTCCCTTCTTCCTCCCTTCTTCCTCCCCCTCTTCCTCCCCATCTTCCTCTTCCTCAGTCTTCAGCCACAGGGCCACCTCCTTTATTGGTGAGCGAGGGGGCCTTCCTCCCTTCTTCCTCCCCTCTTCCTCCCTTCTTCCTCCCCTCTTCCTCTTCCTCCATCTCAACTGTAAGGCCACCTCCATCAGTGAGCGGATGGGATGCTCTCCCCTTCCTCCTCCTCCTCCTCCTCCTCCTCCTCCTCCTCCTCCTCCTCCTCCTCCTCCTCCTCCTCCTCCTCCTCCTCCTCCTCCTCCTCCTCCTCTCCCTCCTCTCCCTCCTCCTCCTCCTCCTCCTCTCCCTCCTCTCCCTCCTCTTCCTCCTCCTCCTTCTCTTCTTCCTCCTCCTCTTCCTCCTCACCTTCCTCCTCCTCGCCCCCCAGGTAACGGAGTCGTCATCCACCTCCCCGGGCTCTTTGAAGAAGCCGAGAAGAACCTGCAGAAGGGCCCCGGTGAGCCCCCCTCCCCCCCCCGCACCCCCAAAGCGGGGGGGTCCCCCCTCCCCCCCCCTTCCTGGGACCCCCCCCAATTCCTGCCCCCCTCCCCCTTCATGGAACCCCTCCCCCAATTCCTGAGACCCCCCAATTCCTGCCCTTCCCCCTTCCCAGGACCCCCCCCTTCCTGGGACCCCTCCCCTTCCTGGAACACCCCCTCCCCCAATTCCTGGGGGACCCCCCTCCTTCCTGGGACCCCCCCAATTCCTGCCCCCTCCCCCTTCATGGGACCCCTCCCCCAATTCCTGGGACCCCCCAATTCCTGCCCTTCCCCCTTCCCAGGACCCCCCCCCATTCCTGGGACACCCCCCCCTTCCTGGGACCCCTCCCCTTCCTGGAACACCCCCTCCCCCAATTCCTGGGGGACCCCCCTCCTTCCTGGGACCCCCCCAATTCCTGCCCCCCTCCCCTTCCTGGGACCCCTCCCCCAATTCCTGGGACCCCCCCCGAATGCCTGGGACCCCCCAATTCCTGCCCTTCCCCCTTCCTGGGCCCCCCCCCCTAATTCCTGGGACCCCCCACCCTTCCCGGGACCCCCTCCCCCAATTCCTGAACACCCCCCCCCCCCCCCAATTCCTGGGGTCTCTGTGCCCCCCAATTTTTTTGGGGGTGCCCCCCCCCCCCCAATTTCCCCCTTGCCCCCCCCCCCCCCCCCCCCGCAGGCCTGCAGGGCTGGGAGTCCCGCACCGTCATCTCCGACCGCGCCCACATCGGTGAGCCCCCGACGCTGGGGGAGGGGGAGACGGGGGACAATTTTGGGGGGTGTCCCTCCCCCCCCTCCCCTCACCACCCCCTCCCCCTTTTTCTTGCCCCCCCCCCCCAGTATTTGACTTCCACCAAGCCGTCGACGGCATCCAGGAGCAGCAGCGGCAGCAGCAGGGCGGCAAGAAGTGAGGGGGGGTCCCCAACACTTTTGGGGGGGGTTCCCCTCCCCCCTCCCCCCTCCCCCCCCTCCCCCCATTTCATTGCCTCCCCGCAGTTTGGGCACCACCGGGAAGGGGATCGGCCCCGTCTACGCCGCCAAAGCCGCCCGCGCCGGCCTGCGCATTTGCGACCTTTTGGCCGATTTTGGGCAATTTTCGAAAAAATGAGGTTTTGGGGGAGGGGAGGGGGAGGGGGGGAGGGGGGGGAGGGGGATCCCCCCCCCCCCCCCCAAAATCTGTGGGCCCCCCCATCCCCCCCACTTTTGGCACCCCAAGGGGATTGGGGGGGAGGGGTCCCCCACTTTTTTGTGCTTGGACCCCAGTTCCTGCGCGGGGGTTGGGGGGGGGGGGGGTGGGGGAGGGTCAGCACCCCCCCCCCCCCCCCCCCCCCCCCCCCAGATTCGAGGCGCTGGCGCAGCACTACAAGGCGACGTACCCCGCTTTGAGCATCGACACCGAGGCCGAGCTGCGGCAGCTGAAGGTGACCTCCAAACCCCCGTCTTTCACCCCAAAACCCGCGCCTCCCCTCCCCCCCCCAACATGGCCGCCGTCCCCTTCCCCCCCCTCCCCCCCCAGATTTACGCCGAGCGGATCCGGCCCCTGGTGAAGGACGGGGTTTATTTCATGCACCAAACCCTCCACGGGCCCCCCAAAAAAATCCTGGTGGAGGGGGCCAACGCGGCGCTGCTGGACATCGACTTCGGTACCGGAGGGGGCGGACATTTTGGGGGGTGGGGGAGGGGGCTGCTGTGGTTTTTTTTTGGGGGGGGGGGGTTCATCTCTTGGTTCTCTCCCCTCCCCCCCCCCCCCGCCTTGCAGGGACGTATCCCTCCGTCACCTCCTCCAACTGCACGGTGGGGGGGGTCTGCACGGGTTTGGGGGTGCCCCCCCGCTACATCGGGAAGGTTTACGGGGTGCTGAAGGCCTACACCACCCGCGTGGGCGTCGGGACCTTCCCCACCGAGCAGGACAACGTGAGGGGGGAGGGGGGGGCGCCCCCCAAATGGGGGGGACACCCCCCCCCCCCCCCCCCCCCCCGTGCACCCCCTTCCCTCCACAGGACCCGGGACCCCCCATTTCCCCTCCCCCCCAATTCCCCGGGTCCCTCTCCGCCCCCCCTTCCCCTCCCCCCCAATTCCCAGGGTCCCCCTCTGCCCCCCCTTCCCCTCCCCCCCCCCAATTCCCGGGGTCCCTCTGTGCCCCCCCCATTTTCCCCTCCCCCCATTCCCAGGGTCCCTCTGTGCCCCCCCCCATTTCCCCTCCCCCCATTCCCAGGGTCCCTCTGTGCCCCCCCCCATTTCCCCTCCCCCCAATTCCCGGGGTCCCTCTGTGCCCCCCCCATTTTCCCCTCCCCCCAATTCCTGGGGTCCCTCTGTGCCCCTCCCCCCATTTTCCCCTCCCCCCAATTCCCGGCGTCCCTCTGTGCCCCCCCCCATTTTCCCCTCCCCCCATTCCCAGGGTCCCTCTGTGCCCCCCCCCATTTTCCCCTCCCCCCATTCCCAGGGTCCCTCTGTGCCCCCCCCCATTTCCCCTCCCCCCCCCAATTCCCAGGGTCCCTCTGTGCCCCCCCCCCATTTTCCCCTCCCCCCAATTCCCACGGTCCCTCTGTGCCCCCCCTTTTCCCTCCCCCCCCAGTTCCCCCTCAGAGCCCCCTCCCCCCCCCAGCCGCACCCACACGAGGGGGAGGGGGAGGGGGGGGCGGCACGTGGGGGTGGGGCTCTGAGCCTCCCCCTCCCCCCCCCCAGGAAATCGGGGAGCTGCTGCGTTCCCGGGGCCGGGAATTCGGGGTGACGACGGGGCGGCGGCGGCGCTGCGGCTGGCTGGACCTGGTGCTGGTGCGCTACGCCCACATGATCAACGGCTTCAGCGCGTGAGTCCGCCCTTAGCCCCGCCCCCTGCCATTAGCCACGCCCCTGCCATTAGCCCCCCCTCCATTAATGCCCCTCCCCCTCCATTAGCGCCCCTCTCCCTCCATCAATACCCCTCCCATCCATTAATGCCACTCCCCTGCCATTAGCCCCGCCCACTCATTGGCCCCTCCCCTTCATTGGCACTCCCCCCTCCATTAATGCCCTTCCCCCTGCCATTAGCCCCGCCCCCTCATTGCCCCCTCATTGGCCCCTCCCCCACATTGCCCTGCCCCTGCCGTTAGCCCCGCCCCCTGCCATTACCCCTCCCCCATTAATGCCCCTCCCCTCCATTAATGCCCCTCCCCCTGCCATTAGCCCTGCCCCCTCATTGGCCCCTCCCCTTCATTGGCCCCTCCCCCACATTGCCCCTCCCCTGCCATTATCCCCGCCCCCTCATTGGCCCCTCCCCCACATTGCCCCTCCCCCTCATTCGCTCCTCTCCTCCATTAGCCCCTCCCTCCCATTACCCCTCCCCCTCCATTAAGCCCCTCCCCCTCCATTAACCCCCTCAATTTTACACCACCCCCCCGGATTAACACCCCTCCCCCCAATTAACCCCCTCCCCCATTAATTAACCCCCTCCCCCTGGGCTGCCCCCCTCCCCCTGGATTCACCCCCTCCCCCATTACTCAACCCCCCTCCTCCCCTCGCCTACCGCCCCCACCCCCACCCCCCCCCCCCCCCGCTTCACCCCCTCCCCCACTGAGGAGCCCCTCCCCCCCTCCGTGTCGCCCCTCCCCCCCCAGGCTGGCCCTGACCAAGCTGGACATCCTCGACGCCTTCCCCGAGATCAAGGTGGGGGTGGAGTACTACCTGGACGGGCAGCCCATCCCCCACTTCCCAGGTGAGGGGGAAGGGGCCGGGCGGGGGAGGGGGGGGGGTGGGGGTGTTGTTGTTGTTGTTGTTGTTGTTGTTCCCCCCGCCCCCCCCCCCTCATTTCGGGGCGCTCCCCTCCCCCCCCCCCCAGCCAACCAGGAGCTGCTGCGGCGCGTGGCGGTGCGGTACGAGACGCTGCCGGGCTGGGGGCGCAGCACCGAGGGGGCGCGGGGCTTCGGGGAGCTGCCGGCCCAGGCCCAGGCCTACGTCCGCTTCGTGGAGAGGCAGCTGGGGGTGCCAGGTGGGGGAGGGGCGGGGACTTGGAGGGGGTTGTGGGGGGAGGGGCGGGGGAGGGGGAGCTTGGAGGGGGGACGGGGGAGGGGGGCCCTATTGCGGGGGAGGGGCGGGGGGAGGGGGGAGCTTGGAGGGGGTTGTGGGGGGAGGGGAGGGGGGAGCTTGGAGGGGGTTGTGGGGGGAGGGGGACGGGGGGCCCCATTGTGGGGGGAGGGGAGGGGGAGCTTGGAGGGGGGACGGGGGGGGGCCCTATTGCGGGGGAGGGGCGGGGGGAGGGGGGAGCTTGGAGGGGGTTGTGGGGGGAGGGGCGGGGGGATCTTGGAGGGGGGATGGGGGGGCCCATTGTGGGGGAGGGGCGGGGGGAGGGGGGAACTTGGAGGTGGTTGTGGGGGGAGGGGCGAGGGGGAGGGGGATCTTGGAGGGGGACGGGGGAGGGGGAGCCCCATTGTGGGGGAGGGGGGAACTTGGAGGGGGTTGTGGGGGGAGGGGCAGGGGGAGGGGGGATCTTGGAGGGCGTTGTGGGGGGAGGGGGGCCATTGTGGGGGAGGGGCAGGGGAAGGGGTGGGGGGTCCCCATAGGAAGGGGGAGGGGAGATCTTAGAGGGGATGGGGGGGGTTGTCGCCATTGTGGGGGAGGGGCGGGGGAAGGGGTGGGGATGTCCCCATGGGGGGAGGGGACAGGGGGAGGGGGGTCTTGGAGGGGGGATGGGGGACCCCATGGGGGGGTGGGGCGGGGGGATCTTAGGGGGGATGGGGGGGTTGTGAGGGGATGGGGAGTCCCCATCGCGGGGGGGCGTTGGGGGAGGGGCGCGGGGGTTTTGGGGGGGACGACGACGACGACGACGACCCCCCCCCCCCCCATCTCCCCCCTTCCCCTCCCCCCGCAGTGAAGTGGGTCGGCGTGGGCAAGTTCCGCGAGTCCATCATCAAAGTCTTCTGAGGGTGGGGGGAGGGGCCGCACCCCCCACCCCTCCCCCCACACTCCAGGGCCGCACCCCTCCCCCCCCCCCCCAAAATGCCGGCGGCCGCCATTTTCGCTGTACAGAGCTCGGGATAAACGCCGGGGCTTTTATTTTTCACCGCGGAGGCTCCGGGTGCTCTGTGGGGCGGGGGGATGGGGGGGTGGGGGCGGGGGGCGGGGCCCTAATTTGGGGTGGGGGAGGGGGGGACCCCCCACTTGTGGGACCCCCTCCCCCCCCAGCGTCGTTCCTCTGTGTGCAGCGGGGCAGAACACCCCCCCCCCCCATAGGGATGTGGGGCAGCCCCCCAAGTTGTGGGGCTGCCCCCTAAGTGTGGGGCAGCCCCCCCAAGTGGTGCCATAGCCCCCCTCAAGTTGTGCTGTAGCCCCCCCCCCCCATGTGCGATGCAGCCCCCTAAGTGCGTGCCTGCCCCCAGGTTATGGGCCTGCCCCCCAAGTTGGGGGGCTGCCCCCTAAGTGTGGGGCACAACCCCCCCAAGTCACGAGGCTGCTCCCCGAGTTGCGGCGCGGCCCCCTAAGTACGATGCAGCCCCCCCAAGTGTGCGCCTGGCCCCCCCACCCCCCCAAGTTGTGGGGCTGCCCCCTAAGTGTGGGGCAGCCCCCCAAGTGGTGCCATAGCCCCCCCAAGTTGTGCTGTAGTCCCCGCTCCCCCCCATGTGCGATGCAGCCCCCTAAGTGCGTGCCTGCCCCCCCCCCCCAAGTTATGGGCCTGCCCCCCAAGTTGTGGGGCTGCCCCCTAAGTGTGGGGCACACCCCACCCCCCACCCCCCCCCAAGTCGCGAGGCTGCTCCCCGAGTTGCGGCGCGGCCCCCTGCGAAGTGCGCGCCCGCCCCTCCCCCGCCCCCCCAAGGGACGGGCCCGCCCCCCAAGTTGTGGGGCTGCCCCCCAAGTTGTGGGGCAGGCCTCAGAGGAGGGCGCAGAAGAACTTCTTCTCGCGGAAGGGGTTCTCGGAGGTGGGGACGGGGGTGATGAGCGGGTCCTCGCAGGCGTGGGCGTCGCAGTACGTCATCAGGTCGGCCGCCGCCTTCGACACCTGGGGGGGGGGGAGGGGGTCAGTAGAGACCCCCCCCCATCCCCCCCCGCCCCTCCCCCACCCCCCACCTTTATCCGGCACATGCTGGCCTCGATCTTCAGCTGCTCCACCATCTTGCGGGCCTGGCCGATGCTCATGGTGCTGTTGACGGGGGTCTCGCCCTTCATGGGGGGGGGGGCTGGGGGGGGGAGGGGCAAATGGAGGGGGGTCCCCTCCCCCACATACCCTCCATGCCCCATTTGGGGGTCGCGTGCCCCGCCCCCCCCCCCCCCCCAAAACCCCCCTGTTGGTGGGGGGCTGGGTTGGTGCCCCCCCCCCCCAAATAGAATTGGGGGGGGCCGCCCCTCCCCCACCCCACAGTATGGGGGGCTGGGTCCCTCTCCCCCCTCCCCCACCCCATAATAGGGGGCTGGGTCCTCTCCCCCCCCTCCCCCCATAATAGGGGGGGCTGGGTCCCCTCCCCCCTCCCCCACCCCATAATAGGGGGCTGCCCCCCCCCAAAAGCAGGAGGGGGGCGGGGGGCCCCACCCCCAACATGGGGGGCTGGGTCCTCTCCCCCAATTCGCGAGCACGCCGCTGCCCCTCCCCCCACATCTCCAGCTCCCCCTCCCCCCCAATTCCCCCCTCAATCCCCCCCCAAATTCCCGGCTGCTCTGCTGCCCCTCCCCCACCCTCCAATGCCCCCCCTCCCCCTTTGCCCCCCAAATCCTCCCGCCCCCCAATTCCCCCCATCCCACCCCCCCCAATCCCCCCTCCCCCACCTCGCCCCCCACCCCCAAATTCCCATCCCCCCCCGCCCCCCCGCAATGCGCAGCCCCCCCCCCCGCAAAATCTCTCCGCACCCCCTTCCCCTCCCCCCTCCCCCCTCCCCTCCCCCCCCCCCCCCCCACCTCGGGCTGGATCCGGAGCCGCGATCGGTGCCGGGCGATGCTCGGAGCGGGTGCAACCAAACGAGGGGGGGGGGGAGAATGCCCCCGCCCCCCCCCCCGCCCCGCCCCCCCCCCCCCCCCCGGGCTGGGGGGGGGGCGGGGGGGGGAGGGCGAGGACACCCCCACCCCCCCGCTGGATGCGGCATTGGGTGTGGCCGGGGGGGGGGGGGCAGGGCGATGGGACCCCCCCCCCCTCCGCCCCCCATCCGCCCATCCCCCATCGCCCCCCCGCTCCCTATGGGGCCCCCCAGACCCCTCCCCCACCTCCCTATGGGCCCCCCGGGGCCCTACAGCGCCCTATGGGGCTCCCCTCCCCCACTCCCTATAGGACCCCCCAGACCCCTCCCCCCACCCCTTCGTTCCCTATAGGTCGCCCCCACCCCAGCCCCCCGGCCCCGCCTCTCCCCAGAGGCCCCGCCCCTCCCTATAGGTCCTATCGCGCCCTATAGATCCCCCTCGCCCCTTCCCCCCGCCCTCCCGTTGCCATGGAGACGAGGGCGGAGCCCGCCAGGCCGCGGGACCCGCAGTGGGCGTGGCCTCTCGCCCGGAAGGGGCGGGGCAGTGGGCGGGGCTCGGGTGGGGCGCGGCGGGGAGGAGCGGGACGCGTCCGGCTTCGGCTGCCGGTAGTGGGGGGGCTGCCCCATGGATCCGGGGGGCGGGGGGCGGGGGGCTGCCCCATGGATCCGTGGGGCGGGGGGCGGGGGCTGCCCCATGGATCCGTGGGGCTGGGGGGCGGGGGGCTGCCCCATGGATCCGTGGGGCGGGGGGGCGGGGGCTGCCCCATGGATTTGGGGGGTGGGGGCTGCCCCATGGATCCGTGGGGCGGGGGGCGGGGGGCTGCCCCATGGATCCGGGGGGCGGGGGGCGGGGGCTGCCCCATGGATTTGGGGGGTGGGGGCTGCCCCATGGATCCGTGGGGCGGGGGGAGGGGGCTGCCCCATGG
Source organism: Nipponia nippon (assembly GCF_047370975.1). NCBI lineage: Eukaryota > Metazoa > Chordata > Aves > Pelecaniformes > Threskiornithidae > Nipponia > Nipponia nippon. Next base: position 583,153 of record NW_028262356.1, on the reverse strand, counting down.
ATCCGGGGGGCGGGGGGCGGGGGGCTGCCCCATGGATCCGTGGGGCTGGGGGGCGGGGGGCTGCCCCGTGGATCCGTGGGGCGGGGGGCGGGGGCTGCCCCATGGATTTGGGGGTGGGGGCTGCCCCATGGATCTGGGGGGCGGGGGGCGGGGGCTGCCCCATGGATCCGTGGGGCTGGGGGGCGGGGGCTGCCCCATGGATCTGTGGGGCTGAAGTGTGGGCCCGGGGGGGGCTGTGCCCTACACTTCTATGGGGCTGGGGGTGCCCCATAGATCCGGGGGGCTGGAGCTGGGTGTGTGAAGAGGCGGGCTGGGTGCCCCCCAGATCTATGGGGCTGGAGTTGGGCGTGTATAGAGGTGGGGCGGGTGCCCCATAGATCTATGGGGCTGGGGGTGGGCATGTATAGAGGTGGGGCGGGTGCCCCACAGATCTATGGGGCTGGAGGTGGGCGTGTATAGAGGTGGGGCGGGTGCCCCATAGATCTATGGGGCTGGAGGTGGGCGTGTATAGAGGTGGGGCGGGTGCCCCATAGATCTGTGGGGCTGGAGGTGGGCGTGTACGGAGGCGGGCCGAAGCCCCCCAGATCTATGGGGCGCCTCCGCCCGCCTGCGCCCCGCCCTGCCCCGCCCAACCCCCTTTCCCCCTCCCCGTTCCAGCCCCATGGGGCTCCCCCGGGGCGCAGCATGGCGGCGGGGCCGACGCCCCTCCTGCAGTGGGGCCAGGCGACGGCGGCCATGTTGCTGCTGCGGGCGCGGCGGGCGGCGCTGCGGGCGGGGGTCCTGGCCTGCGCCGCCCTCCTCCTCCTCTGGGCCGCCATCTTCCTCTACGGCAGCTTCTACTACTCCTACGTCCCCACCCAGGCCTTCGTCCGCCCCGTCCACCTCGCCTTCAGGTGGGGCGGGGGCTGACCCCCTTCTCCGCCCCTCCCCCCCCTCCGCCCCTCCCCCCCACCCTCCCCCGCCCCCCTTCTCCCCCCCCCCCTTTTTCCACCCCCATTGCCCCTTTCATTATCCCCCTCCCCCACTTCTTCAACCCCCCACCCCACACTTTCAAGCCCCTCCCCTCTCTTTTGAAACCCCTCCCCCCCCCCTTTTTTTATCCCCCCCGCCCCACATTTTTCAACCCCCTCCCCCTTTTTTCAACCCCCTCCCCCATTTCCTACATCCTTCCCCCCTTCTTTACCCCCCTCCCCCACTTTTTCACCCCCTCCCCCATTTAGTATCCCCCTCCCCCACTTTATCAACCCCCGCCCCACATTTTTAAAACCCCTCCCCCCTTTTTAAACCCCTCCCCCTTTTTTTAACCCCCTCCCCCCTTTTTAACCCCCTCCCCCACTTTTTTACCCCCTCCCCCTTTCTTCACCCCCTCCCCCCTTTCTTCACCCCCTCCCCCCTTTTTAACCCCCCTTTTTAACCCCCACCCCACATTTTTAAACCCCTCCCCCCTTTTTAAACCCCTCCCCCACTTTTTTACCCCCTCCCCCCATTTTACCCCCCTTTTCACCCCCTCCCCCCATTTTACCCCCCTTTTATCCCCCTCCCCCTTTTTCAACCCCCACCCCCCATATTTCAAACCCCTCCCCCCTTTTCTACCCCCTCCCCCCCCCTTTTTTTGCCCCCCTCCCCCCTCTTTTCACCCCCCCGCCCCACATTTTTCGCCCCCCAGGACGGATTGCGGCTCCCCGGGGCCGGGGCTCTGCTCCTTCCCCACCGCCAACGTCTCCTTGTTGGGGGACAACAGGGAGAAGGTGAGTCTGTGGGGCGCCCCATAGATCCGTGGGGCTGGGGGGGGTCGGTGCCCCATAGATCCGTGGGGCTGGGGGGGGTTGGGGAGGGGCCCCATAGATCCGTGGGGCTGGGGGGGGGTCGGTGCCCCATAGATCCGTGGGGCTGGGGGGGGGGTTGGGGAGGGGCCCCATAGATCCGTGGGGCTGGGGGGAGGTCGGTGCGCCATAGATCTGTGGGGCTGGGGGGGGGGGTCGGTGCCCCATAGATCCGTGGGGCTGGGGGGGTCGGTGCCCCATAGATCTGTGGGGCTGGGGGGGAGGTCGGTGCCCCATAGATCCGTGGGGCTGGAGGGGGGGTTGGGGAGGGGCCCCATAGATCCGTGGGGCTGGGGGGGAGGTCGGTGCCCCATAGATCCGTGGGGCTGGAGGGGGAGTCGGTGCCCCATAGATCCGTGGGGCTGGAGGGGGAGGTTGGTGCCCCATAGATCTGTGGGGCTGGAGGGGGGGTCGGTGCCCCATAGATCCGTGGGGCTGGAGGGGGGGGTTGGGGAGGGGCCCCATAGATCCGTGGGGCTGGGGGGGGAGGTCGGTGCCCCATAGATCTGTGAGGCTGGGGGGGGGTTGGGGTGGCCACCCCCCACCTCCATGGGGCTGAACGGGGGCAGGCTGTGCACCCCACAGATCTATGGGGCTGGAGGTGGGTCTGTATAGAGGCGGGACGGGTGCCCCACAGATCCGTGGGGCTGCACCCAGGTGCGGATAGAGGCGGGACGGGTGCCCCACAGATCCGTGGGGCTGGAGCCGGCGGTGCAGGGGGCTGGGCCGTGCCCCCCCCCCCCAGGATCCGTGGGTCCGGCCGTGGGGCAGCCCCTCCGTCCCCCGCAGGTGCTGCTCTACGGGCAGCTCTACCGCATCTCCCTGGAGCTGGAGCTGCCGGAGTCGCCGGTGAACCGGGACCTGGGGATGTTCATGGTCGCCATCACCTGCTACGGCGCCGGCGGCCGCCCCCTCGCCTCCGCCGCCCGGGCGGTCAGTGCCGCCCCACGCTTTGGGGGGGTGGGGGGGGGGTTTGGGGTCCCCTCACCCCATTTTTGTCCGTCCCCTCCCCCCAGGCCATGCTGCATTACCGCTCCCGCCTCCTCCGCACCCTGGACACCGTGGCCTTCGCCGGCCTCTTCCTCGCCGGCTTCGCCGAGCAGAAGCAGACGCTGGAGGTCGAGCTCTTCTCCCATTACCGCGAGGATTCGGTGGGCGCCGGGGGGGGTGGGGGGGGGGGGTGGGGGTGGGGGGTGGGGGTCGGGGCCCCCCGCCGCCATTAACGGCCTCTCGCCCCCCAAGTACGCCCCGACGCTGGGGGCGGCGCTGGAGCTCCAGAGCAAACGCGTCCAGGTCTACGGCGCCCGCCTGCGCGTCCACGCGCACTTCACCGGCCTGCGGTAAGGGGGGCCCAGCCCCATAGCGCAGCCCCACGGCACAGCCCCATGGCACAGCCCCACGGCCCAGACCCATAGCGCAGCCCCACAGCCCATCCCCCATGGCCCATCCCCCACAGCCCAGCCCCATAGCGCAGCCCCATAGCGCAGCCCCATGGCCCAGCCCCACAGCACAGCCCCACGGCCCAGCCCCACAGCCCAGCCCCATAGCGCAGCCCCACAGCCCAGACCCCATGGCCCATCCCCCATAGCGCAGCCCCACAGCGCAGCCCCATGGCCCAGCCCCACAGCCATGCCCCATAGCGCAGCCCCACAGCCCAGCCCCATAGCGCAGCCCCATAGTGCAGCCCCATGGCCCAGCCCCACAGCACAGCCCCACGGCCCAGCCCCACAGCCCAGCCCCATAGTGCAGCCCCACAGCCCATCCCCCATAGCGCAGCCCCACAGCCCAGCCCCATAGCGCAGCCCCACAGCCCATCCCCCATGGCCCAGCCCCACAGCCCAGCCCCATAGCGCAGCCCCACAGCCCAGACCCCATGGCCCAGCCCCACAGCCCAGCCCCATAGCGCAGCCCCATGGCCCATCCCCCACGGCCCATCCCCCACAGCCCAGCCCCATAGCGCAGCCCCACGGCCCATCCCCCACGGCCCATCCCCCACAGCGCAGCCCCATAGCGCAGCCCCACGGCCCATCCCCCACAGCCCAGCCCCATAGCGCAGCCCCACGGCCCATCCCCCATAGCCCAGCCCCCCAACCCAGCTCCATGGCCCCGCCCCCAACCCCACCCCATACACCCAGCCCAGCCCCCCAGCCCCGTAGCGCAGCCCCGTGGCCCCGCCCCCCCGCCCCGTGGCCCCGCCCCCAGCCGCGCCCCTCCCCCCAGGTACCTGCTCTACCACTTCCCCCTCACCTCCGCCCTCCTGGGGGTCGCCGGCAACTTCGCCTTCCTCACCATCATCGTCCTCGCCGGGTACCTGCAGTGGGTGTGGGGCAGCCTCTGGCCCCGCCCGCCCCTCCCCCCCCAGGTGAGCCCCATCGCGGGGGGGGGGGGAGGGGCGGGGGACCACAACACACCCCCCCCCCCCGGTCCTTACTCACCCCCTTCCCCTCCCCCCACCCGCAGGCGAGGCGGAGCGAGGGGCCCGGAGCCACCCAGGAGGGGGAGGGTGCGTGGGGGGGAGGGGTGGGGGAGGGGGGAGGGGCTGGGGTATTGGGGGGTGGGGGTGTTTGGGGGAGGAGGGGAAGGGGGTGGGGTTTTGGAGGGTTCTTTGGGGGGTGGGGGGCTGGGGTCTTTGGGGGGGCCATGGGGGGGAGGGGAGGGGGCCGTTGGGGGAGGGGAGGGGGCCAAGGGGGTGGGGGCTGGGGGGATTTGGGGGAGGGGGCAGTGGGGGGCTTCGGGGGGGAGGGGATGAGGGTATTTGGGGGGCTCTTGGGTGGGGGTGGGGCGCTGGGGGGAGGGGTTGGGGTATTGGGGGGCGTTGGGGGGTGGTGTCTTGGGGGTGGGGGAGGGGTCCAGGTGTTCCCCTCCCCCCCCAGGCCCCCCCGAGGAGGGTGGACCCCCCCGAGATCCTGGGGGCCGCGGAGCCGAGCGAAGGTGGGGGGGGGGTGGGGCACCCCAATCCCCCCCCCCCCCCCCAGGCGGGGGGGTGGGGTGGGGGGGAGCACCCAGGGTGGGGGAGGGGCTGCCCACAGCTCTCCCCTCCCCCCGCAGAGGCCGAGCCCCCCTGCTCACGGCAGCCCCCCAGCCCCCCATGGAGGAGGAGGAGGAGGAGGGGGGGGGAGGGGCCCCACAGCCGGGCCCCCCCTCCCCCAGGACGGGCAGCCCTGCCCCTCCCCCCCCCCGCCCCCCGCCCCCGCCCCGTCTGCTCCAGCTCCTGACCCCCCCTCCCCTCCCCCCCCCCGGGGCCCGACCCTGGCCCCCCCGCGACATTCCCGCCCCTCCCCCCCGGAGGGGACCAATAAACGCCCCTCCCCCACTCGGTGCGAGCGGCTTTGGCTGGGGGGGGGCGGGGGGAGGGGCCGGGGGGGGGGGGCCTCGGGACTGCGTTGAGGTGGGGAGGGATGGGGCGGCCCCCGCTCTGCCCCCCAAGTGTGGGGCTGTGCCCCTCCCCCCGCTCTCCCCCCCAAGTGTGGGGCTGTGCCCCTCCCCCGCTCTGCCCCCCAAGTGTGGGGCTCTGCCCCTCCCCCACCCCCCACGTGTGGGGCTGTGCCCCCTCCCCCGCTCTGCCCCCCACGTGTGGGGCTGTGCCCCTCCCCCCGCTCTCCCCCCCAAGTGTGGGGCTGTGCCCCCCCCCCCACCCCGCACGTGTGGGGCTGGGCCCCTCCCCCCGCTCTCCCCCCCCACGTGTGGGTCTGTGCCCCTCCCCCCACCCCCCAAGTGTGGGGCTGTGCCCCCTCCCCCGCTCTCCCCCCCCCCAAGTGTGGGTGTGTGGGTCTGTGCCCCTCCCCCCACCCCCCACGTGTGGGGCTGTGCCCCTCCCCCCTCCCGATCGCGCTCGCGCCTCCGCCCACCCCCGTCCGGCCGCCGTCGACCACGTGACGCCGCTCTCCCGCCCCCCCCCCCCCCGCCCAGCCCAGCGCCACGTGACCAAACAGCGCCACGTGACCCGCGCGGCCCCGCCCCTTCCTGGCGGCGGCGGCGGCGGCGGCGGCGGGGGGAGGAGGAGGAGGAGGAGGAGGAGGGGGGCGGGGCACCGGTGCCGCCATGGAGCGGGGGGCGCTGGAGGCGCTGGTGGAGATGGGCTTCGGGCCGGGGCGAGCGTGAGAGCGGGGCCGGGCACCGGGGGGTCCGGTAACGCGGGGGGGGGGGGGGGGTCCGGTAACGCGGGGGGGGGGGGGGGTCGGTAACGCGGGGGGGGGGGGGGGGTTCCGGTAACGCGGGCCCGGGGGGGGGAGGGGGAAGGCGGCGGAGGGAACCGGTGGCTCCGGTCCCGGTGACTCCGGTCCCCGCAGGGCGAAGGCGCTGGCGCTGACCGGGAACCGGGGCGTGGAGGCGGCCATGGACTGGTGGGTGCCCCTCCCCCACCCCCAACCCCCCGTGTCCCCTCCCCCCTCCCACCGCCCCCCAACGCCGTGCCCCTCCCCCCAGGCTGGTGGCGCACGGGGAGGACCCCGAGGAGGAGGAGGAGGAGGAGGAGGAGGGGGGAGGGGCCCCCGGGGGGGGGCGGGGGGAGCACCCCCACCCCCACCCCCGCCCCCGCCCCCACCGGGACCCGGCGGCCGCTGACGGCGGAGGAGGAGGAGGAGCGGAGGTGGGGGAGGGGCGCTTGGGGACCCCCCCCGGTGTCGGCGGGGGCGGGGGGGGGGGAATCCCCCAGTTTGGGGGGGCTGGGGGGGTCACTGGTTTGGGGGGGTCCCCAGTTTAGGGGCCCAGTGGGGGGGTTCCCCCAGTTTGGGGGTGCTGGGGGGGTCACTGGTTTGGGGGGGGTCCCCAGTTTGGGGGTGCGGGGGGGGTCACTGGTTTGGGGGGTCACTGGTTTGGGGGGGTCCCCAGTTTAGGGGCCCAGTGGGGGGTTCCCCCAGTTTGGAGGTGCGGGGGGTCACTGGTTTGGGGGGTCCCCAGTTTGGGGGTGCGGGGGGGTCACTGGTTTGGGGGGTTCCCCCAGTTTGGGGGTGCAGGGGGGTCACTGGTTTGGGGGGTTCCCCCAGTTTGGGGGTGCAGGGGGGTCACTGGTTTGGGGGGTCCCCAGTTTAGGGGCCCAGTGGGGGGGTTCCCCCAGTTTGGGGGTGCGGGGGGTCACTGGTTTGGGGGGTCCCCAGTTTGGGTGTGCGGGGGGGTCACTGGTTTGGGGGGGTTCCCCCAGTTTGGGGGGGCAGGGGGGGTCACTGGTGTGGGGGGGGTCCCCAGTTTGGGGGGGGTCCCCAGTTTGGGTGTGCGGGGGGGTCCCTGGTTTGGGGGGGGTTCCCCCAGTTTGGGGGTGCGGGGGGGGCCCCTGGTTTGGGGGGGGCCCCCAGTTTGGGGGTGCAGGGGGGGGGTTCCCCCAGTTTAAGGCGCCCAGTGAGGGGGGATCCCGGGGGGGGGGGGGGAGGGCAGAGGAGGCTCCCCCCGCTTTGGGGGTGCAGATTGGGGGGGGGGTGTGTGTCGTCCGCCCCCCCCCCCCTTTTGGGGTCCCCCCCCAGTTTTGGGGTGCGGGGCCCCCCCAGGCTGCGGGCGCAGGCGGGGGAGGAGCGGGAGCGGCGGCGGCGGGGGCAGGAGTTGGCCCGGCTGCGGCAGCGGCTGCGGGAGGAGGAGCAGCGGCGCGAGGCCGAAGAGCGGCGGCGGGAGCGGGCCGAGGAGCGGCTGGCGAGGTGGGGGCACCCCCAAACCCGGGGGGGGGGACCCCAAAACCCGGGGGGGGTCCCCAAAACCCGGGGGGGGGGGGGGACCCCGGAGCCCTGGGGACGCCGTAACCCCCCCAGGGCTCCCCCAGCCCCAAACCCCTGGGGGGGGGACCCCAAAAAGGGAGGGGGGGACCCCAAAAGGGGGGGACCCCCCAAAAAGGGGGGGGGGACCCCAAAAGGGGGGGACCCCCAAAAAGGGGGGGGGGAACCGCCCCAACCCCCTGGGGACCCCCCCCAAAAGGTGGGGGCTCCCCCCTCCCCCGGGGGAGGTTTCCCAAAACCTTGGGGGGGTGGGGTGGGGGAGGGGATTCCCAAACCCTTGGGGCCCCCCAAAACTCCTGGGGTCTACCCCACCCCCCCCCCCCCCCCGCGCCCCCCAGGAGGGGACCCCCCCCAAACCCGGGGTGGGGGAGGGGAATCCCCCAAACCCCAGGGGATCCCCCAAAGCCGGGGGGGAGGGGGGGGGGGGGATCCCCCAAACCCCTTGGGGCCCCCCCCCACCCCTCCCCCCCCTCCCGGCAGGCAGCGGGTGCGGGAGAGGATCGAGCGGGACAAGGCGGAGCGAGCCCAGAAGGTGAGGAGCCGGATCCAGTGGATCCCAGTTGGGGGGGGGTGGGGGGGTGGGGGAGGGGTGAGCGGATCCCGCCGGGATCGAGTGGCTCCCGCCCGGCTGATGGGGGGAGGGGGGGGGGGGCCCCCCCCCGCTGGGCGGGCGGATCCCGGCGGGATCCCGGCGGGTGGGGGGCTGGGCGCGGGGGATCCCGCCCAGGATCCAGCGGATTTCCCCCCTCCCCCCCGCAGTTCGGGCCGGGCCCTGCCCCCGCCGCGCCGCCCCCGCCGCCCCCCGCCCCCGCCGGCCCGCGGGAGTACGAGCAGTGCCGGATCCAGGGACGGCGCCGGGGGGGGGGGGAGGGGAGGGGATGGATCCCGGGGGGGGGGGGGGGGATCTGATCCCCTCCCCCCCTCCCCTCCCCCACAGGTGCGGCTACCGGACGGGCGGGCGCTGACCCAGAGCTTCCGAGCCAAGGAGCCGCTGGCGGCCGTGCGCCTCTACGTCGAGCTGCACCGCGGCGCCGCCGCCCCCGGTACCGGCACCACCGGTGCTCCCAGTGCTCCCAGTACCGGCACCACCGGTGCTCCCAGTGCTCCCAGTAGCGGCGAGGGCTTCAGCCTGCGGACGGCCTTCCCCCGCCGCCTCTTCACGGAGGAGGACATGGAGAAGCCCCTGCAGGAGCTGGGTAGGGGGGAGGGGGCGGGGGGGGAGGGGGGCCCAAAGGGTTTGGGGGGGGCCCCCAGGGGGTTTGGGGGGGGCCCAAAGGGTTTGGGGGGAGGGGCCCGGGGGGCGGGGCAGGGTTTGGGGGGCCCCTGGGGGGTTGGGGGGGCCGTGGGGGGGGGGCAGGGTTTGGGGGGTCCCCGGGGGGTTTGGGGGGCCCAAAGGGTTTGGGGGGAGGGGCCCTGGGGGGGCAGGGTTTGGGGGGTCCCCGGGGGGTTTGGGGGGAGGGGCCCTGGGGGGGGGGCAGGGTTTGGGGGGCCCCAAGGGGTTTGGGGTGTCACTGGGGGAGGGGGGCAGGGTTTGGGGGAGCCTCCGGGGGGGGGGGGGGCAGGGTTTTGGGGGGGGTCCCCAGGGGTTTGGGGGGCCCCTGGGGGGGGTGGGGGGGTGTCGATGCTCAGGGGGTCCCCCCTTCTCTCCCCTCCCCCCAGGCCTGGTGCCCTCCGCCGTCCTCATCGTGGCCAAGAAGGAGGGGGGCTGAGGGGGGGGGCGGGGCTGGGGGCAACCCCCCCCCGGGGCCCCTCCCCCCCCAATAAACCTCAGCCGTCTCCCCCTCCCCCGCTCTCGTCCCCGTCTGTCCCCTCCCCCCAGGGCAGCACAACAGCGGGGGTTGGGGGCGCAGAGCGGCTTTATTGGGGTGCCCCTCCCCCACCGCCACCCCTCGGTGACGCCGGGGGGGGGGGGGGTTGGGTGACACGAGGGGGGTGGGGTGGGTGGGGGGGGGGGGGGGGGGTGTTCCCAGCCCCTCCCCCCCTCAGGGGCTCTTCCGCAGCTGCTTCCCCACGGGGTCCACCAGGATGACGATGCCCCAGGCCCCCACGCCTGAGGGGTCAAGGTCAAGGTCACCCCTCCCCCCCAATAAAGCCCCCCGTGGGGGGGGGGGAGCTCCCTGCTTCTCCTGTTCCCATGGAAACTCCCTGCCCCCCTCCCATGGGGTTTTCCTGCCCCCCCATCCCCCCCATTGCCATGGGGATGCCCCCCCCGTTGCCATGGCGACCCCCCAATTTCCCCCCGCCCGTTACCATGGTGATCCAGACCCCTCCCCCCCGTTGCCATGGTGAACCCCCCCGCCCGTTACCACAGGGATCCCCTCCCCCCGTTGCCATGGTGACCCCCAAATCTGCCCCCCTCCCCCGTTACCATGGTGACCCCCCTCCCTCCCCCCGTTGCCACAGTGACCCCCCCAACCCGCCCCCCCCCCGTTGCCATGGTGACCCCCCCGTCAAATCCGCCCCACCCCTCGTTACCATGGCGACCCCGGCCCCACCCCCCGTTACCATGGTGACCCCCCTCCCTCCCCCCATTGCCACAGTGACCCCCCCCCCAATCCGGCCCCTCCCCCCCCCATGGCGACACCCCCCCCACGGGACCCCTCCCTCCTTACCGTGACTCCCCGCCCCCACCCCCCGTTGCCATGGGGACGCCCGGCAGCCCCGCCCCCCCCCCCCCCCCGTCCTCTCACTGATGGCGAAGGTGATCTGGGCGATGGCGGCCATGGACGGGGGGAGGCCGCGCTTCAGGCTCCGCCGCGGGGCCTGGTAAATCCAGAGCGCGGCCAGGAGCAGCCCCGCGCCGCTGAGGAGGCGGCAGCTCCAGCAGCTCCCGAACAGCGGCGGCGCCGGGGCGCGGGCCGCCTCCGGGGCCGCCTCCGGGCCTGGCGCCATGGCGGCGGCGGAAGCGGAAGCGGGCGGGAGCGGAAGTGGGCGGGCGGCTGCGGGTTGGGGGGGGGGGGACGACGGGGAGGGCGCGCAACCGGTGCCGGCGCTGATGGTTCCGGGTGCAACCGGTGCCGGCGCTGATGGTTCCCGCGTGCAACCGCTCTGATGGTTCCGCGTGCAACCGCTCTGACGGTTCCGGGTGCAACCGGTGCCCGCGCTGATGGTTCCGGGGTGTGTGGGGGGGTCACCGGGGGGGAGAACGGGGTGCTGGAAGGGGGGGGGGGGGGCTGGGGTGTCCCGGTGCTGACGTCACTTCCGCCAGGGCACCGGGCGCCTGGCCACGTTCTCGTCGGTCTCGGCCGCCTCCCGCAGCGCCGCCATCACGAGCTCGTTGTGGTGGCGGCGCTGAGCCAGGAGCTCGGCGCTCACCTCCGGCAGCGCCTGCGGGACCGGGCGGGCTCAGGGCCGGGCTCCGCCCCCGCCCCGCCCCCCCCCCCGGGCCCGCCCCTACCTTCAGCGTCTCCTGCCGCTGCTCCTCGCCCGCCCCCACCGCCACCCACAGCAGCAGCCCCAGCCCCACCGGTACCGCGGCCCGGGCGAGCGCCAGGGCCCAGCGCCGCGCCGCCGCCATCGCCAGGCACCGGCCCTTCCGGCCGCCGCTCTGCCCGCGCCGCGACCATAGAGGCGAGGCCTCCGGGCTCGTCTAGCGCCTCAGCCACCATAGAGGTGAGGCCTCCAGGCTGGTCTGGCACCACCCCTACCATAGAGGCCTCCCGGCTCGTCTAACGGCTCCGCTAGCATAGAGGCGAGGCCTCCGGGCTTGTCTAGCGCCTCCGGTACCATAGAGGCGAGGCGTGCGGCTTCTCTGGCGCCTCTGCTACCATAGAGGCGAGGCCTCCGGGCTTGTCTAGCGCCTCCGGTACCATAGAGGCGAGGCCTCCGGGCTCGTCTAGCACCTCCGGTACCATAGAGGCGAGGCGTGCGGCTTCTCTGGCGCCTCTGCTACCATAGAGGCGAGGCCTCCGGGCTTGTCTAGCGCCTCCGGTACCATAGAGGCGAGGCCTCCGGGCTCGTCTAGCGCCTCCGGTACCATAGAGGCGAGGCGTGTGGCTTCTCTGGCGCCTCTGCTACCATAGAGGCGAGGCCTCCGGGCTTGTCTAGCGCCTCCGGTACCATAGAGGCGAGGCCTCCGGGCTCGTCTAGCGCCTCCGGTACCATAGAGGTGAGGTGTGCGGCTTCTCTGGCGCCTCTGCTACCATAGAGGCGAGGCCTCCGGGCTTGTCTAGCGCCTCCGGTACCATAGAGGCGAGGCCTCCAAGCTCATCTCGTGCCTCAGCCACCATAGAGGCGAGGCCTCCGGGCTCGTCTAGCGCCTCCGGTACCATAGAGGCGAGGCGTGCGGCTTCTCTGGCGCCTCTGCTACCATGCAGGCGAGGCCTCCGAGCTCATCTTGTGCCTCAACCACCATAGAGGTGAGGCCTCCGGGCTGGTCTGGCGCCTCCCCTACCATAGAGGCAAGGCCTCCAGACCCATCTTGCGCCTCCGGTACCATAGAGGCGAGGCCTCCGGCTTCTCTGGCGCCTCCGGTACCATAGAGGCGAGGCCTCCGGTGCCACGGAGGCCAACCGGCCGCCGCCACACGCGCTCTCCCCGCCCCCCCCCCCCCCAAAGCACCGGGGCCGGTACCAACGGAGGAGGCGAGGCGCTGGGGGCGAGCAGCAGCTTTATTAACCGGTAACGAGGCCCCCGCCGATCCCCCCCCGGCCGTCGGCGCGGTCCCCCGCCGTCCCCTACGGAAGAAAAAGCGGCGGTGAAACGGCGGCCCCCACCGGAGCTACCGGTAAGGGGAACCCGCGTGTCCCGGCGGGTGAGGGTAGGACCGGCGGAGGAGGCCGCAGGCACCGAAGACTTCGCGCCGGTCGCTGCTCTACCTCCGCACATCACGGGCCGCGGCACGGCACCGCCGGGGCCCGCCAAGAACGGGAGGAGCCCCGGGACCCCCCCCCCCCACCCCCCGCTCCCCGCCCCCGCCGCCGCCATTACCGCCCGCGCCGCTCCCCTCGCCACAAAATGGCGGCGCGGCGCCGCGCGGCGCCTTTTATAACCCACCGCGGTGGGCGGAGCTTCGGCGGCGGGCAGCGATTCGCCCCGCGCCGCCGTCAATCAGAGGCGGCTGGCCAATGGTGGCTGGTGGAACGGGAGGGGGCGGGGGTTGGGTACCGGAAGCGGAAGTGGGGGGTGGGGGCGGGAGAGCGCGATGGGGATCGGGGGAAAATCAACCGGCCCCGGACGGTAACGGGGGGGCGGGGGGGCCGGTAAAGGGGGGGGAAGGGGCGGGGGGGGGGCGCAGCCCGGTGGGGGGATCCCGGGGTCCGGTAGGCCGGGATCTGCGGGGGGAGGGGTCCGGTAGGCCGGGATCTGCGGGGGGAGGGGGGTGTCCCGGGGTCCGGTAGGCCGGGATCCGGTGGGGGGGGGTCCGGTAGGCCGGGATCCGGGGGGAGGGGGGGTATCCGGTAGGCCGGGATCTGGGGGGGGGGGGGTCCGGTAGGCCGGGATCCGGTGGGGGGGGTCCGGTAGGCCGGGATCGGGGGGGGGGTCGCAGGGTCCCGTAGCCGGGGAATGGGGGGTGCGGGGGGTCCCGTAGCCCCGGGGGGGGGGGAAGGGCTGGAAGCGGGGGGGGAGGGGGCTCTCCCCGGTACCGGGGGCTCCCCCTCCCCTCGGGTGCCCGGTAACGGCCCCCCCCCCCAGGAGCTGAAGAAGAAGCTGTTCAAGCGGCGGCGGGTGCTGGCGCGGGGGGGCGGCAGCAGAAGCGGCGGTGAGCGCCCCTCCCCCCCCCTCCCGCTGCCCCCCCCCCCCCCCCGGTGCCCCCCCCGCCGGTACCGGAGGCTGAGGGGGGGTCTCCGGGGCCAGGTCGCTGCCCGGGCCCGACGCCCCCCCGCTCTGGGGGAAGCGGCGGCGGAAGGTGCTGAAGCGGCTGCGGGCGACGGCGCGGCGCGGTGAGCACCGGGGGGGGGGGGGGGGGGGGTGTCACCGGGGAGGGGGGTGGGGTGTGTCTGACCTCTGACCCTTGACCCCTGACCTCTGACCCCAGCCCCGCGGGAGGGAGGCGGCGGGAAGGGGCCGGAGCCCGGGAGCCCCGCGGACGTGGAGATGGCGGAGGCGGCACCGGCGGGGGGGGAGGGGTGACTCCGGGGACCCCCCCCCCCCCCCGGGGTCCCCACCCCCACCAGTGGCCCCAGTCCCTGGATCCAGCTGCTCACTGGTGGCCCCAGCCCCCCACCAGTGGCCCCAGTCTCTGTCTCCAGCCGTCATCGCTGGCCCCAGTCCTCACCAGTGTTCCCAGTTTGTCCCCAGCCCCTCACCAGTGGCCCCAGCTCATCTCCAGTGCCCCCAGTCCCTGTCCCCAGTCCCCACCAGTGTCCCCAACTCATCTCCAGTCTCCCCAGTCCCTCACTGTTGTCACCAACACTTTCCCAGCGCCCCCAGTCCCTCATGGCTGTCGCCAGCCCTTCACCAGTGTTCCCAGTCCCCACCAGTGGCCCCAGTTTGTCCCCAGACCCTCACCAGCGCCCCCGGCTCATCTCCAGTGCCCCCGGTCCCTGTCCCCAGTCCTCACCAGTGCCCCCAGTCCCTGTCCTCAGCCCCTCACCAGTGTCCCCAGTCCTCACCAGTGCCCCCAGTCCCTGTCCTCAGCCCCTCACCAGTCCCCACCAGTGCCCCCGGTCCCTGTCCCCAGCCCCTTCACCAGTGCCCCCAGTCCCCACCAGTGCCCCCAGTCCCTGTCCTCAGCCCCTCACCAGTCCCCACCAGTGCCCCCAGTCCCTGTCCCCAGCCCCTTCACCAGTGCCCCCAGTTCCCACCAGTGCCCCCAGTCCCTGTCCCCAGCCCCTTCACCAGTGCCCCCAGTTCCCACCAGTGCCCCCAGTCCCTGTCCTCAGCCCCTCACCAGTCCTCACCAGTGTCCCCAGTCCTCACCAGTGCCCCCAGTCCCTGTCCCCAGCCCCTCACCAGTGCCACCAGTCTCCCCAGTCCCTGTCCCCAGCCCCTCACTGGTGTCCCGTCCCTGTTCCCCGCCGGGTCCCCGCAGCAGAGCGCGACCCCGGGGGTGTCCCCAGCAATAAAGATGGCGGCGCCTCTGTCTGTCTGTCTGTCCGTGTCTGTCTGTCCGCGTCTCTCTGGCCGGGGCGGGGGGGGGGGGGGGCGGCTTTGGCGGAGGCACCGCGGGGCGGAACGATGCGGAGCCGGAACGTTCCTGCGCGGCCCGGGGGGGGGGGGGGGGGGTGGCACAGGGGGGGGCCCCGCCCCCGCCGGGCGCATGCGCGCAGCCCCCCCCGCCGCCGCCGCCGCCGCCGCCATGTCGGCCCTGTGCGACCCCCCGGGCGCCGCCAGCCCCCCCCGGCCGCCCCTCAGGTACCGCCGCGACCCCCGGCACCGGGCCGGGCCCCGGGGACCCCCCCCGGCCCCCCCCCCGGGCCGGCCCCCTCAGCGCAGCCCCTCGGGACCCCCCGATCCCTGCCCCTGCCCCCGCCCCCCAGGGACACCCCCCCCCCCCCCCCAGGGACCCCCAAAATGGGGGGGGACCCCCTCAGGACCCCCCGGGACCTACAGGGACCCCCAAAATAGGGGGGACCCCCCGGGACCTACAGGGCCCCCCAAAATGGGAGGAGACCCCTCAGGACCCCCCAAAATAGGGGGGGACCCCCCTCAGGACCCCCCCGGGACCTACAGGGACCCCCCAAAATGGGGGGGGGAACCCTCAGGACCCCCCTCAGGACCTACAGGGACCCCCAGGACCTACAGGGACCCCCAAAATAGGGGGGGACCCCCCCGGGACCTACAGGGCCCCCCCAAAATGGGAGGAGACCCCCCAGGACTCCCCAAAATAGGGGGGGCCCCCCCCCAGGACCCCCCCGGGCCCTACAGGGACCCCCCAAAATAGGGGGGGGGACACCCCTCAGGACCTACAGGGACCCCCCAAAATGGGAGGAGACCCCTCAGGACCCCCGAAATGGGGGGGGAGCCCCCCCATCCCCCCAGCTCAGCCTGCCGCCCCCCCCCCCAGTTCCAGCCCCTTCCCAGCCCCCTCCCCCCCAGCCCCCTCCCCAAACCCTCACCCCCCCTTTTTTTTTTTTCCCTCCCCCCCGCCACCCCCCCCCCCCCCTCCCCCGCAGCGCCCAGGAGCTGGGCCAGGAGGTGAAGGCTTTCCTCAGCGGGGTGGACCCCGTCCACGGCACCAAGCTGTCGCCGAAGGAGCACGCCCGCTGCGCCCTGCTGCTGCTGCGCAGCCTCCCCCCCGCCCGCCACGCCGCCCTCGAGCACCTCCGCGCCGCCTTCGACGAGCAGGTGTGCGCCCACCTGCTGGAGCGGGAAAGCGGGGGGCCGCCGGCGGGGTCGGGGGGTTGCGGGGGGCGGGCGGCGGGGGGCGGGGGGTTGGAGGAGGTGGTGCAGGAGGTGCAGCGGGTGTTGGCGGAATTCGTTAGGGCCAACCCCAAAGCTTGGGCGCCCGTCGTTTCCGCGTGGTCCATCGATTTGATGGGGCAGTTAAGCAGCAAGTACGCGGGGCGGCACGGCGTGCCGCACGCCTCCAGCCTCAACGAGCTGCTGCAGCTCTGGATGTCCTGCAAAGCCACCCGCACCCTGATGGAGATCTACACCCAGTGCCTCTCCGCCATGATCGGGGGCTGCCCCGACGCCTGCGTGGACGCTCTGCTGGACACCTCGGTCCAACACTCGCCTCATTTCGACTGGGTGGTGGCTCACATCGGTTCCTCTTTCCCCAACACCATCATCAACCGCGTCCTCTCCTGCGGCCTGAAAGATTTTTGCGCCCACGGGGCGGCGCCGGGGGATTTGCTTTTCCCCGTCGCCGCCGATAAACGGGTTCCCAAAATCGCCTCGGTGGTGGGGATCCTGGGCCATTTGGCTTCTCGGCACTCGGGCAGCATCAAGCAGGAGCTGCTGCGGATGTTTCACGAGAGTTTGGGCCCCGCCAGGGACCAGCACCAAAAAGCCACCGTCCCTTTCCTGCTCCAGTTGGCCGTCATGTCCCCGCCGCTGCTGGGCACCATCTCCTCCGAGCTGGTGGATTCCCTCAAACCCAACGTCCTCAACCAGCTCCACCAGCACTTCGTTTCCCTCCCTCGCGAAGATCTGGAGAACATGGTCAGCATCGTCGTCCACCTCATTTGCCAAACCTCCGCCGGCGCTTACCGCATTTTGCAGTTTTTGGTCAATACGGCGATGCCGGCTTCCGTCATCACCCCCCCGGGGCTGACGCTCCACGACGGCGTGCGAGAAGCCTGCGACCGCGTCATCCAGCTCCTCCTCCTCAACCTCCAGAAACTGGTTTATAACCGGGGAACCCCCAGTTTGGCCGATTCCCCGCCTCGCCCCGTCCCTTTCCTCGACGCCCTCAAATCCCACGTCCGGGAGTTGTGCGTGGAAACCCTGCGCTTGGAACGCAAACGGTTTCTTTGGCAACACCAACTCTTGGGCCTCTTGGCCGTTTATTCCGCTCCGCACTGCGCCACCGACGCCCTCTTCTTCCTCCTGACGCTGGCCCGCACCCAGGAGGAGCTGGCCCTGGCCACCCAGCTCTACGCCGTCCTCAGCTCCTGCCTCGTCGACCTCCTCCCCGCCACCGTCAAGACCTGCGTTTGCCAAATCCACGCCGGCCGGTTGCCGGAGCCGCAAATGGCTCAGCTGTTCCGGAATTTGGCCTTGGTGGTGCAGTGGGAGGGGGGGGAGGGGGGCCCGGCGGCCATGGGGGTGCAGCTGGGCGCCGTCCTGGCCCGTCACCTCCACGATTTCAGCCAGCTCCTCCTTCACCGCAGCCCCGAGGTGGCGGAATCCGCTTGCCTGCTGCTGTCCGTCTGTCCCCTGCCGCGCTCCGTCCCTCCGGCTCACCTCCTGGCCGCCGTCCGCGCCGCCGTCCGTCAGTTCTTTACCGTTTTACGCCGTCAAAATCCCGCCAACCTCTCCTACAGCGGCCGCTTGCTCACCCGCCTCAGCGCCGTTTCGCCGGCCGCCGCCAAAGCCGTGCTGCAGCAGCTGGTGGAGGGAGCCCTGCGCGGGGGCAACGCCGAGCTTTTCGGGGGAGCGGCGGAAAAAACCGGCGGGGAAGAAACCGGCCAGGAGGGAACCGGCGGCGTTTCCTTGTTGGATATCAATCGGCGCTTTACGGCCGCCGTTAATTTCGCCGGAGGGGTTTGGTCCGTGTTTCACGCCGGGGTGATCGGGCGGGGGTTGAAAGCGGCGGCGGGGCCCGGCGAGCGAGCGCCGGAGGAGCTGGCGCACAACACCCAAACCTTCCTCAGCCTCTTGCTCCGGTGTTGCCGGGGCGGTCGTTCCGGTGAAACCCCCTCCGATCCTTCCCTCACCGGAATTAATCCCGAAGCCGCCAAAGCCGTGGCCGCCGCCTTGGTGGAAAGCGTCTGCCCGGAGGCGGCGGGGGGAGAGCTGGTCTGGCCGCCGGAGGACCAAGCCCGCGGAACGGTGGAACGGGATTTACGGATTTGCCGTCGTTTCCGCGATCATCCTCTTCTTTTTCCCCTCCTGCGACTGGTGGCCGCCGGTCGCCCGGCTCTTTGTTACTGCTCCGTTCTCCTCCGCGGGCTCCTGGCCAGTTTGATGGCTTACTGGGAAGCGTGCCGGGAAAGCCGGACCTCCGGATCGCCCTGGCATCTCCAGGCCTCCTGCTCCCTGGTGGCCTGCATGGCCGAGGGCTCCCTCCTGCCCCCGCTTTTGGGGAACATGCACGAGATTTTCCATCAGTTGGCTCCTTTCGAAGTCCACCTCCTCCTCCTCAGCGTCTGGGATTATTTACGGGATAACAGCCCCCTGCCTCAAAAATTCACTTTCCAAGCCGATCGGGGGGTTTTCCTGCGGGATTTTTCGCGGGATGGAGACGTGGGGAAGCACCTGGCCGTGCTGCACAGCGTCCTCCACAAGAACGTCCAGCGCTTGGGGCTCTTGGCCGGACGCTTTCGCCCCTAAATCCCCTCCCCCACCCCACCTCGGGACCCCCCCCCCCCCCCGCTGCTGCTGCTGCAGGGTGGGGGGTCCGGCCCTAGGGGGGGGAAGGGGCTCGGCGTCCGTCTGTCCGTCCCCGTTCCCCCCCCCCCCCCCCATTCCGGTTTCTGAATAAAAGGGAGCGGAAGGGAGAAGCGGTTGCGGAGTTTGGGGGTCGGGGCGACGTGGGGACCCCCCCCGAGGGGGGGGGTTGGGGGGGGGCTAGAGGACGCCTGGGGGGTCCTGGGAATGCTCGGGGGGTCTGGGGGATCCGGGGGGTCCTGGGAATGCTCGGGGGGGGTCTGGGGGGTCCAGGGGGATCCGGGGGGTCCTGGGAATGCTCGGGGGATCCGGGGGGTCCTGGGGGGTCTGGGGGTTCCTGAGGTTGCTGGGGGGGGGTTAGGTGATGCCGGGGGCTCCTGGGTGCTCGGGGGGGTCTGGGGGGTCCAGGGGGTGCTGGGGGGTGCTGGGGGGGTCCCAGGGGTGCTTGGGGGGGGCAGAGAGTTCTGGGGGTGCTGGGGGGCCCGGGTGATGCCTGGGGGGGCTTAGGGGGTCCAGGGAATGCTCAGGGGGTCCAGGGGGATCCGGGGGGTCCGGGGGATCCCAGGAATGCTCGGGGGGTCTGGGGGGGTCCTGGGGGATCTGGGGGTCCTGGGAATGCTCAGGGGGATCCGGGGGGTCCTGGGGGGTCTGGGGGGGCCGGGGGGTCCTGAGGTTGCTGGGGGGGGGGGTTAGGTGATGCCGGGGGCTCCTGGGTGCTCGGGGGGGTCTGGGGGTCCAGGGGATCCCAGGGGGTCCTGGGAATGCTCAGGGGGTCCAGGGGGTTCGGGGGGGCCGGGGGGTCCTGAGGTTGCCGGGGGGGGTTAGGTGATGCCGGGGGCTCCTGGGTGCTCGGGGGGTCCGGGGGTGCTGGGGGGGTCCCAGGGGTGCTTGGGGGGGCAGAGAGTTCTGGGGGTGCTGGGGGGCCCGGGTGATGCCTGGGGGGGCTCAGGGGGCCGGGGGAGGCCTGGGGGGGTCCCGGGGGGCTCAGGGGGTCCCCGGGGATCGCGGGAGGGGCTCCTCGTCCCCCGCCCTGTCAATCACGCCGCCTTTCCCCCGCCCATCCCACCAATCACCGCACGCTCCTCCGCCGTGGCCCCGCCCCGCGTCTCCCTTCAGCGCATGCGCCGAGCGGGCTGGGGGCGGTGTCCCCGCCCTTCGGGAGGCGGAGCTTCTCGCAGGCGGTGACCAATCAGAGCCGAGCTGAGGGGCGGGCCTTGGCGGCCCGCGCGGGCGACTTCCGGCCCGGCGGCGACGGCGGGAAGATGTTCTATCACGTGAGCGGCGGCGGAGGGGCGGGGACCGGGGACCGGGGGGTCACGTGTCCTACGGGGGGGGGGTCACGTGTCCTACCGGGGGCCCTGGGGCGGGGCCCTGGGTGCTCCGGGGGTGGGAGGGGGGGGTTCCGCTGCCCTGGGGCGGGGGGGGGCGGCGCGGCCTGCACGGGGGGGTCCCGGTGCCCGGGGGGTCCCGGTGAGGTGACGGGGGGTCCCGGTGTCCCGTTGTGTGCCCCCCCCCCCCCCCCAGATCTCCCTGGAGCACGAGATCCTGCTGCACCCCCGGTACTTCGGCCCCAACCTGCTCAACACCGTCAAGCAGAAGCTTTTCACCGAGGTGGAGGGGACCTGCACCGGCAAGTGCGTGCGGGGCGCCGGGGGGCACCGGGACCCCCCCCGGGACCCCCCCGGGACCCCCCAGACCCCCCCCGGGCACCCCCCAGGCACCCCCAGACCCCCCTGAGCACCCCCAGCCCCCCCCCAAGTACCCCAGGACCACCCAGACCCCCCCGAGCACCCCCCTGAGCACCCCCAGACCCCCAGGCACCCCCAGACCCCCCCTACGCACCCCCAGACCCCCCCACGCACCCCCAGGCACCCCCCTACGCACCCCCAGCCCCCCCAGCCCCCCCGAGCACCCCCAGCCCCCCCGAGTACCCCCAGAGCCCCCTGAGCACCCCCAGACCCCCCGAGCACCCCAGCCCCCCTAAGCACCCCCAGACCCCCCAGCCCCCCCTGAGCACCCCCAGCCCCTCCCTGAGCACTCCCAGACCCCCCGAGCACCCCCAGACCCCCCCTACGCACCCCTAGGCACCCCCCTACGCACCCCCAGCCCCCCAGCCCCCCCGAGCACCCCCAGACCCCCCCCTACGCACCCCTAGGCACCCCCCTACGCACCCCAGCCCCCCCGAGCACCCCCAGCCCCCCGAGCACCCCAGCCCCCCCGAGCACCCCCAGCCCCCCCTAAGCACCCCCAGCCCCCCAGCCCCCCCTGAGCACCCCCAGACCCCCCGAGCACCCCCAGCCCCCCTAAGCACCCCCAGCCCCCCCGAGCACCCCCAGACCCCCCAGGCACCCCCAGACCCCCCCACGCACCCCCAGGCACCCCCCTACGCACCCCCAGCCCCCCCAGCCCCCCCGAGCACCCCCAGCCCCCCCGAGCACCCCCAGACCCCCCCGAGCACCCCCCTGAGCACCCCCAGACCCCCCAGCCCCCCCTGAGCACCCCCAGACCCCCCGAGCACCCCCAGCCCCCCCTAAGCACCCCCAGACCCCCCGAGCACCCCCCTGAGCACCCCCAGACCCCCCAGCCCCCCCCGAGCACCCCCAGCCCCTCCCCGAGCACCCCCAGACCCCCCAGGCACCCCCAGACCCCCCCTACGCACCCCCAGACCCCCCCTACGCACCCCCAGCCCCCCTCCCCAAGCACCCCCTGACCTCCCCCCCCCCCCCCCACGTACACGTGTGTGTGTCCCCCCCCCCCCAGGTACGGCTTCGTCATCGCCGTCACCACCATCGACAACATCGGCGCCGGCGTCATCCAGCCCGGCCGCGGCTTCGTCCTCTACCCGGTCAAGTACAAGGCCATCGTCTTCCGCCCCTTCAAGGGGGAGGTGGTGGACGCCGTCGTCACCCAAGTCAACAAGGTGACGCCGCTTTGGGGGGGCTGGGGGCTGGTGACCCTCCCCAGGGTGGCCCCGGGGGGGCTGCGGTGACGCTGCGGTGACGGTGACGCCCCGTGTGTGTCGTCGTCGTCGTCGTGTCCCCCCCCCCCAGGTCGGGCTCTTCACGGAGATCGGCCCCATGTCCTGCTTCATCTCCCGCCACGTACGGCACCGGCACCGGCACCGGGGGGGGGGGGGGGGGGGGGCACCCCCAGCCCCCCCCCAGCGGCACCGGGGGAGGGGGGGTGGTTTGGGTTCCTGCCCCCCCCCCATCTCTCCTGGGGACCCCCCTGCCCCCCACGACCCCCCAGGACCCCCCACTTCCCCTGGGGACCCCCCAGCACCCCCATTTCCCCCCAGCTCCCCTGGGGACCCCCAGGACCCCCCACCCCCCACTGGGGCCCCCCCCGACCCCCACACCTCCCCTGGGGACCCCCTTGACCCCCCAGGGCCCCCCCAGGACTCCCCCCCCCCCCCCCCCCCAGACCCCCCCTTGAACCCCCAGACCCCCCACCCCCCTGGAGACCCCCAGGACCCCCATTTCCCCCCATCTCCCATGGGGACCCCCCACCTCCCCCTGGGGCCCCCCAGGACCCCCCACCTCCCCTGGGGCCCCCCTTGACCCCCCAGGACCCCCCCACCTCCCCTGGGGCCCCCCTTGACCCCCCCAGGGCCCCCCAGGACCCCCCCACCTCCCCCTGGGGCC
The DNA here is from genome assembly GCF_047370975.1 of Nipponia nippon. NCBI lineage: Eukaryota > Metazoa > Chordata > Aves > Pelecaniformes > Threskiornithidae > Nipponia > Nipponia nippon. Next base: position 561,049 of record NW_028262356.1, on the reverse strand, counting down.
CCCCATTTCCCCCCACCCCCCTGGGGCCCCCCTTGACCCCCCCAGGACCCCCCCACCTCCCCTGGGGACCCCCCGACCCCCCAGGACCCCCCACCCCCCTGGAGACCCCCAGGACCCCCCTTTTCCCCTCATCTCCCCTGGGGACCCCCTGACCCCCCAGGACCCCCCCACCTCCCCTGGGGACCCCCCGGGACCCCCATTTCCCCCCATCTCCCCTGGGGACCCCCTGACCCCCCCAGGACCCCCCCACCCCCCACTGGGGCCCCCCCCGACCCCCACACCTCCCCTGGGGTCCCCCCTTGACCCCCCCAGGGCCCCCCCAGGACTCCCCTACCCCCCCGGGGCCCCCCCATGAACCCCCAGACCCCCCAACCCCCTGGAGACCCCCCAGGACCCCCATTTCCCCCAGCTCCCCTGGGGACCCCCTGACCCCCCAGGACCCCCCAGGACCCCCCACTTCCCCTGGGGCCCCCCTTGACCCCCAGACCCCCCACCCCCCTGGAGACCCCCAGGATCCCCCCTTTTCCCCTCATCTCCCCTGGGGCCCCCCCTTGACCCCCCCAGGACCCCCCCACCCCCCACTGGGGCCCCCCCCACCTCCCCTAGGGGCCCCCCTTGACCCCCCAGGGCCCCCCACCCCCCTGGGGCCCCCCCCCGACCCCCCCCACCCCCCCTGGGGCCCCCCTTGACCCCCCCAGGGCCCCTCCACCCCCCTGGGGCCCCCCCCCCGACCCCCCCCACCCCCCCCTGGGGCCCCCCAGGACCCCCCACCCCCCTGGGGCCCCCCCTTGACCCCCCAGGACCCCCCACCCCCCTGGGGCCCCCCTTGACCCCCCAGGACCCCCCACCCCCCTGGGGCCCCCCCCGACCCCCCCCCCACCCCCCTGGGGCCCCCTTGACCCCCCCAGGGCCCCTCCACCCCCCTGGGGCCCCCCCCGACCCCCAGGACCCCCCACCCCCCTGGGGCCCCGCCTTGAACCCCCAGGACCCCCCCACCCCCCTGGGGCCCCCCCGGGCCCCCCCCCCCCCCCCCCACTTCCCCCTCCCCCCCCCAGTCCATCCCCTCGGAGATGGAGTTCGACCCCAACTCCAACCCCCCCTGCTACAAGACCGTGGATGAGGTGAGGCCTGGAGGGGGGGGCGGGGGGGTCCCCCCAATATCCCCCCTCCCCCCGAGTGGGGAGGGGGGGGTCCTGAGTGGGGGGGGGTCCCGATGCCACCCCGACGGTGCCCCCCCCCCCCCCCCCAGGACATCGTTATCCAGCAGGACGACGAGATTCGCCTCAAGATCGTGGGGACGCGGGTGGACAAGAATGACATCGTCAGTGGGGGGGGGGGGGGGTCCCCAAATCCGGGGGGGGGTCCCCAAATCCGGGGGGGGGTCCCCAAATCCGGGGGGGGGTCCCCAGCTCCATGGGGGGCCCCAAGTCTGGGGAGGGGTCCCCAGCTCCATGGGGGGCCCCAAGTCCGGGGGGGGGGGCCAGGTCGGGGGGATGGCGGGGGGTGCAGCTCCCCAGCGGGGGGTCCCAGCTTTTTGGGGGGGTCCCCAGTTTTGGGGGGGTCCCGAAGTCCGGGGGGTCCCCAGCTCCATGGGGGGCCCCAAGTCCGGGGGGGGGGGGCCAGGTCGGGGGGATGGCGGGGGGTGCAGCTCCCCAGCGGGGGGTCCCAGCTTTTTGGGGGTCCCAGCTCCTTGAGGGGGGGGGGGTTGGGCAGCTCCATGGGGGGGGTTCCCCAGTTTTGAGGGGGTCCCCAAGTTCACGGGGGGGGTCCCCAGCTCCTTGGGGGGGAGGGTCTCAGTTTTGGGGGGGGGGGTCCCAGCCCCACAGGGGGGCTGAGCTCCTGGGGGGGGTCCCAGCTCCTTGGGGGGGTCCCAGCTCTTTGGGGGGGTCCCAGCCCCACAGGGGGGCTGAGCTCCTTTTGGGGGGGGGGGGGTCCCAGCTCCTTGGGGGGGGGAGGGGTCCAGGCAGGAGCTTTGGGCACCCCCCCCCCCAATGCCGGGCTCCCCCCTTCCCTCCCGTTCCAGTTCGCCATCGGCTCCCTGATGGACGATTACCTGGGTGAGTCCGGGGGGCACCGGGGGGGGCACCGGGGGGGGGGGGGCACCGGGGGGGGGGGAAGGGCCGGGGGGGGGGGGAACGTGGGGGGGGGGGTGTCTCTCCTCTCTCACCCCCTTCTCCTCCTCCCAGGCCTCGTCAGCTGAGTGCAAGGGGCGGCCGTGCCCCCCCTCCCCCCCGCCGGTTGTGCACCTCCCCCCCGCCGGTTGTGCACCCCCTGCCACCGGTTGTGCCCCCCCCCCCCCTCCCAGGGGCGGGGGCTCTGCCCTTCCCCGCCAAAACGCCGGTATTTCCAATAAAAGCCGTTTATTTCTCACCTCCCGCCTCTTCCTCTTTCCGGGGGGGGGGCACCGGGGGCGGGGGGGGGGGGCCCCGGGGGGGCGGTGGGGCCCGCAAGCGCCGTTGCCGCTTTAAGGCGTCTCGCCGCTTTAAATGGGCGGTGCCAGCGCGCATGCGTCAGCTCGGCTGCTCTTCCCCCCCCCCCTCCCCTCCCCGTCGTATCCACGGCAACCGCCCGGCCGTTTCGCTTTACGGCTCTGCCGCCTCCAGCGCCGCGCGGCAGCCGCGTTTGCCAGCGCTTCGCTGCTTTACGGCTGCGCGCCGCCGCCGCCTCCTTCCCTCTCTCCGCTCCGCCAAGATGGCCGTGGCCGGGGTGAGTGCGGCGGCCCCGCGCCGCCATCCGCCGCCATCCGCCGCTCCGGGGCGACGCGGCCGCTACCGGGGGGTCCGCAGCGACCGGGGGAACCGGTCGGGAGGGGTTGGAGCCGCGTCGCTGCGCTCGGAGGGGGACCGGGGATGGCGGCGGGGGGCGGCCTGAGGGAGCCGGGGCTGGGAGCGGCGGCCGTGGGCCGCGGGGCGGGGGGCACGGTGGCCGTGGGGCGGGGGCGGGCTCCTGTCACGCGTGGCGGTCACCTCAGCGCCCTTGGTGGTCCCCCCGTGGCCCGTGGCGAGCCCCCCCCCCCCCCGTGGCTGTCCCCTCGCCGCCCTTGGCCAGCTCCCCCCACCCGTGACAGTCACCTGTCGCCCTTGGTGGCCGCCCCCCCACCCGTGACAGCCCCCCCATCACCCTTAAGTGGCCTCCTCCCCCCCGTGGTGGTCCCCTCTTGCCCTTGACTCCCCTCCCCCACCGTGACAGCCCCCCCACCCGTGACAGCCCCCCATCACCCTTAAGTGCCCCCCTCCCCCCGCAGCGGTCCCCTCTTGCCCTTGACTCCCCTCCCCCCACCGTGACCCCCCCACCCGTGACAGCCCGCCCCCCCGTGACAGCCCCCCACCCGTGACACCCCCCCCATCACCCTTAAGTGCCCCCCTCCCCCCGCGGCGGTCCCCTCTTGCCCTTGACTCCCCTCCCCCCTCCATGACACCCCCCCCCATCACCCTTAAGTGTCCCCCCCCACCCGTGACAGCCCCCCCATCACCCTTAAGTGTCCCCGTCCCCCCCCGTGACACCCCCCCCACCCCGTGACACCCCCCATCACCCTTAAGTGCCCCCCTCCCCCCCACAGCGGTCCCCTCTTGCCCTTGACTCCCCTCCCCCCTCCATGACACCCCCCCCCATCACCCTTAAGTGTCCCCGTCCCCTCCTGTGACAGCCCCCCCACCCGTGACAGCCCCCCACCCGTGACAGCCCCCCACCCGTGACACCCCCCCCCATCACCCTTAAGTGCCCCCCTCCCCCCCGCAGCGGTCCCCTCTTGCCCTTGACTCCCCTCCCCCTCCATGACACCCCCCATCACCCTTAAGTGTCCCCGTCCCCTCCTGTGACAGCCCCCCCACCCGTGACAGCCCCCCACCCGTGACAGCCCCCCACCCGTGACACCCCCCCCCATCACCCTTAAGTGCCCCCCCTCCCCCCGCAGCGGTCCCCTCTTGCCCTTGACTCCCCTCCCCCCGCCGTGACACCCCCCCCCCCCCGTGACAGCCCCCCCCCCCCGTGACACCCCCCCACCCGTGACACCCCCCATCACCCTTAAGTGTCCCCGTCCCACCCCGTGACACCCCCCCACCCGTGACAGCCCCCCCATCACCCTTAAGTGCCCCCCTCCCCCCCGCAGCGGTCCCCTCTTGCCCTTGACTCCCCTCCCCCCGCCGTGACGCCCCCCCCCGTGACAGCCCCCCCCCCGTGACAGCCCCCCCCGTGACACCCCCCCACCCGTGACACCCCCCATCACCCTTAAGTGCCCCCCTCCCCCCCACAGCGGTCCCCTCTTGCCCTTGACTCCCCTCCCCCCTCCATGACACCCCCCATCACCCTTAAGTGTCCCCGTCCCCTCCTGTGACAGCCCCCCCACCCGTGACAGCCCCCCACCCGTGACAGCCCCCCACCCGTGACACCCCCCCCCCATCACCCTTAAGTGCCCCCCCTCCCCCCCGCAGCGGTCCCCTCTTGCCCTTGACTCCCCTCCCCCCCGCTGTGACAGCCCCCCCCCCCGTGACAGCCCCCCCCCCCCCGTGACACCCCCCCACCCGTGACACCCCCATCACCCTTAAGTGTCCCCGTCCCCCCCGTGACAGCCCCCCACCCGTGACACCCCCCCCATCACCCTTAAGTGCCCCCCTCCCCCCCACAGCGGTCCCCTCTTGCCCTTGACTCCCCTCCCCCCACCGTGACCCCCCCACCCCTGCCCCCCTCCCCCCGGGACCCCCCCCACCCGTGACCCCCCCCCCCCCACCCGTGACACCCCTCCCCCCGTGCCGCAGACCCTCTACACCTACCCGGAGAACTGGCGGGCCTTCAAAGCCCTGATCGCGGCGCAGTACAGCGGGGCCAAGGTCCGGGTCCTCTCCTCGCCCCCCCACTTCCACTTCGGCCAAACCAACAAGACCCCCGAGTTCCTCCGCAAGTTCCCCGTGGGGAAGGTGAGTGGGGGGGGGGCGGCTGCCCCCCCCACCCCCCCCCCCCCCCCCAAAAAAAAAACCAACCCCCCACGGCGGGGGGAGGGGGGCTGCCAAGGCCGACCTCTCCCTCCCCAGGTCCCGGCTTTCGAGGGCGACGACGGCTTCTGCGTCTTCGAGAGCAACGCCATCGCCTACTACGGTGAGCGGGGGGTGGGGGGGCGCCCTGCTAACCACCTCCCCCCCCCTTAAGGAGTCGTCCCCCTCGTTAACGAGCTCCCCTCCCCCCCCCCCCTCCGCAGTCAGTAACGAGGAGCTGCGCGGAGCCACCAAGGAGACGGCGGCCGAGATCGTCCAGTGGGTGAATTTTGCCGACAGCGACATCGTCCCCCCCGCCAGCACCTGGGTCTTCCCCACGCTGGGCATCATGCACTACAACAAGCAGGTGGGGGGGGGGCCCCCCGAAACCGGGCATCGCCTGGGCGGGGGGGGCGGGGGGGCCCCCCGAAACCGGGCATGGCCTTGGCGGGGCTCACCCGGGGCTGGGGGGGGGAGGGGGGGGGCTGCTGGGATTCCCCCCCCCCCGCACCTCAGCACCCCACCGCGGCCCCCCAAACTCGGCACCTCGCTGGGACCCCCCCAGACTCAGCACCTCACCAGGGACCCCCAAACTCAGCACCTCACTGGGGACCCCCCAAACTCGGCACCTCATTGGGGACCCCCCCAAACTCAGCACCTCATTGGGGACCCCCCAAACTTGGCACCTCATCAGGGACCCCCAAATTTGGCACCTCACCGGGGACCCCCCCAAATTTCACATTTCAACAGGGACCCCCCCAAACTCAGCACCTCACCGGGGACCCCCAAACTCAGCACCTCACTGGGGACCCCCCCAAACTTCACATTTCAGCAGGGACCCCCCCAAACTCAGCACCTCACCGGGGACCCCCAAACTCAGCACCTCATTGGGACCCCCCAAACTTGGCACCTCATCAGGGACCCCCAAATTTGGCACCTTGCTGGGGACCCCCCAAACTTCGCATTTCAACAGGGACCCCCCAAACTCGGCACCTCACCGGGGACCCCCAAACTCAGCACCTTGCTGGGGACCCCCCAAACTTCGCATTTCAACAGGGACCCCCCAAACTCGGCACCTCACCGGGGACCCCCAAACTTGGCACTTTATCAGGGACCCCCAAACTCGGCACCTCATCAGGGACCCCCCAAACTCAGCACCTCACTGGGGCCCCCCCAAACTCAGCGTTTCAACAGGGACCCCCCAAACTCGGCACCTCACCGGGGACCCCCCCAAACTCAGCACCTCACCGGGGCCCCCCAAACTCAGCACCTCACCGCCGCCGTCCCGGGGAGCCGCCGCTCCTCGCCGCGGCCGATTCCTCATCCCGCCAGCGCCTGGGCTCTTCCCCAGCCCCCCGTTTTTTTTGGGGGGGGGGGGACGGGGGACGCAACGGCCGCCCCGGCGGTGCCGGCGCCTCCCCGTGCCGATCCCGCTGCCGGCTGCCTCTCCCCTCCCCGTCCCCGCGCTCCAAAAAATCCACAGGGCGCCCGGCGTTCCCGCAGGAACAAAGCACCCGGGGGTCCCGGCTCGCGGTGGGGGGATCCCGGCTCGCGGTGAGGGGGTCTCGGCGGGGTTTGGTGCCGCCGGCTGATGCCGAATATCCGTTTTTTGGTTTTTTTTTCCCCTTCCCAAGGCGACGGAGTTTGCCAAGGAGGAGGTGAAGCGGGTGCTGGGGGTGCTGGACTCCCACCTGCGCACCCAGACCTTCCTGGTGGGGGAACGCGTCTCCCTGGCCGACATCACGGTGGTCTGCGCCCTGCTCTGGCTCTACAAGCAGGTGGGGAGGGGGGGGGGGGGGGCGTGGGCGGTTTCGGGGGGGGGGTTTTCCCGCCGCTTTTCCCTTGAGCGAATCCCTACGGATGCAGGTGTTGGAGCCGTCGTTCCGGCAGCCCTTCGTTAACGTCAACCGCTGGTTCGTTACCTGCCTCAACCAGCCCCAGTTCAAGGCCGTGCTGGGGGAGGTGCAGCTCTGCGAGAAGATGGCGCAGTTTGACGGTGAGGGGGGGGGCGGGACGGGACGCGGGGGGCTGCCCTGGGGGGACACGGGGACAGGGGGACCCTCTTGGGGTGGGGGGGGACACGCAGGGATGCGGGGGGCTGCCCTGGGGGGACAGGGGGACGTGGGGACCTTCCTGGGGTGGGGGGGACACGCAGGGACGCGGGGGGCTGCCCTGGGGGGACACGGGGACGTGGGGACCCTCTTGGGGGGGGGGGACACACACGCAAGGACGTGGGGGGCTGCCCTGGGGGGACAGGGGGACGTGGGGACCCTCTTGGGGTGGGGGGGGACACGCAGGGATGCGGGGGGCTGCCCTGGGGGGACAGGGGGACGTGGGGACCTTCCTGGGGTGGGGGGACACGCAGGGACATGGGGGGCTGCCCTGGGGGGACAGGGGGATGTGGGGACTCTCTTGGGGGGACGTGGGGACCTTCCTGGGGTGGGGGGGGACACGCAGGGATGCGGGGGGCTGCCCTGGGGGGACACGGGGACGTGGGGACCCTCTTGGGGGGGGGGGGACACACACGCAAGGACGTGGGGGGCTGCCCTGGGGGGACAGGGGGACGTGGGGACCTTCCTGGGGGGGACATGGGGGCCTTTCTCGGGTGGGGGGGACATGGGGACGTGGGGACCCTCCTGGGGGGACACGGGGACCTTCCGGGGGGGGGGACACGCAGGGACATGGGGGGCTGCCCGGGGGGGACACGGGGACAGGGGGCCCCTCTTGGGGGGGACATGGGGGCCTTTCTCGGGTGGGGGGGACACGGGGACATGGGGACCCTCTTGGGGGGGACACGGGGACCTTCCTGGGGTGGGGGGGACACACCAGGGACACGGTGGCCTTCCCTGGGGGGACACGGGGACATTTCGGGGGGGGGGACATGGGGACACAGGGACCTTCCCGGGGGCGGGGGGGCGCAGGGCCACCCCACTCTTTGGGGACACAGGACCCCCGCTCCGTGGCGGCCGAGCCCTCGCCGTGCCGGGGGGGGGGGGGGCTGGGGGGACGGTGACAGTGACTCCTCCTGTCCCGTGGGCGAGGGGTCCCGTGTGTGGCCCCCCCAAAACGGAGGCGGGGGCTGCGCCAGGGCCCATTTGGGGGGGAAAAAAAAGGGAGTTAAGGGTCTTTGGGGTTTTTTTGGGGGGGCGCAGCCAAGAAGTTTGCGGAGACGCAGCCGCGGAAGGAGCCCCCCCGGAAGGAGAAGCCCCCCAAGGAGGAGAAGAAGAAGGAGGAGAAGAAGATGGCGCCCGAGGAGGAGCTGGATGAGTGCGAGCAGGCGCTGGCGGCCGAGCCCAAGGTCAAGGACCCCTTCGCCCACCTGCCCAAGAGGTGAGGGGCTGGCGGGGGGGGGTGTTGTCACCGTGAGGGGGGTGTTGTCACCCCAGACGGGGGTTGTTGTCACCGTGAGGAGGGTGTTGTCACCGTGAGGGGGGTGTTGGCACCCTAGAGGGGGGTGTTGGCACCCCAGACAGGGGTTGTTGGCACCGTGAGGGGGGTGTTGTCACCGTGAGGGGGGTGTTGTCACCGTGAGAGGGGTGTTGGCACCCCAGACGGGGGTTGTTGTCACCGTGACGGGGGTGTTGTCACCGTGACGGGGGTGTTGTCACCGTGAGGGGGTTGTTGGCACCCCAGACGGGGGTGTTGGCACCCCAGACAGGGGTTGTTGGCACATTGAGGGGGGTGTTGGCACCCCAGACAGGGGTTGTTGTCACCGTGGGGGGGGTGTTGTCACCGTGAGGGTGGTGTTGACACCCTAGAGGGGGGTGTTGGCACCCCTGAGGGGGTTGTTGTCACTGTGACGGGGTTGTTGGCACCCGTGAGGGGGGTGTTGGCACCCCAGATGCGTGTTGTTAGCACCGTGAGGGGGTTGTTGTCACTGTGAGGGGGGTGTTGGCACCCGCGAGGGGGGCGTTGGCACCCCAGATGCGGGTTGTTGGCACCATGAGGGGGTTGTTGGCACCGTGAGGGGGTTGTTGGCACCCTAGATGGGGGTTGTTGGCACCGTGAGGGGGTTGTTGGCACCCGTGAGGGGGTTGTTGGCACCCGTGAGGGGGTGTTGGCACCACAGGGCGGGGGTTTGTCAGTGCAGGGGGGTTGTTGTCACCGTGGTGGGGTTGTTGCCATCGCAGAGCAGTTGTCACTATCACGGGGTTGCCACCACAGAGGAGTCATCGCCGCGGGGGGGTGGTTGTCACCACAGAGAAGTTGTTGTCAACACGGGGGGGGGGGGGGGGTGTGGGTGGTTGTCATCTGAGAGGAGTTGTTGTCACTGTCATGGGGTGGTTGTCACCACAGAAGAGTTGTTGTCACCACGGGGGGGTTGTTGCCGGCGCGGGGGGGGGGTTGCTGTCACGGCGGTGGGGTTCTTGTCCCTGCCAAGGGGTTGTTGTCACCACAGTGGGGGGTTGTTGGATCACAGGGCGGGTGGTTGTCGTTGCAAGGGGGTTCCTGTCGTTGCAGGGGGGTTGTTGTCATCGTGGGGGGGTTCCTGTCGCTGCAGGGGGATTGTTGTCACTGCAGGGGAGGTTGTTGTCATTGCGGGGGGGTGTTGTCTTTGGGATGGGTGGTTGTCACTGCAGGGGGACGTTGTTGTCGTTGGGGGGGGGGTGGTTGTCACCACAGGTTGGGGTTCTTATTGTAGCGGGGTTGTTTTCACTGCAGGGAAGGTTGTTGTCACTGGGGGGGGTTGTTGCCACTAGCAGGGGGGTTTGTTGTCACTGGGGGGGGGGTTGTTGTCACTGGGGGGGGTGTTGTCACTGGGGGGGGGGTGTTGTCACTGGGGGGGGTGTTGCCAGTGCAGGGGAGGTGGTTGTCACTGGGGGGTTTGTTTTCACAGCAGGGGCTTTGTTGTCCCTGCGGGGGGGTTGTTGTCCCCACAGCGGGGGGTGTTGTCCCGGCGGGGGGGGTTGTTGTCCCCGCGGGGGGGCTGTTGTCCCCACAGGGGGGTTGTTGTCCCCACGGGGTGGGTTGTTGTCCCCACGGGGGGGGTGCTGTCCCCACGGGGGGGGGCTGCTGTCCCCACGGGGGGGGTTGTTGTCCCCGTGGGGGGGGTGTTGTCCCTACAGGTGAGTTGTTGCCCCCACGGGGGGGGTTGTTGTCCCTACGGGTGGGTTGTTGTCCCCACGGGGGGGGTGCTGTCCCCACAGGGGCGTTGTTGTCCCCACAGGGGGGTTGTTGTCCCCGTGGGGGGGGTGTTGTCCCTACAGGTGGGTTGTTGTCCCCATGGGGGGGGTTGTTGTCCCCACGGGGGGGGTGCTGTCCCCACGGGGGGGGTGCTGTCCCCACAGGGGGGTTGTTGTCCCCACGGGGGGGGTTGTTGTCCCCACAGGGGTGGGTTGTTGTCCCCACAGGGGGGTTGTTGTCCCCGCGGGGGGCCACACGCACCCACCAGCTGCCCCCTGAAAGCGGAGCCCGGGGCCGTCCCCCCTCCCCCGCGCCGGGGGTGGGGGCTGAGCGTCCCCCTCCCCCCCGCAGCCCCTTCGTCCTGGACGAGTTCAAGCGCAAGTACTCCAACGAGGACACGCTGACGGTGGCCCTGCCCCACTTCTGGGAGCACTTTGACCGGGAGGGCTGGTCCCTCTGGTACGCCGAGTACCGCTTCCCCGAGGAGCTCACCCAGACCTTCATGAGCTGCAACCTCATCACCGGTGAGGCCCCTTCCTCCTCCTCCTCCTCCTCCTCCTCCTCCTCCTCCTCCTCCTCTTCCTCCTCCGCCCCCCACTTTTCCTCCTCTTCCTCCTCCGCCCCCCGCTTTTCCTTCTCCTCCTCCTCCTCCACCCGCTTTTCCTCCTCCACCCCCCGCTTTTCCTCCTCCTCCTCCTCCTCTTCCTCCTCCTCCTCCTCCTCTTCCTCCTCCTCCTCCTCCTCTTCCTCCTCCGCCCCCCACTTTTCCTCCTCTTCCTCCTCCACCATCCGCTTTTCCTTCTCCTCCTCCTCTTTCCTTCTCCACCTCCTGCTTTTCCTCTTCCTTCTCCTCCTCCTCCTCCTCTTCCTCCTCTGCCCCCCGCTTTTCCTTCTCCTCCTCCCCCTCCACCCGCTTTTCCTCCTCCACCCCCGCTTTTCCTCCTCCTCCTCCTCCTCCTCCTCTTCCTCCTCTGCCCCCCACTTTTCCTTCTCCTTCTCCTCTTTCCTTCTCCACCCCCCGCTTTTCCTTCCCCTCCTCCTCCTCCACCCGCTTTTCCTCCTCCTCTTCCTCCTCCACCCCCTGCTTTTCCTTCTCCTCCTCCTCCTCTTCCTCCTCCACCCCCCACTTTTCCTCCTCCTCCTCCTCCTCCTCCTCTTCCTCCTCCGCCCCCCACTTTTCCTCCTCTTCCTCCTCCGCCCCCCGCTTTTCCTTCTCCTCCTCCTCTTTCCTTCTCCACCCCTCACTTTTCCTTCCCCTCCTCCTCCTCCACCCTCTACTTTTCCTCCTCCTCCTCCTCTTTCCTTTCTCTTTTCCCTCCTTCTCCTTTCCTCTCCCCATTTCCCTTCACCTTTTCCTTCCCTTTCTGCTTCCCCTTCTGCTTCCCCTTCTTGTTCTCCCGTTCCCTCTCCCGTTCCCTCTCGCGTTTCCCCCTCTTTCCCGTCCCTTTTTGCCATCCCTTTCCCCCTCTTTCCCCCCTCTTTTCCCCCTCTTTTCCCCCTCTTTTCCCCCTCTTTTCCCCCTCTTTCCCCTCTTTTCCCCCTCTTTTCCCTCCCTTTTCCCTCCCTTTTCCCTCCCTTTTCCCTCCCTTTTCCCTCCCTTTTCCCCCTCTTTTCCCCCTCTTTCCCCCTCTTTTCCCCCTCTTTTCCCCCTCTTTCCCCTCCCTTTTCCCTCTTTCCCCCCCTTTTCCCCCCCTTTTCCCCCCCTTTTCCCCCCCTTTTCCCCCCCCTTTTCCCCCCCCTTTTCCCCCCTTTTCCCCCCCTTTTCCCCCCTTTTCCCCCCTTTTCCCCCCTTTTCCCCCCTTTTCCCCCCCCTTTTCCCCCCTTTCCCCCCCTTTTCCCCCCCTTTTCCCCCCTTTTCCCCCTCTTTCCCCCCTCTTTCCCCCCTCTTTCCCCCCTCTTTCCCCTCCCTTTTCCCTCCCTTTTCCCTCCCTTTTCCCTCCCTTTTCCCTCCCTTTTCCCTCCCTTTTCCCTCCCTTTTCCCTCCCTTTTCCCTCCCTTTTCCCTCCCTTTTCCCTCCCTTTTCCCTCCCTTTTCCCCCCTCTTTCCCCCCTCTTTCCCCTCTCTTTCCCCCTCTTTCCCCTCCCTTTTCCCTCCCTTTTCCCCCCTTTTCCCCCCTTTTCCCCCCCTTTTCCCCCCCTTTTCCCCCCCTTTTCCCCCTCTTTCCCCTCCCTTTCCCCTCCCTTTCCCCTCCCTTTCCCCTCCCTTTTCCCTCCCTTTTCCCTCCCTTTTCCCTCCCTTTCCCCCTCTTTCCCCCCTCTTTCCCCTCTCTTTCCCCCTCTTTCCCCTCCCTTTTCCCCCCTTTCCCCCTCTTTCCCCTCTCCCCCCCCCATGCCTTTCCCTCTCCTCTCCCCTTCCCCACCCCCCACCCCCCTTTTTCCCTTCCCCACCCCCCCCCCCTCACCACCTCTCCCCTCCCCCTCTCCCCAGGGATGTTCCAACGCCTGGACAAACTCCGTAAGAACGCCTTCGCCAGCGTCATCCTCTTCGGCACCAACAACGACAGCAGCATCTCGGGCGTCTGGCTCTTCCGCGGCCAGGAGCTGGCCTTCCCGGTGAGCCCCCTCCCCCCCCCCCCCCCCCCAAAAAAAAAAAACCAACCCCGGCATCGCCGTCGGCTTTTTCGGCGCCGCCGAACCCGTGCCGTGATTTCTTTCCCAGCTGAGCCCGGACTGGCAGGTGGATTACGAATCCTACACGTGGCGGAAGCTGGACAGCGAAAGCCCCGAGTGCAAGACGCTGGTGAAGGAATATTTCTTGTGGGAGGGAGAATTCAAACACGTCGGCAAACCCTTCAACCAGGGCAAGATCTTTAAGTGATGCCGATCCTGCCGGCCTCGCGCCGTCGCGGTTAATTCCCTCCTCCGGCCGTAAATCCCAACGGAAATAAAGCAGCGCCGGAATGCCGGCTCTGTCACCTGTGGGTCCCCCGGGGATCGGGGCGGGGGAGAGACGGGGACGCGGTTCCTCCCGGGGAAGCCGGTTGGCAGGCGGCGGCGGTGGTTTCGGCAAACGCCGATCCCGCCGCCGCTTCCTCCTTTGGGGCTGACGCGGTGGAGAGCGCGAAAATCCGTCCCCGCCTTCGGCGCGGGGATGGGCTGCGCCGCCGCGGCTGCCTCCCTCGGTGGCTTCTGTGCCGCCGTGGGGCCCGAGGCGAGCCGTGGGGCTGAGCCGTGGGGCTGAGCCATGCGGCTGAGCCAATCTATGGGGCTGAGCCGTGGGGCTGAGCCGTGGGGCTGAGCCGAGCCGTGGGGCTGAGCCATGCGGCTGAGCCGATCTATGGGACTGAGCTGTGGGGCCGAGCCATGGGGCCGAGCCGTGGGGCTGAGCCATGCGGCTGAGCCGTGGGGCTGAGCCGATCTATGGGGCTGAGCCGTGGGGCCAAGCCGTGCGGCTGAGCTGAGCCATGGGGCTGAGCCGTGGGGCTGAGCCATGCGGCTGAGCCGATCTATGGGGCTGAGCCGTGGGGCTGAGCCAAGCCATGGGGCCGATCCATGGGGCTGAGCCATGCAGCTGAGCCAATCTATGGGACTGAGCCGTGGGGCTGAGCCGTGGGGCTGAGCCGAGCCGTGGGGCTGAGCCATGCGGCTGAGCCGATCTATGGGACTGAGCTGTGGGGCTGAGCCGTGGAGCCAAGCCGTGCGGCTGGGCCGAGCCGTGGGGCCGAGCCGTGGGGCTGAGCCATGCGGCTGAGCCGTGGGGCTGAGCCGATCTATGGGGCTGAGCCGTGGGGCTGAGCCATGCGGCTGAGCCGATCTATGGGGCTGAGCCGTGGGGCTGAGCCAAGCCATGGGGCCGATCCATGGGGCCGATCCATGGGGCTGAGCCATGCAGCTGAGCCAATCTATGGGACTGAGCCGTGGGGCTGAGCCGTGGGGCTGAGCCGAGCCGTGGGGCTGAGCCATGCGGCTGAGCCGATCTATGGGACTGAGCTGTGGGGCTGAGCCGTGGAGCCAAGCCGTGCGGCTGGGCCGAGCCGTGGGGCCGAGCCGTGGGGCTGAGCCATGCGGCTGAGCCGTGGGGCTGAGCCGATCTATGGGGCTGAGCCGTGGGGCCAAGCCGTGCGGCTGAGCTGAGCCGTGGGGCTGAGCCGTGGGGCTGAGCCGATCTATGGGGCTGAGCCGTGGGGCTGAGCCGAGCCATGGGGCCGATCCATGGGGCTGAGCCATGCAGCTGAGCCGATCTATGGGGCTGAGCCGTGGGGCTGAGCCGAGCCATGGGGCCGATCCATGGGGCTGAGCCATGCGGCTGAGCCGATCCGTGGGGCTGAGCCATGGGGCCGAGCCGTGGGGCTGAGCCACGTGGCTGAGCCGATCCATGGGGCTGAACCGTGGGGCTGAGCCGAGCCGTGGGGCTGAGCCATGGGGCTGAGCCGTGGGGCCGAGCCGTGGTTATGGGGGGGCGGGGAGGCCCCTCCCGGCACCGGTGCCTCGGTCCCCGATTGCCACCCCCCGCCAGGGACGAAACCGCCCCGGCCCCGGCTCTGCCCCACGGCGCGTGGGGGGCTCTGCCCCCCATCTCCCGGCGGGGGTGGGGTTAATCCCGTCCAGCTGCGGTTTGGGGGTTTTGGGGGGGGGGGCGGGGAGGAAGCGTGAGTCACCCTCCCCCATCCTGCGGGGGGGGGGGGAGGGGCGGTGGGTGCCCCCCCACCCCAGGGGGGTGCGGGCGAAGCAGCCCCCTCCCCTACTTGGGGGGCACCCAGCGGCGCCAAGGTTTCATTTTGCAGGGGAGGGGTAATCCCAGTTTAAACCAGTAGCTGCCAGCAAGCCTGCTGGTTCCTGCCTGTCCCCTGCCTGTGTTGTGTGTCCCCCCCCCCCCCCGGTTCCTTCCTGGGGCGGGGGACGGGGGTGTCATCGTGTGTCGTCCCCCCCCCCCCCGCTCCTGGGCGCGGGCAGGGCCCTCGTGACAGCTGCCAGATGTGGCAGGGGACACAGGCAGGGGGGCGGGGGCTGGCGCCCTGCCTGTACTTCCCCCCCCCCCCCCGCCCCCAGCCACATCTGGATCCAGTTTGGCTCTTGCTAAACCCGGCCGCGCCCAGCCTGACTCAGCCCCCGGCCGCGCAGGCAGCTCCTGCCCGCCGCAGGCAGCGCCCGGGGCCCTGCAGGCAGCGCCCTGCCCGCCGCAGGCAGCTCGATGCGGCCCTGCTGCTCCCTGTGCTGCCTGCAAGCCCCCAGCCCGGTGCAGGCAGCAGCCGGAGATGTGCGGGCAGCGCCCAGAGACGTGCAGGCAGCTCCCTGCCTGCTGCAGGCAGCTCGATGCGGCCCTGCTGCTGCTTGCGCTGTCTGCAAGCCCCCAGCCCGGTGCAGGCAGCGCCCAGGGCTGTGCAGGCAGCTCCCTGCCCACTGCAGGCAGCGCCAAGCCCGGTGCAGGCAGCGCCCAGCCCGGTGCAGGCAGCGCCCAGGGCTGTGCAGGCAGCTCCCTGCCCACTGCAGGCAGCGCCCAGCCCGGTGCAGGCAGCACCCAGTCCAGCCCTGCTGCTGGTTTTGCTGCCTGCCAGCCCCTGGCCCCATGCAGGCAGCCCCCAGGACCCCGCAGGCAGCCCAGTGCAGGCAGCCCAGTGCAGGCAGCTCCCGCTGCCGGCTGTGCCGGCGGGGCCGCAGCCCCCCAAAAGCCCCCGGCAGCGTGTGGGGCCGCAGCCCCCCAGGCCGGAGCCCCCCGCGGCGGCGGTGGCAGGGCCGGGTCCCCGGCGGCGTCCCCCTGCCTCGGCCCCTTCGGCCGCCCGTGACCCCGCTGCCAAATTCCTCCTTGTTTACTGGCAGCGGGAGCCGGAGGCTGCGCGGCCCAGCCCCGCCGGCGTGGGAGGCAGGCGGCAGCCCCGGCACCCGCTGCCAGGGCCCTGCCGCCGGCGGGTGGTAGAGCCGGCGTGGCCGGGCGGTGCTGGGGTGCAGCGGGCAGGGCCGGGGTGCTGCCGGCAATGCCACGGTGCAGGCAGGCAGTGCCGCGGTGCAGGCAGGCAGTGCCACAGTGCAGGCAGTGCCACGGTGCAGGCAGGCATTGCTACGGTGCTGCCGGCAGTGCCACGGTGCAGGCAGTGCCACAGTGCAGGCAGGCATTGCCGCGGTGCAGGCAGGCAGTGCCGCGGTGCAGGCAGGCATTGCTACGGTGCTGCCGGCAGTGCCACGGTGCAGGCAGTGCCACAGTGCAGGCAGTGCCACAGTGCAGGCAGGCATTGCCACGGTGCAGGCAGGCATTGCCGCGGTGCAGGCAGGCAGTACCGCGGTGCAGGCAGGCATTGCCGCGGTGCAGGCAGGCAGTACCACGGTGCAGGCAGGCAGTACCACAGTGCAGGCAGTGCCACGGTGCAGGCAGGCAGTACCACGGTGCAGGCAGGCATTGCCGCGGTGCAGGCAGGCAGTACCACGGTGCAGGCAGGCATTGCTATGGTGCAGGCAGGCAGTGCCGCGGTGCAGGCAGGCATTGCTACGGTGCAGGCAGGCAGTGCCGCGGTGCAGGCAGGCAGTGCCACGGTGCAGGCAGTGCCGCGGTGCAGGCAGGCAGTGCCACGGTGCAGGCAGTGCCGCGGTGCTGCTGGCGCTGCTTTGGTGCAGCCAGGAGTTGGCTACGGTGCAGCCTGGCAATGCCACGGTGCAACCACGCGCCGCCACGGCGCTGCTGGGCGATTGCCACGGCACAGCCGCCCTCTGCCACGGTGCAGCCAGGCAACGCCACGGCGCGACCGGGCGCTGCCGCCCCGGTATCGTCCCCGGCGGAGCGGGCGCAGGGTCTGGCTGCCGGCCCCGCTGCCCGGTGGGGGCGGCTGCACGTGGCTCTCGAGGAATCCCGCGCCGGGGTGGGCAGGAATTTGGGGGGTCGCGGCGTCCTGGCCCCCTCCCCACCCCGTGCCGCCGGCGTCGTGGCACGGCAGCCCCAGGGGAAAGCGGGGGGCTGTGCCGACCCCCCGACAGCCGCGACCCCCCCCTTCCCCCCTCCCAAACCTCCTGAACCCAGGTCCCCTCCCGTCGTCCCCGTGCCGCCCCTCGCCTTGGCACACGGCGCGGCAACGCCGGTGGCCGCCTGCCAGCGTGGAATCCCAAAAATCCCCCCGCGCCGCCGTACGGGGGGGGCAGGGCAGTTCCCCTCCCCCCCCCCCCCCCCCAGGCTCGGGGGGTCCCTTTTGTCACCCCCCCTCACACCGGGGGGGGGGGGGGGACGGCGACGGTGCCAGCCCAACCGCGGCCTTTCCGGCTGTGCCGGCGAAGCCACATCTGGAGGAAATACAGCTGTTGGCGGCGGCCGGATCCTGCCCCGGCGCAGCCCTGGGGGGGGACGGGGACCCCCGCCACGATGCTCCTGGGGGGGGCTGGGACCCCCAAATCGTGGGGACGGGGGGGGGTCCCCGGCGGGGCCCCGCGGCCGCCAGCGGCTCGCCGGCACGGTGCCAGCGGGAAGCGGGGGGCAGGGAGGCGGCCGGCCCGGCGATGAGCCATGCCTCCGGTATGCGCCGGCCTGGCTCAGGCCGCCGGGGCCGGATCCTGCACCGCCACCGCTCTCCTTCGCCTTCCAACCCTAAAAAAACCCGTTCGGTCCCTCCGCCGGCGCTTCGCCGGGGCTTTGCCGGGCGGCGTTTGCCGGACGATGGCGTTTGGCGGACGATGGCGTTTGGCGGACGATGGCGTTTGGCGGACGATGGCGTTTGGCGGAGGGCCCTTGGGCGGATGGCGCGGCAAACGATGGCGGCACGAGGACGGGCATGGCCTTGCCGCGGCGGCGCTGGGGGTTCGGTGCCGGCGGTGGGCACCCGGCTGCTCCCCGGTGCCGTAACG
This sequence comes from Nipponia nippon, assembly GCF_047370975.1. NCBI lineage: Eukaryota > Metazoa > Chordata > Aves > Pelecaniformes > Threskiornithidae > Nipponia > Nipponia nippon. The sequence goes on along the minus strand of NW_028262356.1, from coordinate 543,198 downwards.
TGGCCGGGGCCCGGCTATAAATAACCGAGCGCGGTGACCGCGGCCGGGGTGGGGGGGGGGGGGAAGCGGCTCCTGGTGCCGCGCCGTGGGGCGGGGAGACCCCGGTGGGGGAATGGGCTGGGGGGGGGTCTCGGGGGGGCAGGGGCACTGGGGAGGGACGGCCCCGCGGACCAGTCTGTACTGGGAGCGACTGGGAGGCAGCTCTGCAGGTGCTGGTGGGCACCGAGGTGACCGTGATCCGGTGAGGACCCTCAAGAAGGTGGAGGAGGGATCCGGGAGGGATCTCGGGGGTTCAAGGGCCGGGAGAGCCCGGGACTGGGGGAGGGATGACCCCATGGACCAGTCTGTACTGGGCCAAACTGGGAGGCAGCTCTGCAGGTGCTGGTGGGCACCGAGGTGACCGTGATCCGGTGAGGACCCTCAAGAAGGTGGAGGAGGGATCCGGGAGGGATCTCGGGGGTTCAAGGGCCGGGAGAGCCCGGGACTGGGCAGGGATGACCCCATGGACCAGTCTGTACTGGGAGCGACTGGGAAGTGGGGTCCCCAGGCGGAGGGGGGTCACCGGGGGGGTGACCTTGGGGGGTGGGGGGTGACCTTGGAGGGTGGTGGTCGTCTGGGGGGGGTTGGGTATGGGGGGGGGGGGGCGCGGGGGGGGGTACCTCGAGGGGGGTGGGGGGTTACCTTGGGGGCGGGGGGTGGGGGGTGGGGCCTTGGGGGGGGGCTACCTTGGGGGGAGGGGTTCGGTGGAGGGGGGTCACCTCGGGGGGTCACCTCGAAGGGGGGCTGGTGGGTCACCTCGGGGGGGTCACCTGGGGGGGTCACCTCGAAGGGGGGGCTGGGGGGTCACCTCGGGGGGGGTCACCTCGGGGAGGGGGTTGGGGGTCACCTGGGGGGGTGACCTCAAAGGGGGGGGTTGGGGGGTCACCTCGAAGGGGGGGGGGGGGTCACCTCTGGGGGAGGGGTGGGGGTCGCCTGGGGGGGCGTCACCTCGAAGGGGGGTTGGGAGGGGGTCACCTCGGGGGGGGGTTGGGGGTCACCTGGGGGGGTCACCTCGGGGGGGGGGGGGTTGGGGGTCACCTGGGGGGGGTCACCTCTGGGGGGGTTGGGAGGGGGTCACCTGGGGGGGGTCACCTCGGGGGGGTCACCTGTGGGAGGGGGTTGGGAGGGGGTCACCTGGGGGAGGGGTCACCTCGGGGGGTCACCTGTGGGAGGGGGTTGGGAGGGGGTCACCTGGGGGAGGGGTCACCTCGGGGGGGGGGGTTGGGGGTCACCTGGGGGAGGGGTCACCTCGGGGGGGGGGTTGGGGGTCACCTGGGGGGGGTCACCTCGAAGGGGGGTTGGGAGGGGGTCACCTCTGGGGGGGGGGGGGTTGGGGGTCACCTGGGGGGAGTCACCTCGGGGGGTCACCTCGGGGGGGGGGGGGGGGGGGCGGCTCCCCAAATGCTCCAGGTCCCGGGGGGGGGAGGGGGGGGGCGTCCGGGACCGGCGCGGGGGGGGGAGGGTCCCGAGCCGAACTTTTTTTGGGGGGGGGGGGGGGGGGCGGTGTCCGATGCCGGGGCTCCGGTCACCCCGCGGGCCGGGGCCGGGGCCGGGGCCGGGGCCGGGGCCGGGTCGGGGCGGCGGCCGCCCGCCGTTGGTCCCACCCCGGCCGGGGAAGGGGCGAGGCTCCGCCGCTCCGCGTTACAAGAGCCCGGCCCCGCTCGGGGCGCGGCCACTCGCAGCGCTCCCGCCGTCCCGCACGGATCGGCCGCCACCGGTACCGGTACCGGCAGCCGCCGCCGCCGCCGCCGCCTCCAGGAATCCGGTCCCGGTAACCGGGCGATGGCCCCGCCGCGGAGCTGAGCCCCGCCGCCCGCAGGTACCGGCCCGGGGACCCCCGCGTTGGCACCGGTTGGGGCTCGGGGCTTTGCCGGGACGGGCGGCGGCTGCGGGCGGGGGGGGGGGGTCTGCCCCGGGTCTGCCCGGGGGGGCTCCGGGGGTGCAGGGGAGGGGGTCCCGGCTCTGTCCCGGGAGTGTCCCGGAGTGCGGGGGGGTCCCGGGGGTGCAGGGGGTTGTCCCGGGTCTGTCCCGGGGGTGCTGGGGGGGTCCCGGGTCTGTCCCGGGAGGCTCCGGGGGTGCAGGGGGTCCCGGGGGGCTCCGGGGTCCCGGGTCTGTCCCGGGAGTTAAGCGGAGTGGCCCGGGACGGTCCCGGAGTGGCGGGGGGGGGGGTGTCCCGGGGGCTCCGGTAGTCCCGGGACTGTCCCGGGGGTGCAGGGGGTCCCGGGGGCTTCGGGAGTCCCCGTGGGGCGGGGGGGGGGGGGCCCGGGGGTCCGGGCGCGCCCCGAGGCCCCGCTGCCGGGCTCGCTCAGGGCGTGGCCCCCCCCGCCCCCCCCCCGCTCCGCCGCGCCCTGCCCAGGCCCGGGGAGTCCCCACGGGGGGCGGGGCAGCGGAGATCCCCCCCTCCCCCCCCCGCCGCCTTCCCGCCCCGCCCGGGCAGGGGGGGACCCCCCGGGGGTGTCCCGGTACCGCGGGGGGGGTCGGGGGGGGGGGGGATCCCCCGGGATCCCCCGGGATCCCGGCCAGGGCGCGGCTCCGCGGCAGCCGGGCGTGGGCGTTTAATTAACGTTCATCAGGGCCGGTTTCAGCGCGGGGGTGGGGGAGGCCCCCGGTACCGGTGCCGCGGGGGGGGGGGTCGATTTTGGGGGGCCGCTTGACCCCCGCCACCATGGGCTGGTGGGGGTCGGTCGATGGCGAAGGGGGGATTGGGGGGGGGGGCGGAGGTGCCCCCCCCCCAGCACCCGCTGTGGTTTGGGGTGCGGCCGGCACCCATGCGCCGTCTCGCACCCCTCCCCCCCCCCCCCCCCATGGGGGATCCCCCCCATTTTGGAGCGGCCATTGGGTGCTGGGGAAGGACCCAGCAGAGCGGGTGCACCCCGAAAGGGACTGCAGCCCCGCCAGCCCCCAAATCGGCGCCTACCTGGCCGGGGGGGGCAATGGCTCCCACCCCCACCCCCACCCCAAAGCTTTTTGGGGTGCGGGGCTGCGTGCGGCGGATTTGGGGACGAGCCGCGGCGGTCCCTTCATTCCTGCCGCCGTAACGAAGTTGGGGGGGGGGGGGGGAACGGCACCCCACGCCCCAACGCCACCGCGCTCTGGCTGCGGGCAGCGTCCCCGGCAAGACCCGGCAGCCGGTGAAACCGGTCGGGGAGCTGCCGCGGTGGCGGCGGCGGGAGAGTTTCTCGCGACGCCCGCGGGACTCTCGCTGGCGAGCCGGTTGAACCGGTACAGGCCGTGGGGGCCGAAGCCGCCGTCGAGGCTGCTCCTCTCCCCGTATCCCATTCCCCCCCCCCCCCCCCGATTTCTTCCCCTTTTTTTTATTGTTTATTTATTTTTTTTTTTTTAATTCCGTGGGTTTTGGCCGCGCCGGAGCTCGGCACCGAGGGTTTTCCTGGGAGGATCCCTGGCCCGTGCGTCACCGTCCCTCCCAGCCTGGCCGCCGGCCCTGGCTCGTTCCTCCTTGGGGGACGAGCGCGTTCTGCCCCACGCCGCTGCCCTGCCCGTACCCGCGGGCGCGCAGGCAGGGGTGCAGGCAGCAGCAGCCAGGGTGCCCCCCCCCCGCCCCGCCCCCAAAGCAGGGCCCCAGGGGAGATTTGGGGTGCTGGGAAGGGGCAGGACCCCCCCCCAATTCGGGGCTGCGTGGCAGCGTGGGGCTTGCTCTTCGCCGTGGGGTGGGTGAAGGATTTTGGGGACCCCCCCCCCCCCGCTTGGTTTGGGGGGGGTCCAGCCCCTCCCCCCCCCGGGGGGGGGATGGTGGCGCTTCCCAGTGCCGGACCCGGAGCCCTGGAGCCCCCCAGGGTGACGCCGTGGGGGTGACGCCGTGGGGGTGACGCCGCGGGGGTGACGCCGTGCGGTTCCTTGGTGACTTGAGAGGAGGAGGAGGAGGAGGAGGAGGAGGGGGGGGGCTGGGGGTCGCAGGAGTTTTTCGGCCGCCCCGCGAGCCGGCGGCGCGATGCCGGTTTGGGCGACGGGAGAGCTGTGGCCTCAGCACGTCGTCCCTTTTGTGCCCCCGGCGCGGGGATCACGGCGCGCCTGCACAAACAACCCGCCGTGCCCGGCCGGGCCGAAGGCATTTCTGCCTGGGGGGGGGGAGGGGGGGGTCCCCGGGGGCTCCGCCGCCGTCCTCATCCCCCGGCGCGGCCGGTGGCGTCCCCGGTGCCGTGCCGAAACGGCACCCGGGAACGGGCGTCCCAGGGCGCTTTGGCTTTTTTGGGGGGGGCGCTGGTAGGGCGTGAGCGGCTGGTGGGGCGCGGGGGTCCTCGGGGCCGTCGGCGGGTGCCGTCCCCACGTGGTGCGGGGCACGGCTGCCGGTGACGTCTTCGTCTGCCGCCGGGTGACATCTCATCTCGGCCGTGGCATGGGGGGGGTGGGGGAGGCAGCGACTAAAAATATAGGGAAGGGGCAGCACGTGGCTCGCCCCAAAAATAGCAGCGGGCGGCCGCGGGACTGGCATTGCCGCGGAGGGCGCCGGCGAAGGTGTCCCCTTCTCCCGGAGGAGGGGACGGGAAGGGCTTCTCCAGCCGCCATGGTCACCCAGGCCGTCCCCGACCAGGCGGGGGTGGGAAAATCCCGCTCCCCCCCCCAGTTTCTCCGAGGCGGGGGAAGGAGCGGCGCAGGGTTTGGGTCGAGCTCGGCCGCCCGGAGCCTCTCCCTCTCCCTCCGCTCCGAAGCGGCCGGGCGAGCTCTGAGTCACCTCCCCACCCAGCCCGCGGGACCTCTCCCCTGCTCCCTGACTCACAAACCTGTTTGTCCTCCGCCGGCGTCGAGCTTTCCAGATGGTTCCGTGGCCGAGCGGATCGGCTGGCGACACCCCTTGCAGACCCACAGGCTGGGCGAGGTGGGGTGGGACCTCCAAGGTCACCTCGTCCGACCCCTCCCCCACCTCCAGCCGGGCCACCTGGAGCCCCGTGGGACCACGTCCCGGCGGCTCTTGAAGGTCCCCAAGGATGGAGATGCCACCACCCCCGCCCCGGGCAACCCGTGCCGGTGCCTGGGGACCCCCACGGGGGGGAAAGGGCGGCTCCTGGGGGTCCGAGGGACCCTCCCGTCCTCCAGTTTGTGCCCGTGGCCACTGGTCCACCGGCCTGGGGCTGTTCCTCCCCAGGGGCAGGACGTGGCCCACCCCCTCGTTGAACAAACGCAGCCCAGGGCATCGTTGGCCTCTGCGGCAAGGGCGCGTTGGTGGCTCGCGGCCAACTTGGTGCCCACCGGGACCCCCAGGGCCTTTGTCCCAAGCCGCTCTCCGGCCGCCTGGCCCCCAGCACGTACCGGTGCCTCCCCAGGGGACCGCTTCCCCTTGCCGCACGCCGGCAGGTTCCTCTCGGCCCCGTCCTTCGGCCTGGCCAGGTCCCTCTGGATGGCGGCACCACCCCCTGCCATACGAGCGGCTCCTCCCGGTTCGGTGTCATCTGCCAACTTGCCGAGGGCAATGATCTGCCCGTCATCCAAATCGTAAAAGCCGAGGACGGCGCAGCTGGAGAGCGAAAAACCCCGGTCTTGCGAACGTCCTCAGGGTGCCCAGAGAGGCGGTGGCGTCCCCATCCCTTGGGGACGTGGTCCTCCGTGGACGACGCCTGCTTGAGGGCTGGACCAGGCGACCTCCAGAGGTCCTGTCCCACCTCAACCAGTCCGTGGCCCCGTGAAACGCTCGCCTAGGCGCTTTCGAGGTTTCTCTGGGGCTTTGCGAGACGACGTCGTGTGCCGCGGGGGACGGTTGAACGTCTGCGCAACCCCGCGAAGGGCCGGCGCCTCTGTTGACCTTTCCGGGCCGAGGGGGCTGGCGTCCTCGCCGGATTTTGGTCCCGCTGAACCTTCTCAGGAAGGTTCACGTCTGGACGGGCTCCGTAAAGTTGCGCCGCTTCTGCGCTTGACCGATGTCTTGCTGCTGAAGGAGCTGCTCTGAGGTTTAGAGCCTTGGCTGGTACCTGGAGAAAAGGACAAAACCCTCAGATCCCCTCCAGGCACCCCCCCTTCCGTGTCCCTGTCTCCCCTTTTACCGGCGGTGCTTGGGCGAGCCGCAAGGGGCGGCGGAGGCGGGGGAAGGAGCGGTGATGGGAGGCCGTTATTTTGGAGAACCCTTCCCGTTGCCAACCCAGGCGAGCCCCGGGCGGGCGTTTCGCGTCAGACCAGCTGGAAATACCGAGCTTCTCTCTAAGTTCGGGTTCGTTAAGGAAGTGAGACCTTAATGATGTGGTTTACGCTCGTGAGCCGCTTGGGTAGAGGCTTTGCTGTGGGGAGTCCTGGTGTCCTCCTGCCCCGTGCTCCCGGACAGAGCGCCGGCTGCGGCGTTGGGCCTCTGCAAGGACCTGGCTTGTCCCGTCTTTGCCCTTCGTGACCTTTGCGGCTGTGTCGGGAGGAGGATTGCTCTTCGGTTTCTTTCTTTGCTGCAGCTCGTGCGTGCCTGAAGCTCGCTAGAAACGGAGAAACCCCCCTCAACTCGTTTTTAGGCAGCAAAAAAGTTGACTTTGGGGTGGCGGTGCAGGGCAGAAGGAGACGCGGGTGAAACACCCGGCTCGCCATACAGCCTCGGGCAGAGTCGCGCCACGGGCGGCACCCGTCCCCTCTGGCTGTGGAAGAAAGGAAGAGGGAGCGGGAGGCAAGCCGGAGTTTCACGCGGACCTTTCTGATGTCTCCGCCAGGCTGGGAAGGTGAAACGAAAGCTGCCGCAAGGTCCGCGAGCGAAGGCAGAAGGATTCCTGGGGCGGCTCCAGCCAGGACCAGCGTCCCAGCAAGGTCAGCGGGATGGAGCTGGTTTCGCTCTTCCTCAGCGTCCCATGCTCAAAACCCACGTCCGTCTCCCCCCCGTCGCGCTTCCCTTCTCACCCTCTGCCTCTTTCCTTCCCCAGATGGAGAAGGAGGAGGAGACCCGGGAGATCCTGCTCCCCAACTGGCAAGGCAGCGGCTCCCACGGCATCACCATCGACCAGACGGACGATGGCGTCTTCGTCAAGCAAGTACAGCAAAACTCCCCGGCCGCCAAGATGGGCGTCGTGAAGGAAGGTGGGACCTTGGCGGAGGTGGGGGGGGAAGGTCTTTTGGGGGGAAAAAACAGGTTCTTTGTGTCTGGCTTTTCCATCTTGGCAGTGCCTCGGTTGCTTCCTCCCCCTTCTTGGGCAATAACCCCGTGGCTCAGGCGTCGTTGCTCCCCGTCTTGCTTGCGGTGGGGATGGGGGGGGTCTCCTCCCTGCCTCTCCCTTCCGAAATATCTCAACTCTCGCCCCTCTGCTCGCCCCCCACCCCCCCACCCCCCGCCCCCCAGGGGATCAGATCGTGAGCGCCACGGTCTATTTTGACAACCTGCAATCCGGGGAAGTCGCGCAGCTGCTCAACAGCATGGGCCACCACACGGTGGGCTTGCGCTTGCAACGGAAAGGGGACAAGTCTCCGCTGCCGGGACAGTCATGGTCACACGACGTGTTTGCGGCCAGCAGCCCTGAAGTCGTTCTGGTGAGTGATGGGGAAGAAGGGATGAGGAGGGGGGGGGGGAGGAAGCATCCTGGCGCTAACGAAGGTCTCTTCGTTTCCAGAGTGGGGACGACGAGGAGTACAGGAGGATTTACACGACGAAAATCAAACCCCGGCTGAAGTCGGAGGAGGCGGTGGAAGCGGAGTGCGGCGGAACGCAGAGCAGGACCATCACGGTCACCAGAAAAGTGACGGCGTACACAGTCGATGTCACTAGGCACGACGGAGAAAAAGACATCGACGTCGTCGGCACCGACTTCAAAATCCGGATCCCGACCCAGGAGATCGCCCACGTTGAAGCAGAACCTGGGAAAACTGCGATCAAAATGGCAGCGGGGGATCTGCCTGGGAGAGGCACCCAAGCCGCAGGCTGGAGCGTGGACATCAGAGGGGCACCTCCTGGAGCAACGGTTGAATCTTCTGCCCAGAAGTTGGATGTCCACCTCGGCGAGGCTCAGTTCGGAAAGCCGGCGATAACCGTGCCGGGAACGCAAGCGATGGGCGTTCACCTGAGGACTCGGATGGATCCTCAACTGCCGGAGAGCCAAGTTCCTGGTGGGGAAACTGGAAAATCTGTTACGGTGGAGGTGCCGGGGTGTGACGTTTCTGGCACGGCGTTCCTGGGCCCCCAGGGCGGCTTGCCCAGAATTGAAGCAAATGGACAGATGGGGAACCTGGACGCAGGTTTTCACATCAAGGGTCCCAGGTTGGACGGCAAAGGACACGTTTCCGGCGTGGGTGTCCAAGGGGAGCTGGGCGGGACGCTGTCACACGCTGATGCTTCTGCCCCTTGTCTTCAGGGAGATATCAAAGCCCCCAGAGTTGACGTTTCTTTACCGGCGATGGAAAATCCAGCTGTCGATGTGGGAAAAATCAAGATTCCGGTTTTGAAAATGCCCAAATTCGGGTTCGCGACCGCGGGATCTGGCATCGAAGCTCAAGCCCCGCAGGTGGGCACCGACGTTCCCATGCCAAAACCGCAGGCTCCGTGCGTGGACGTTGCTTCCTCATCTGTCCAGGTCACGGGACCCGAAGTTTCAGCTCCTTCGGTGAAAGTCCCAAAGCCACAGGTGGACATGGGGTTGAAGGGTGCTGTGAAGGTCCCCTCCCCAGAACTGGAGGTCCCCGGCGTGGCTGTCAAAGGACCCAGCGTAGAGCTCCCAGCTTCTGATGCAGATGTTCACGGTGGCAAGGGAAAACTCAAAACACCACACATGAACTTTCCGAAATTTACTGCCTTGGACTCGGAAGGGGAAGGTCCCGTTGTGGAAATGGTGCTCCCCAAGGGTGAGGTGGGACCAGCCGCGGCAGATGTTGGCATTCCCGATGTGGCCATCAAAGGAGAATGGAAAGGCCCCAGGTTCAAGAAGGTTGAAACACCCCAAATCTCTCTGTCAGATGTAAACTTGAACCTGAAAGGCCCTCAGGTGAAGGGCGATACGGGTGTCACGGTCCCCAGAGTGGAAGGGGATGCCAAAGGACTTGGCTCTAAGGGCCTCAAGATGGACGTAAAGGCCCCTGGTGTTGAATTTGAAGGTCCAGAGGGTTATTTGAAAGGGCCCAGTCTACCTGCACCAGATATGGACATTAAGGTGAAGGGACCTAAGCTTAAGGGAGAAGTGGATGTTTCTGTCCCAAAGATGGGTGGCAACTTGAAAGGACCTCAGCTGGACATTAAAGGTCCCAAACTGGGAATGGAAGTGCCTGATGTAGATGTCAAAGGCCCCAAAGTTACGATGCCAGAGGCACACGTCAAGACCCCCAAAATATCCATGCCTGACATCGACCTGAATCTGAAAGGCCCCAAAGCGAAAGGAGACCTGGATGTTTCTGCCCCAAAACTGGAAGGGGAGCTGAAAGCACCCGGACTTGACATCAAAGGCCCCAACGTTGACATTGAGGCGCCAGACGTGGACATCCACGGTCCAGAAGGCAAACTGAAGATGCCCAAGCTGAAAATGCCCAAGTTTGGGGTGCCCGGCCTGAAGGGAGAGGGCCCCGACATTGACGTGACCCTTCCAAAGGGTGAGGTGGCCATTTCTGGACCCAGGGTAGATATCGATGTGCCAAGTGTGGACATCAAAGGGCCAGAAGGAAAACTGAAGGGCCCCAAGGTCTGTGTGCCAGATGTTGATCTGAACCTGAAAGGCCCCAAAGTGAAGGGCGACGTGGACATTTCCATTCCCACCGTCGGAGCTGATTTGAAGGGTCCCGAACTAGAGCTCAAAGGCCCCAACATTGACATTGAAGCGCCAGACGTGGACATCCACGGTCCGGAAGGCAAACTGAAGATGCCCAAGCTGAAAATGCCCAAGTTTGGGGTGCCCGGCCTGAAGGGAGAGGGCCCCGACATTGACGTGACTCTTCCAAAGGGTGAGGTGGCCATTTCTGGTCCTGGCGTAGATATCGATGTGCCAAGTGTGGACATCAAAGGGCCGGAAGGAAAACTGCAAGGCCCCAAGGTGAAGATGCCAGAGATGAGCTTCAAGACCCCCAAAATATCCATGCCTGACATCGACCTGAATCTGAAAGGCCCCAAAGCGAAAGGAGACCTGGATGTTTCTGCCCCAAAACTGGAAGGGGAGCTGAAAGCACCCGGACTTGACATCAAAGGCCCCAACGTTGACATTGAGGCGCCAGACGTGGACATCCACGGTCCAGAAGGCAAACTGAAGATGCCCAAGCTGAAAATGCCCAAGTTTGGGGTGCCCGGCCTGAAGGGAGAGGGCCCCGACATTGACGTGACCCTTCCAAAGGGTGAGGTGGCCATTTCTGGACCCAGGGTAGATATCGATGTGCCAAGTGTGGACATCAAAGGGCCAGAAGGAAAACTGAAGGGCCCCAAGGTCTGTGTGCCAGATGTTGATCTGAACCTGAAAGGCCCCAAAGTGAAGGGCGACGTGGACATTTCCATTCCCACCGTCGGAGCTGATTTGAAGGGTCCCGAACTAGAGCTCAAAGGCCCCAACATTGACATTGAAGCGCCAGACGTGGACATCCACGGTCCGGAAGGCAAACTGAAGATGCCCAAGCTGAAAATGCCCAAGTTTGGGGTGCCCGGCCTGAAGGGAGAGGGCCCCGACATTGACGTGACTCTTCCAAAGGGTGAGGTGGCCATTTCTGGTCCTGGCGTAGATATCGATGTGCCAAGTGTGGACATCAAAGGGCCGGAAGGAAAACTGCAAGGCCCCAAGGTGAAGATGCCAGAGATGAGCTTCAAGACCCCCAAAATATCCATGCCTGACATCGACCTGAATCTGAAAGGCCCCAAAGCCAAAGGAGACCTGGATGTTTCTGCCCCAAAACTGGAAGGGGAGCTGAAAGCACCCGGACTTGACATCAAAGGCCCCAACGTTGACATTGAGGCGCCAGACGTGGACATCCACAGTCCAGAAGGCAAACTGAAGATGCCCAAGCTGAAAATGCCCAAGTTTGGGGTGCCCGGCCTGAAGGGAGAGGGCCCCGACATTGACGTGACTCTTCCAAAGGGTGAGGTGGCCATTTCTGGTCCTGGCGTAGATATCGATGCGCCAAGTGTGGACATTGAAGGGCCAGAAGGAAAAGGAAAAGGTCTCAAATTTAAAATGCCTGAACTAAACATTCAGACGCCAAAACTGTCCATGCCAGATGTAGATCTCAGTTTGAAGGGCCCCAAGGTGAAAGGAGATGCAGATGTTTCTGGCCTGAAGGTCTCTGGAGATCTGAAGGGCCCCAAAATAGATGTGGAAGGTCCCAAAGTGGATGTTGATATGCCTGAGGTAGACTTGGAATGTCCAGAAGGGAAAATAAAAGGCCCCAAATTTAAGATGCCTAAGCTTAACATCAAGACACCTAAAATATCCATGCCAGACGTAGATTTGAACTTCAAGGGACATAAAACGAAAGGAGAGATGGATGTTTCTCTTCCGAAGATAGAAGGTGACTTGAAAGACTCTGGTGTTAATATCAAGGGACCGAAAATAGATGTTGAGGTCCCAGATGTCAACCTGGAGTGTCCGGAAGCCAAACTGAAAACGCCAAAAGTGAAATTGCCTCATTTCAACGTGTCAGGCCCAAAGTTTGAGGGAACCGATATAGATGTCAACCTGCCAAAAGGAGAGCTAGATATTTCTGGGCCAGAGGCAGATATTGAAGTGCCAGAGCTGGATGTTGGAGGACCAGAAGGAAAGTGGAAAGGCCCCAAGTTCAGGATGCCGAAGCTGAATATCAAAACACCTAAACTATCCATGCCAGATGTAGATTTGAACCTAAAGGGACCCAAGGTGAAAGGAGAAATGGATATCATGGCTCCTAAGATAGAAGGTGATTTGAAAGGGCCAGAAATAGACATTAAGGGGCCAAAACTCGATGTTGAGGCACCCGATATTGATTTGGAGTGCCCTGAAGGAAAACTGAAGGGCCCCAAGTTCAAGATGCCCGAGATGCACATCAAGGCGCCCAAGATCTCCATGCCCGACGTGGACATTAATCTGAAAGGGCCCAGCATGAAAGGGGATATTGAAGTCTCAGCTCCCAAGCTCGAGGGTGGTGTAAAAGGTCCCGAGGTGGACATCAAGGGCCCGAAGGTCGACATTGATGTGCCAGACGTGGACGTTCACGGCCCAGAGGGAAAATTCAAAATGCCCAAGTTCAAAATGCCCAAGTTCGGGATGCCGGGGCTGAAAGCAGAAGGCCCGGAGGTGGACGTGAACCTGCCGACAGGAGACCTGGATGTTTCTGGTCCAAAGGTGGACATTGAGGGTCCGGAGCTGAATGTTGAAGGTCCAGAGGGGAAGGTGAAGGGCCCCAAGTTCAAGATGCCCGAGATGCACATCAAGACACACAAGATCTCCATGCCCGATGTTGACTTGAATCTGAAGGGCCCCAAGCTGAAGGGCGGTGTGGATGTTTCCCTTCCTAAGCTCGAGGGTGACCTGAAGGGTCCCGAGGTGGACATCAGGGGCCCCAAAGTCGACGTTGAGGCACCTGACGTGGATCTTCACGGCCCAGAGGGTAAACTCAAAATGCCCAAGTTCAAAATGCCCAAGTTCGGGATGCCGGGGCTGAAAGCAGAAGGCCCAGAGGTGGACGTGAACCTGCCGACAGGAGACCTGGATGTTTCTGGTCCAAAGGTGGACATTGAGGGTCCGGAGCTGAATGTTGAAGGTCCTGAAGGAAAACTCAAAGGTCCCAAGTTCAAGATGCCCGAGATGCACATCAAGGCACCCAAGATCTCCATGCCTGACATTGACTTGAACCTGAAAGGCCCCAAAGTGAAGGGGGATGTGGACGTGTCTGTTCCCAAGCTGGAAGGTGACCTGAAGGGTCCTGAACTGGATATAAAAGGACCCAAAGTCGATGTCGACCTTCCTGACGTTGAGCTGGAAGGCCCAGAGGGGAAGCTGAAAGGCCCCAAGTTCAAGATGCCCGAGATGCACATCAAGGCACCCAAGATCTCCATGCCCGACGTTGACTTCAATCTGAAGGGCCCCAAGCTCAAGGGCGATGTGGACATGTCTGTCCCTAAGCTCGAGGGTGACCTGAAGGGTCCCGAGGTGGACATCAAGGGCCCCAAAGTCGACATTGATGTGCCAGACGTGGACCTTCACGGCCCAGAGGGAAAATTCAAAATGCCCAAGTTCAAAATGCCCAAGTTCGGGATGCCGGGGCTGAAAGCAGAAGGCCCAGAGGTGGACGTGAACCTGCCGACAGGAGACCTGGATGTTTCTGGTCCAAAGGTGGACATTGAGGGTCCGGAGCTGAATGTTGAAGGTCCAGAGGGGAAGGTGAAGGGCCCCAAGTTCAAGATGCCTGAGATGCACTTCAAGACACCCAAGATCTCCATGCCTGACATTGACTTGAACCTGAAAGGCCCCAAAGTGAAGGGGGATGTGGACGTGTCTGTTCCCAAGCTGGAAGGTGACCTGAAGGGTCCTGAACTGGATATAAAAGGACCCAAAGTCGATGTCGACCTTCCTGACGTTGAGCTGGAAGGCCCAGAGGGGAAGCTGAAAGGCCCCAAGTTCAAGATGCCCGAGATGCACATCAAGGCACCCAAGATCTCCATGCCCGACGTTGACTTCAATCTGAAGGGCCCCAAGCTCAAGGGCGATGTGGACGTGTCTGTCCCTAAGCTCGAGGGTGACCTGAAGGGTCCCGAGGTGGACATCAAGGGCCCGAAGGTCGACATTGATGTGCCAGACGTGGACGTTCACGGCCCGGAGGGAAAATTCAAAATGCCCAAGTTCAAAATGCCCAAGTTCGGGATGCCGGGGCTGAAAGCAGAAGGCCCAGAGGTGGACGTGAACCTCCCAAAAGGTGATATTGATGTTTCCGTCCCAAAGGTAGATATTGAGGTGCCCAGTGTGGACATTGAGGGTCCTGAAGGAAAACTCAAAGGTCCCAAATTTAAAATGCCCGAGATGCACATCAAGGCACCCAAGATCTCCATGCCTGACATCGACTTGAACCTGAAAGGCCCCAAAGTGAAGGGGGATGTGGACGTGTCTGTTCCAAAATTAGAGGGTGACTTGAAGGGACCCGATGTGAATATTAAAGGTCCGAAGTTGGATGTTGATGTTCCGGATCTTGATGTTGAAGGTCCTGAAGGAAAATGGAAAGGACCCAAGATAAAAATGCCAGATATGCATATTAAGGCACCTAAATTTTCTATGCCTGATGTAGATCTCAACCTGAAAGGTCCCAAAATTAAGGGAGACTTGGATGTTTCTCTACCGAAAGTAGAGGGTGATGTGAAAGGGCCGGATCTGGAACTCAAAGGGCCCAAAGTGGACCTAGAAGCTCCTGACGTAGACATTGAGGGCCCAGAAGGCAAGCTGAAGGGTCCCAAATTTAAGATGCCCGAGATGCATTTCAAAGCCCCCAAAATCTCCATGCCGGACTTTGATCTGAACCTGAAAGGCCCCAAAGTGAAGGGGGATGTGGACGTTTCTGTTCCGAAACTTGAGGGAGATTTGAAAGGCCCAGACGTTGACATCAAAGGCCCGAAACTGGATGTTAATGTTCACGACATTGACCTAGAGTGTCCAGAAGCAAAAGTTAAAGGCCCCAAGTTCAAGATGCCTGAAATGCACTTCAAGACACCAAAAATCTCCATGCCCGATATCGATTTGAACCTGAAAGGCCCTAAGCTGAAGGGAGACGTGGATGTTTCTGCCCCCAAACTAGAGGGTGACTTGAAAGGCCCCGAGATGGATATCAAAGGTCCTAAACTGGATATAGAAGCTCCTGATGTGGATATTGAGGTCCCAGAGGGGAAGCTGAGAGGCCCCAAATTTAAGATGCCTGAGATGCATTTTAAGGCTCCCAAGATCTCCATGCCGGACTTCGATCTGAACTTGAAAGGCCCCAAAGTGAAGGGGGATGTGGACGTGTCTGTTCCCAAGCTGGAAGGAGACCTGAAAGGGCCTGAGTTTACAGGAAAAGGGCCGAAAGTGGACATAGAGGCTCCAGATGTTGAGCTAGAATGCCCAGAAGGCAAGTTGAAGGGCCCCAAGTTCAAGATGCCCGAGATGCATTTCAAGGCCCCCAAAATCTCCATGCCAGACTTTGATCTGAATCTGAAAGGCCCCAAAGTGAAGGGGGATGTGGACGTGTCTGTTCCCAAGCTGGAAGGTGACCTGAAGGGTCCTGAACTGGATATAAAAGGACCCAAAGTCGATGTCGACCTTCCTGACGTTGAGCTGGAAGGCCCAGAGGGGAAGCTGAAAGGCCCCAAGTTCAAGATGCCTGAGATGCATTTCAAGACACCCAAGATCTCCATGCCTGACATTGACTTGAACCTGAAAGGCCCCAAAGTGAAGGGGGATGTGGAAGTGTCTGTTCCCAAGGTGGAGGGTGAGTTGAAAGGCCCGGAATTTGACATCAAAGGACCCAAAGTCGATGTTGACCTTCCTGACATTGAGCTGGAAGGCCCTGAAGGGAAGCTGAAGGGCCCCAAGTTCAAGATGCCCGAGATGCACATCAAGGCACCCAAGATCTCCATGCCCGACGTTGACTTCAATCTGAAGGGCCCCAAGCTCAAGGGCGATGTGGACGTGTCTGTCCCTAAGCTCGAGGGTGACCTGAAGGGTCCCGAGGTGGACATCAAGGGCCCGAAGGTCGACATTGATGTGCCAGACGTGGACGTTCACGGCCCGGAGGGAAAATTCAAAATGCCCAAGTTCAAAATGCCCAAGTTCGGGATGCCGGGGCTGAAAGCAGAAGGCCCAGAGGTGGACGTGAACCTGCCGACAGGAGACCTGGATGTTTCTGGTCCAAAGGTGGACATTGAGGGTCCAGAGGTGGACATTGAAGGTCCAGAAGGGAAGGTGAAGGGCCCCAAGTTCAAGATGCCTGAGATGCATTTCAAGACACCCAAGATCTCCATGCCTGACATTGACTTGAACCTGAAAGGCCCCAAAGTGAAGGGGGATGTGGAAGTGTCTGTTCCCAAGCTGGAAGGTGACCTGAAGGGCCCCGAATTTGACATCAAAGGACCCAAAGTCGATGTTGACCTTCCTGACGTTGAGCTGGAAGGCCCTGAAGGGAAGATAAAGGGTCCCAAGTTCAAGATGCCCGAGATGCACATCAAGGCACCCAAGATCTCCATGCCTGATGTTGACTTCAATCTGAAGGGCCCCAAGCTCAAGGGCGATGTGGACGTGTCTGTCGCTAAGCTCGAGGGTGACCTGAAGGGTCCCGAGGTGGACATCAAGGGCCCGAAGGTCGACATTGATGTGCCAGACGTGGACGTTCACGGCCCGGAGGGAAAATTCAAAATGCCCAAGTTCAAAATGCCCAAGTTCGGGATGCCGGGGCTGAAAGCAGAAGGCCCAGAGGTGGACGTGAACCTGCCGACAGGAGACCTGGATGTTTCTGGTCCAAAGGTGGACATTGAGGGTCCGGAGGTGGACATTGAAGGTCCAGAAGGGAAGGTGAAGGGCCCCAAGTTCAAGATGCCTGAGATGCATTTCAAGACACCCAAGATCTCCATGCCTGACATTGACTTGAACCTGAAAGGCCCCAAAGTGAAGGGGGATGTGGATGTGTCTGTTCCCAAGCTGGAAGGTGACCTGAAGGGCCCCAAAATTGACATCAAAGGACCCAAAGTCGATGTTGACCTTCCTGACATTGAGCTGGAAGGCCCTGAAGGGAAGCTGAAAGGCCCCAAGTTCAAGATGCCCGAGATGCACATCAAGGCACCCAAGATCTCCATGCCCGACGTTGACTTCAATCTGAAGGGCCCCAAGCTCAAGGGCGATGTGGATGTTTCCCTTCCCAAGCTGGAAGGTGACCTGAAGGGTCCCGAGGTGGACATCAAGGGCCCGAAGGTCGACATTGATGTGCCAGACGTGGACCTTCATGGCCCAGAGGGAAAATTCAAAATGCCCAAGTTCAAAATGCCCAAGTTCGGGATGCCGGGGCTGAAAGCAGAAGGCCCAGAGGTGGACGTGAACCTGCCGACAGGAGACCTGGATGTTTCTGGTCCAAAGGTGGACATTGAGGGTCCGGAGCTGAATGTTGAAGGTCCAGAGGGGAAGGTGAAGGGCCCCAAGTTCAAGATGCCTGAGATGCACATCAAGACACCCAAGATCTCCATGCCTGATGTTGACTTGAACCTGAAAGGCCCCAAAGTGAAGGGGGATGTGGACGTGTCTGTTCCCAAGCTGGAAGGTGACCTGAAGGGTCCTGAACTGGATATAAAAGGACCCAAAGTAGACATAGATGTTCCTGACGTTGAGCTGGAAGGCCCTGAAGGGAAGCTGAAGGGCCCCAAGTTCAAGATGCCCGAGATGCACATCAAGGCACCCAAGATCTCCATGCCCGATGTTGACTTCAATCTGAAGGGCCCCAAGCTCAAGGGCGATGTGGACGTGTCTGTCCCTAAGCTCGAGGGTGACCTGAAGGGTCCTGAGGTGGACATCAGGGGCCCTAAAGTTGACATTGAGGCACCTGACGTGGACGTTCACGGCCCGGAGGGAAAATTCAAAATGCCCAAGTTCAAAATGCCCAAGTTCGGGATGCCGGGGCTGAAAGCAGAAGGCCCAGAGGTGGACGTGAACCTGCCGACAGGAGACCTGGATGTTTCTGGTCCAAAGGTGGACATTGAGGGTCCAGAGGTGGACATTGAAGGTCCAGAAGGGAAGGTGAAGGGCCCCAAGTTCAAGATGCCTGAGATGCACATCAAAGCACCCAAGATCTCCATGCCCGACGTTGACTTCAATCTGAAGGGCCCCAAGCTCAAGGGCGATGTGGATGTTTCCCTTCCCAAGCTGGAAGGTGACCTGAAGGGTCCCGAGGTGGACATTAAGGGCCCCAAAGTTGACATTGAGGCACCCGACGTGGACATTCATGGTCCAGAAGGTAAAATAAAAATGCCCAAGTTCAAAATGCCCAAGTTTGGGTTGTCTGGGTTGAAAGGAGAGGGCCCAGATGTTGATGTGAATCTACCTGAAGCTGATGTTGCTCTTTCAGGTCCAAAGGTTGATGTTTCTGTTCCTGACTTGGACATTGAAGGACCTGAAGGGAAACTTAAGGGTCCTAAGTTTAAGAAGCCTGACATGCAATTCAATGTTCCTAAAATCTCCATGCCAGATATTGACTTAAATTTGAAAGGCCCAAAACTGAAAGCTGACATTGATCCTTCCGTTCCCAAAATAGAGGGTGAGCTGAAAAGTCCGAAGGTGGACATCAAAGGGCCAGAATTTGAGGTTGAGGGACCGAAGCTTGAGCTAGAAGGAAAGTCTAAAAAACCCAGGTTTAAACTTCCGAAATTTGGCTTTTCTGGTCCTAAAGTGCAAAGCCCTGATGTGGATGTGAAACTGAAAAAACCTGACATTGAAATATCTGGTCCGAAAGTTGATGTTCATCCTCCAGATGTGGACGTACAGGCAAAAGCGAAAGGGTCAAAATTTAAAATGCCTTTCCTGAGTATTTCATCACCTAAAGTTTCGATGCCAGATGTGGAGCTAAATCTGAAAGGGCATAAACTAAAAGGAGAGTTAGAGGTTTCCAGCCCAAAGTTGGAAGGGGAACTGAAGGGTCCTGAGGTGGACATCAAAGGCCCCAAAGTCAACATTGAGGCGCCTGACGTGGACGTTCATGGGCCGGAGGGTAAACTCAAAATGCCAAAGTTCAAAATGCCTAAATTTGGGGTCTCTGGGTTTAAGGCTGAGGGGCCAGAGGTGGACGTTAGCATTCCGAAGGGAGAGCTGGATGTTTCGGGTCCCAAGCTGGATATCGAAGGTGCTGGTTTGGAAATTGAAGGGCCGGAGGGGAAGCTCAAGGGTCCCCAATTTAAGATGCCAGAACTGAACATCAAAGCACCCAAGATCTCTATGCCCGACATCGACCTGAACCTGAAAGGCCCCAAAGCTAAGGCAGATGTGGACGTCTCCCTTCCCCAGGTGGATGTGAAGGGCTCAGATTTGCATGTGAAAGGCCCAAAAGTGGATGTGGAGGTTCCTGACCTTGACATTGAAGGTCCCAAAGGAAAATTGAAAGGCCCCAAATTTAAAATGCCTGAAATGAATCTCAAGGCTCCCAATATTTCCATGCCAGACTTTGATTTGAATTTGAAAGGTCCCAAGTCAAAAGGAGGTGTGGACGTCGATCTTTCAGTGCCAAAACTGGAAGGGGACTTGAGCGTGCCGGACGTTAACATCAAAGGACCGAAGGTTGACATTGATGCTCCCGAGCTGGATGTTGAAGGGCGAGAAGGAAAACTGAAAGGTCCCAGGTTTAAAATGCCAGAGATGCACATAAAGACTCCCAAAATCTCCATGCCCGATGCCAGCTTAAACCTCAAAGGTCCCAAGCTGAAAGGGGACATAGATGTTTCTGCTCCAAAGCTAGAAGGGGATTTGAAGGCTCCCGACATCAATATTGAAGGCCCCAAAGTCGACATTGATGTGCCAGACGTGGACGTTCATGGCCCAGAGGGAAAATTCAAAATGCCCAAGTTCAAAATGCCCAAGTTCGGGATGCCGGGGCTGAAAGCAGAAGGCCCAGAGGTGGACGTGAACCTGCCGACAGGAGACCTGGATGTTTCTGGTCCAAAGGTGGACATTGAAGGTCTGGAGGTGGACATTGAAGGTCCAGAGGGGAAGGTGAAGGGCCCCAAGTTCAAGATGCCCGAGATGCACTTCAAGGCACCCAAGATCTCCATGCCTGACATTGACTTGAACCTGAAAGGCCCCAAAGTGAAGGGGGATGTGGACGTGTCTGTTCCCAAGCTGGAAGGTGACCTGAAGGGTCCTGAACTGGATATAAAAGGACCCAAAGTCGATGTCGACCTTCCTGACGTTGAGCTGGAAGGCCCTGAGGGGAAGCTGAAGGGCCCCAAGTTCAAGATGCCCGAGATGCATTTTAAGGCTCCTAAAATTTCTATGCCGGATTTTGATCTGAACCTGAAAGGCCCGAAGGTGAAGGGGGATGTGGACGTTTCTGTGCCGTGTGTGGAAGGTGACCTGAAAGGGCCAAAAGTTGATGTTAAAGGTCCCGAGTTGGATGTCAGTGCCCCAGATGTTCAAATTGAGGGCCCAGAAGGCAAGTTAAAGGGTCCCAAATTTAAGATGCCCGAGATGCATTTCAAAGCCCCCAAAATCTCCATGCCGGACTTTGATCTGAACCTGAAAGGCCCCAAAGTGAAGGGGGATGTGGACGTTTCTGTTCCGAAACTTGAGGGAGATTTGAAAGGCCCAGACGTTGACATCAAAGGCCCGAAACTGGATGTTGACCTTCCTGATGTTGACCTGCAAGGTCCTGAAGGGAAGTTGAAGGGCCCCAAGTTCAAGATGCCCGAGATGCACATCAAGGCACCCAAGATCTCCATGCCTGACATTGACTTGAACCTGAAAGGCCCCAAAGTGAAGGGGGATGTGGAAGTGTCTGTTCCCAAGGTGGAGGGTGAGTTGAAAGGCCCGGAATTTGACATCAAAGGACCCAAAGTCGATGTTGACCTTCCTGACGTTGAGCTGGAAGGCCCTGAAGGGAAGATAAAGGGCCCCAAGTTCAAGATGCCCGAGATGCACATCAAGGCACCCAAGATCTCCATGCCCGACGTTGACTTCAATCTGAAGGGCCCCAAGCTGAAGGGCGATGTGGACGTGTCTGTCCCTAAGCTCGAGGGTGACCTGAAGGGTCCCGAGGTGGACATCAGGGGCCCTAAAGTTGACATTGAGGCACCTGACGTGGACGTTCACGGCCCGGAGGGAAAATTCAAAATGCCCAAGTTCAAAATGCCCAAGTTCGGGATGCCGGGGCTGAAAGCAGAAGGCCCAGAGGTGGACGTGAACCTGCCGACAGGAGACCTGGATGTTTCTGGTCCAAAGGTGGACATTGAGGGTCCGGAGCTGAATGTTGAAGGTCCTGAAGGAAAACTCAAAGGTCCCAAGTTCAAGATGCCTGAGATGCACATCAAGGCACCCAAGATCTCCATGCCTGACATTGACTTGAACCTGAAAGGCCCCAAAGTGAAGGGGGATGTGGACGTGTCTGTTCCCAAGCTGGAAGGTGACCTGAAGGGTCCTGAACTGGATATAAAAGGACCCAAAGTCGATGTCGACCTTCCTGACGTTGAGCTGGAAGGCCCTGAAGGGAAGCTGAAGGGCCCCAAGTTCAAGATGCCCGAGATGCACATCAAGGCACCCAAGATCTCCATGCCCGACGTTGACTTCAATCTGAAGGGCCCCAAGCTCAAGGGCGATGTGGATGTTTCCCTTCCTAAGCTCGAGGGTGACCTGAAGGGTCCTGAGGTGGACATCAAGGGCCCGAAGGTCGACATTGATGTGCCAGACGTGGACCTTCACGGCCCAGAGGGAAAATTCAAAATGCCCAAGTTCAAAATGCCCAAGTTCGGGATGCCGGGGCTGAAAGCAGAAGGCCCAGAGGTGGACGTGAACCTGCCGACAGGAGACCTGGATGTTTCTGGTCCAAAGGTGGACATTGAAGGTCCGGAGGTGGACATTGAAGGTCCAGAGGGGAAGGTGAAGGGCCCCAAGTTCAAGATGCCTGAGATGCATTTCAAGACACCCAAGATCTCCATGCCTGATGTTGACTTGAACCTGAAAGGCCCCAAAGTGAAGGGGGATGTGGACGTGTCTGTTCCCAAGCTGGAAGGTGACCTGAAGGGTCCTGAACTGGATATAAAAGGACCCAAAGTCGATGTCGACCTTCCTGACGTTGAGCTGGAAGGCCCTGAGGGGAAGCTGAAGGGCCCCAAGTTCAAGATGCCCGAGATGCACATCAAGGCACCCAAGATCTCCATGCCCGACGTTGACTTCAATCTGAAGGGCCCCAAGCTCAAGGGCGATGTGGACGTGTCTGTCCCTAAGCTCGAGGGTGACCTGAAGGGTCCCGAGGTGGACATCAAGGGCCCGAAGGTCGACATTGATGTGCCAGACGTGGACGTTCACGGCCCGGAGGGAAAATTCAAAATGCCCAAGTTCAAAATGCCCAAGTTCGGGATGCCGGGGCTGAAAGCAGAAGGCCCAGAGGTGGATGTGAACCTGCCGACAGGAGACCTGGATGTTTCTGGTCCAAAGGTGGACATTGAGGGTCCGGAGCTGAATGTTGAAGGTCCAGAGGGGAAGGTGAAGGGCCCCAAGTTCAAGATGCCTGAGATGCACATCAAGGCACCCAAGATCTCCATGCCTGACATTGACTTGAACCTGAAAGGCCCCAAAGTGAAGGGGGATGTGGACGTGTCTGTTCCCAAGCTGGAAGGTGACCTGAAGGGTCCTGAACTGGATATAAAAGGACCCAAAGTCGATGTCGACCTTCCTGACGTTGAGCTGGAAGGCCCTGAGGGGAAGCTGAAGGGCCCCAAGTTCAAGATGCCCGAGATGCACATCAAGGCACCCAAGATCTCCATGCCCGACGTTGACTTCAATCTGAAGGGCCCCAAAGTGAAGGGGGATGTGGAGCTTTCTGCACCTGATCTGGAAGGCCCTAAGGTTGAGATTGAGGCCCCTGATGTGGACATCAAAGGCCCAGAGGGGAAGCTGAAAGGCCCCAAGTTCAAGATGCCCGAGATGCACGTTAAGGCACCCAAGATCTCCACGCCAGACTTTGATCTGAACCTGAAAGGTCCCAAAGTAAAAGGCGATGTAGACATGTCACTGTCAGGAGCGGAATGTGAAGTGAAAGGTCCAGAGGTCAATGTCAGTGCTCCACAATTAGACGTAGGTGCCCCTGATGTTGATATTGACGGCCCGGAGGGTAAATTCAAGCTCCCTAAATTCAAAATGCCCAAGTTTTCCATGCCTGGCTTTAAAGGGGAGGGAGTGGATGTGGATGTGAACCTCCCCAAGGGAGATGTTGACGTTTCGGGCGCCAGCGTAGATGTAGAGGCTCCTGATCTGAATTTGGATGGCAAAGTCAAAGGTCCCAAATTTACAATGCCTGAAATGCACATCAAGGCTCCCAAGGTCTCCATCCCTGATGTGGACTTCAACATCAAGGGGCCTCAACTGAAAGGAGATGTAGATGTTTCTGGACCCAGGCTTGAAGGTGATTTGAAAGCCCCCCAAATTGATGTGAAAGCCCCCAAAATGGACATTGAGGCTCCCGATGTGACCATCGAAGGGCCGGAAGGGAAACTCAAAGGCCCAAAATTCAAGATGCCAGAAATGCACATCAAGGCGCCCAAGTTCTCTATGCCCGATGTTGACTTCAATCTGAAAGGCCCCAGGCTGAAGGGCGAGGTGGATGTCTCAGCACCAAAGCTGGAAGGGGATTTGCAGTGTCCAGACGTTGACATCAAAGGCCCCAAGCTGGACATTCAGGCACCTGATGTGAACATCGAAGGGCCGGATGGCAAACTGAAAGGGCCCAGGCTCAAGATGCCGGAAATGCACGTCAAGACCCCCCAGATCTCCATGCCGGACATAGACTTGAACCTAAAGGGACTGAGGCTGAAAGGCGATGCTGACCTTCAGGGCCCGAAGCTCGAGGGAGGTCTGAAGGGTCCTGAAGTTGATATTAAGGGCCCCAAAGTAGATATCGAGGGCCCGGAGGTTGATGTTGATGGTCTGGATGGAAAAATAAAGATGCCTAAAATGAAGCTGCCCAAGATTGGCTTTAAAGGAGAAGGTCCTGACGTGGACGTGAACCTGCCAAAGACGGAGGTTGATCTTTCAGGCCCCAAGGTAGATATCGCTCTCCCGGGTGTGGGTGTCGAAGGTCCAGAGGGCAAACTGAAAGGTCCTAAACTGAAGATGCCAGAAATGCACGTGAACGTTCCTAAAATCTCGATGCCCGAGATAGACTTGAGTTTGAAAGGCCACAAAACGAAGGGAGGCGTTGACATTTCAACCCCAAAGATAGAAGGTAACCTGAAAGGTCCCGAAATTGATATCAAAGGCCCAGAATTTGGAGTCAAAAGCCCTGAAGTTGACGTCGAATGCCCTGACCTGAACATTGAAGGCCCGGAGGCAAACGTCAAACTTCCCAAGTTTAAGAAGTCAAAGTTTGGGTTTGGGATGAAAAGCCCGAAGGCAGAAATCAAGGTCCCGGGGGCCGAAGTGGATTTACCTGAGGCAGAGCTGAACGTGGAGTCGCCCGATGTCAACATTGCCGCAAAGGGTAAGAAGAGCAAGTTCAAGATGCCGAAACTTCATATGAGTGGCCCTAAAGTTAAAGCAAAGAAAGGTGCGTTCGATGTGAATGTGGCTGGTGGAGAGCTCGATGCGAATTTGAAATCTCCCGACCTGGATGTGAACGTAGCTGGTCCGGACGTGACGATAAAAGGTGACGCTACGGTGAAGTCCCCCAAAGGGAAGAAACCCATGTTTGGGAAAATCTCCTTCCCGGATGTGGAATTTGATCTTAAATCGCATCGATTCAGAGGGGATGCTTCCGTGGCAGCCCCAAAAATAGAGGGGGAACTTAAAGCGCCTGATCTGGAAGTCTCTGTGCCAACTGTCAAAGGCGATGTAAAAGGCCCGAGTCTCAACATGGACGTCGGAGCTTCTGACCTGAGCCTGAAGAAACCAAAGTTCAAACTTCCCAGTGGGCAGGTGGGCGTAGGGGACGTGAAAATTGAGGGCGACCTGAAAGGACCCGCCATTGACGTTGCCGTTCCCTCCATCCCGGTGCCAGATGTCGACTTAAATGTGAAAGGACCAAAAGTAAAAGGTGAAGTCAGCGTTCCTGGAGCAGAACTGGAAGGTCCCGAAGGAAAGCTGAAATTGCCCAAGGTGGGAAAAATGGGTCTCGGTCTGGAAATGCCGGATGCAAACTTGGATATCTCGCTCCCGGCCGTGGAAGGAGGTGTGAGCCTCCCTTCGGCTGACGTGAACCTCCGAGGTGTTGATGTAAAGCTCAAAGGGCCCCAAATCTCTGGACCTGATTTTGAAGGAAGCCTGAAAGGACCAAAAATAAAGGGAGATCTGGATGTTTCGAGTTCTGTGGAAGGGCCAAATGTCAGCCTGGAGGCACCAGGCATTGACATTGGAGGCTTGGGAGGGAAGCTGAAGCTGCCAAAGTTTAAATCCCCCGCTATGGAGGGACCTGAGCTGAGCGTGAAAGGAGGCGTCGACTGCTCCGTCCCACAAATGGATGCGAAAGCCCCGGGTGCAAATCTCAATCTCGGCATCCCAGGCATCGATATCAAAGGGCCCTCGGTGGACGTTTCTGCCCCGGATTTGGATGTAAACCTGAAAGGACCAAAGCTGAAAGGAGAGCTTGACCTTTCTGCTGACGTTAAGTCCCCCAAAGCATCAGCGGACGCATCTGATGTCGGCTTTGAAATTCTGGGTGGCACCATCAAGCTCCCGTCCCTCAAGCTCCCCCAGTTTGGTATTTCCAGTCCTGGTGTGGATGGAGCTGATGTAGGCGTCGGTCTTGAAGGTCCCCAAGTGAAAGGAGGCCTGAAGGGCTCAGGGGCTGGTGTTGGGTTGGAAGGACCCGACGTGGAATTGAAAGGGCCTAAATTTCAAATGCAGTCACCTGGTGTTTCCTTGCCGGACGTCGACCTGAAGCTGAAAGGACCAAACCTACGGGGTGATGTAGATGTTGCCGGTGAAATCAAAGGTCCAAAAGTCAGCGTGGAAGCACCTCGTGTCGACGTTAAAGAGCCTGGAGTAGGCGTCCACCTTGATGCTCCTGCCTTGGACGCATCTGCACTGAAAGTTTCCGCGTCAGGTTTTAATGTCAATGTAAAAGGGCCGAAGATCAAAGGTGGTGCCACCATCTCTGGAGAGGCGGCAGCGCCCGCTGTGAGCGCCGGCGGGGGAGCTTTGCACGTTACCGGCCCCAAGGGGGGAATCGGAGGTCCCAGCATCACCGCGAGTGTCCCGCAAGGTAGCCCAGAAAGCAGCCTGGGAAAAGTATCGTTCCCCAAGCTGCGAATGCCTAAATTCGTGTTTTCAGACCCCGAGGTGAAGGGCAGAGAGATGGGGGTTGATGTCGAGTTCCCCGGGGCGGATGCTAACCTCCAGGCTGGCGCCGCAGAGCTCGAGTCGGAGGACGCGGATGTCAGGCTAAAGAAATCCAAAATCAAAATGCCCAAGTTCAATTTTTCCAAGCAGAAGGGGAAGAGCAGCGGTGCCCTGGGCTCCCCGGAGGTTTCTGGGTCCGTTTCGGGCTCGAAAGGCGACCTGAAGAGTTCCAAGGTCAGCTTGGGGTCCGCAGAAGGCGAGCTGGATGGGGGAGAAGGTCCGTCGGCGAAAGGGAAGTTCTCCCTCTTTAAAAGCAAGAAGACGCGTCACCGGTCGTCGTCCTTCAGCGACGAGCGCTCGGCCCACTCGACGCCGACGGGAACCCTGGAGCTGGACATCGGCTCGGGCGCCGACAAGGGCAAACAGGGCAAAATGAAATTCGGGACGTTTGGGGGGATCGGCTCAAAAACTAAAGGGTCTTACGAGGTGACGGGAAGCGATGAGGAGATGGGGAAGGCGCAGGGCAGCGGGGTCTCGTTAGCATCCAAAAAATCACGCTTGTCCTCCTCCTCCAGCAACGACAGCGGGACAAAGAGCGGCTTCCGCGTGCCCGGGGTGGAGCTGACAGTGGCCAAGAAGAAAGAGTAGCGCGGCTGTACATAGGTGCCTGTGTATATAGGTAGCCCTTCCTGGGTTTGTATATACATTTTGTAGCTTGGGCTACTTTGAAGCTCAGCGAGCGAGCGGGGGCCGGGGGGAAGCGTCGCGGCGGGCGCTGAGGGCTGCGGCGGGGCCCCGGGTGGCCCGGCCCCGTGGAGGCTTTTCCACGCTCGAGACGGCAGCTTGTGCATGAAATGCTGAGAGCTTAAGTTTACTAGCAAGCTATTTTTGATAATTTTTTTTGGTTTTTTTTTGTTTTCCCCATTTTACTGAATATTTTCAGTGTTTGGTTCGTGGAAACGAGGTGGTTTTTGGTTGGTTGTTTTTTGTTTTTTTTTTTTTTCCCCCTCCATCTTAGTCTTTTTTGGCTTTTATTTGCGGGGCTGAAACTTCTGTCAGCTGCATGCATCTATTAAAAAAAAACCAAAAAAAAATAACAACAACAACAACAAGAAAAAACCCCCCCCCTGTAAAACGCAGCTGGAACCGAGACGCGGCCGTTGAACTCCTGCTACGGGGCTGGAAAAAAAAAAAAAAATAAAATAATAATAATCCGAGTGTTTCCCGTGGTTTGGTTGCGTAAGGGCGTGGTATCAAATCACCTCCGGCGGCGCGCGGAGCAGGAACCGTCTCCGAAGGTTCGTGCGCGGTGCCGCGAAGCGACCGAGCTGGATTGGATTGGGAATTTTTCTTCTCGTGGTCTTTGTTGCCGTTGTGACGTTATTCGTAGCGGGAGGAAGAAGAAAGTTGTCGCAGTTGCGGCCTGGAACTTTGCGGTAGCCGTTTTTTCTGGCGTTTGGTATAATATTTGTTAACGATTGTATCTTGAGTTTAAAAATAAAAAAAAAACGAACCCAACAAACCCCAAAAAAAAAAAAAGCAAAACCCCCTTTCAGCACTTTAATGGCAAATTAATTGAGAATGTAAGAAGAATGACCTTGTAAAATACAAATAAAAAGTTTATTAACCGTGACTGAGCCTAAGCGCTGCCGGTGTGTTATTCAGCGTCACAGTTTTAGGGGTTTAAGGGTTATTTAACCCCAAATTTGAGGTTATTTACCCTTGACGCGGCTTGGGATGGCCCCGAGAGGCTTGAGAGCCTCCGCCTCTACCACAATGGGGCTATTTTTACCCCCCCAAAATGATATTTAAGCGGTTTTGCAGCCATCCAACGCGGGGTGGGGCGCGGGGCCGCTGGCGGGGGGCCGCCGTCGGGGTAAGGCCGCACCAAGGGCGGCGGGGGAGCGAAAAGAGCCCCCCCCCCCCCCCCCAAATCATCGAAACGGCTGCGGGCGGCACAAATCGGGGGTTAAATGGGGAATAAAGGGGTTAATGGGGAAGAATATTAAAAAATACACCCACCCCCACCCCCCCCCGCGCTAAGGCCCCTGGGTCTGCGCCCTCCAGCCCTCAAGGGGGCGCTGTCACCCCCCCGCCACCACTGAGGCCCTTCTTGCCCCCCTCCGCACCACTGAGTCGGGGGGGCTCAGTGCGCATGCGCGAATGGGGCGGCGCAGCGCCACCTCCGAGCGCCAGGGGGCGCTGTTTCCCTTCAAGCCCCACCGCCGCGAGGCATGCCGGGAGTTGTAGTTGTCCGCCATGTTACTAAGTCGGCCCCGTTGCATGCTGGGAGCTGTAGTTCTGTTATAGACGCCCTCCCCCACCCCGTTGGCCGCAGTGCATGCTGGGAGGTGTAGTTCTGAACCAAGGCAGGGCCTCGTCAGCCATGTTGGCCGCATGCTGGGAGGTGCAGGTCTCTGCCCAGGGCCCCCTGCCAGCCATGCTGGCCGCAGTGCATGCTGGGAGCTGTAGCTGGGGCTCCCGGTGACCACGCTGCTCTTGGCCGACCACTCCTGCCCAACCCCCCCCCCCCCCTTTTGGCCCGTCCTGCCGCGTCCCAAGGCCACCCTTGTGCCCCACCGCCCTCTTCGAGCGCCACAGGGTCTTTTTGGCCCCCTCCAAACCTCGCCTGAAGCCATCAGCCCTCTTCAACCAAGGCTGGAGAACAAAGTCTTTGCCTTTTAGACCACCGATCCTGGCACGCTTGGCTAATATGGCCACCAGCGTGGAGAGGCGCTCAACCCCATGTCCGCCAAGCCATGAAGGCACGTTCACCACCATCATTGCATTAGGCCACCACGGCCATGAAGATGTGTTCACCACCATCAGTGTGTTAGGAAACCACGTCCACCAAGCCATGAAGATGCGCTCAACGCCATTGCTGCGGTGGTGAACCACAGCTGCCAAGCCACGAAGCCGTGCTCAACACCATTGGTGCGTTAGAAAACCACGTCCACCACCATGAAGACACACTCAATACCATGGCCGCGTTGGGAAACCAAGCCATGAAGAGGCGCTCAGCACCACGGTTCTGTTTGGCAACCACATCTGCCACCACGAAGACACATTCAACACCATTGGTGTGTTAGGCGACCGTGGCCACCGAGCCATGACGCTGTACTGACCACCATCGTCGTTGCATTGGGAAATCACATCCGCCGCTGTGAAGATGCGCTCAACACCAGCATTGCGATGGTGAACCACGTCCACTGAGCCACGAAGACGTGCTCAACGCCAGCACTGTGTTGGGAAACCGCGTCCTCCACCATGAAGACGCGCTCAATGCCTTCATCGCGTTGATGAACCACGTCCGCCAAGCCGTGAAGGCGCGCCCGACACCAGCGTCGCGTTGCGCAACCATCTCCACCATGAAGACGCGCTCAATACCTTCATCGCGTTGATGAACCACGTCCGCCAAGCCGTGAAGGCGCGCCCGACACCAGCGTCGCGTTGCGCAACCATCTCCACCATGAAGACGCGCTCAATGCCTTCATCGCGTTGATGAACCACGTCCGCCAAGCCGTGAAGGCGCGCCCGACACCAGCGTCGCGTTGCGCAACCATCTCCACCATGAAGACGCGCTCAATACCTTCATCGCGTTGATGAACCACGTCCGCCAAGCCGTGAAGGCGCGCCCGACACCAGCGTCGCGTTGCGCAACCATCTCCACCATGAAGACGCGCTCAATGCCTTCATCGCGTTGATGAACCACGTCCGCCAAGCCGTGAAGGCGCGCTCGACACCAGCGTCACGTTGCGCAACCATCTCCACCACCACGAAGATGCGCTCAATGCCTTCATCGCGTTGATGAACCACGTCCGCCAAGCCGTGAAGGCGCGCTCGACACCAGCGTCGCGTTGCGCAACCATCTCCACCACCATGAAGTCGCGCTCAATACCTTCATCGCGTTGATGAACCACGTCCGTGAAGACGCGCGCAACACCAGGGGCAACCACGTCCACCGAGCTGTTGTGCATCCACCTCACCCACGATCGCTATGGTTCTTCTCAGGTCCTTTCTCACCACCCTACGTGAGCTTGTGACCTGTGTGGCCAGGTGACATCAGCTCATAGCAGCTTCACGAGAGAGGTTTTTTTTTTCCCCCCCAAAAAAAACCCACTTCCCGCAGCCCCAGGAGCAGTGGAACGCTCTTCTGGTGGCCTCGACGCGGCCACCGTCACGCCGTGAGGTGCCGGCGCTGCGGCCCCGAGCACCCAACCCCACCAGGAGGGACCCGGCCCCTGCTTGCACCTTCCGTTCCACGGCCCTGCCTGGGCGGCGGCGGTGGCCCGGTAACAACCGGGGTGGGACGGGGTGACCGTGGAGAGCCCCGGACCTCTCCTTCGGGAACTGTACCTGTGGGGTCTTTTATATAGATATATTTATGTTTTATATATTTATATATATTTATATTTTTATATATATATACACACACACACACGGCGCTGTATATTATCTTATATATACACCAAAAATATATTCAAATTTGTATGCATGAATATAATATAGTGTAATATGAATATAATAAATATTACATTATATTATACACAATGATACGGCTTTATATTGAATTTTTATATTTATTTCATGTTTTAAATATATTTTTACAGCTTATATGCTTATATATTATTCAATATAAAAATAAGATATAAGCATATATTACTACATAACATTAGATATATAAATTAAGTGTATGTTTTTACATATATAAATATATATAAATATAAAAATAAATATTTTGCTTACATTACTTGTATTCTAGTCTATTGTATTATACTAAAATAGCGCGTCTCTGTATAAATACTTAAAATATATATTTATACATAAATGTCCATTCCTTTATATACACCTATAAATACATACAGGGGCGTTAGACATGCACACACACTGGTTGTTACTGGTCTGTACTGGTCTCTGCTGGAGGAGGCTGCTGCTCCTGACATCCCTCACCAATCGCCGTGGCAACCAGAGGGCCCCACCTAATGACATCACCTGCGCAGAGGCATCTGGGCAGGCGGCCATCTTTATTGGGGTCAGGCCACCGGGGGGCACAGGGGACCCAGGCGTCCGGTGCAGAGGGGACCCAGGCGTCCGGTGCGGAGGGCACCCAGGTGTTTGGGTGCAGGGCACCCAGGCGTCCGGTGTGGAGGGGACCCAGGCGTCTGGTGCAGAGGGGACCCAGGTGTCCGGGTGCAGGGGACCCAGGCGTCCGGTGTGGAGAGGACCCAAGCATCCAGTGCAGAGGCGACCCAGGCGTCCGGTGCGGAGGGCACCCAGGAGTTTGGGTGCAGGGCACCCAGGCGTCCGGTGCGGAGAGGACCCAAGCATCCGGTGCGGAGGCGACCCAGGCGTCCGGTGCGGAGGAGACCCAGGTGTCCGGGTGCAGGGGACCCAGGTGTCCAGTGCGGAGAGGACCCAAGCATCCGGTGCGGAGGCGACCCAGGTGTCCGGTGCGGAGGGGACCCAGGCGTCCGGTGCGGAGGGCACCCAGGTGTCCGGGTGCAGGGGACCCAGGCGTCCGGTGCGGAGAGGACCCAAGCATCCAGTGCAGAGGTGACCCAGGTGTCCGGGTGCAGGGGACCCAGGCATCCGGTGCAGAGGGGACCCAGGTGTCCGGGTGCAGGGGACCCAGGTGTCCGGTGCGGAGGGCACCCAGGTGTTTGGGTGCAGGGCACCCAGGTGTTTGGTGCGGAGGTGACCCAGGTGTCCGGGTGCAGGGGACCCAGGCATCCAGTGCAGAGAGGACCCAAGCATCCGGTGCGGAGGCGACCCAGGCGTCCGGTGCGGAGGGCACCCAGGTGTTCGGGTGCAGGGGACCCAGGCGTCCGGTGCGGAGGGGACCCAGGCGTCCGGTGCAGAGGGGACCCAGGCGTCTGGTGCGGAGGGCACCCAGGTGTTTGGGTGCAGGGGACCCAGGCGTCCGGTGCGGAGGGGACCCAGGCGTCCGGTGCAGAGGGGACCCAGGCGTCTGGTGCGGAGGGCACCCAGGTGTTTGGGTGCAGGGGACCCAGGCGTCCGGTGTGGAGGGGACCCAGGCGTCCGGTGCGGAGGGCACCCGGGTGTTTGGGTGCAGGGGACCCAGGCGTCCGGTGCGGAGGGGACCCAGGCGTCCGGTGCAGAGGGCACCCGGGTGTTTGGGTGCAGGGGACCCAGGCGTCCGGTGTGGAGGGGACCCAGGCGTCCGGTGCGGAGGGGACCCAGGCGTCCGGTGCAGAGGGCACCCGGGTGTTTGGGTGCAGGGGACCCAGGCGTCCGGTGTGGAGGGGACCCAGGCGTCCGGTGTGGAGGGGACCCAGGTGTCCGGGTGCAGGGCACCCAGGCGTCCGGTGTGGAGAGGACCCAAGCATCCGGTGTGGAGGTGACCCAAGCGTCCGGTGCAGAGGGGACCCAGGTGTCCAGGCAGAGGGGACCCAGGTGTCCGGGTGGGGGGGACCCAGGCGTGTGGTCAGCAGCGGCGGGGCGAGTCGGGGTAGCGCTGGCGCAGCTCGGCGCGGAAGTGCCGGAAGAGCTGCCGGTTGTGGTGCAGTTCGGCCTCCCGCCCCCCGTGGAAGCCGCCGGCCTCCTTGAAGCCACGGTGGACGACGAAGGCTCCGTCCAGCACCGCGAAGCGGAAGCCGACCATGTGCAGCTCGCACGCCTGGGGTGGGGGGAGCATCACCCATGGCACCCACGACACCCCCCACCCCCACCCCTATAGCATCCCAGACACCCATAGCACCCACTGATGCCTTATAGCCCCCATAGACTCCCATAGCACCCACTGATTACCTATAGCACCCATAGACCCACACAGCACCCATAGATCCTCTACAGCACCCATTGATGCCTTATAGCACCCATAGACCCCCACAGCACTCACTGATGCCTTATAGCACCCATAGATCCTCTATAGCACTCATAGAACCCCACAGCACCCACTGATGCCTTATAGCACCCACAGACCCCCATGGCACCCATAGGCCCCCACAGCACCCACGGAGCACCCAAAAAGACACATAGCACCTATAGATCCCTACAGCACCCATAGATCCCCCAGAGCACCCATGGACTATCTACAGCACCCTTAGACCCTCTACAACACCCACAGACCCCTATAGCATCCATAGAACCCTACAGCACCCACAGATTCTCTATAGCACCCACAGTCCCCCTAAGAGCACCCGTAGCCCCATGACCGCCCCACAGACCCCACAGCCCTCATGACCACCCTGTGGTCACTGTGGCCACCCCAGAGCACCCTCAGCTCCCGTGACCACCCTATAGCACCCAGGGCCACCCTACAGCAACTCACAGCCCCATGGCCACCCTACAGTCACCATGGCCACCCCATAGCACCCAGGGCCACCTCACAGCACCCCCAACTCCCATGGCCACCCTCTGGTCACCAGGGCCACACCACAGCAACCCACAGCCCCATGGCCACCCTATGGTGACTGTGGCCACCCCAGAGCACCCTCAGCTCCCATGACTACCCTATAGCACCCAGGGCCACCCCACAACAACCCATAGCCCCATGGCCACCCTATGGTCAACATGGCCACCCCACAGCACCCCCAACCCCCACGGCCACCCTATGGTCACCACGGCCACCCCATAGCACCCAGGGCCACGCTGCAGCCCTCCCAACCCCCACAGCCACCCTATGGACACCACAGCCACCCCATAGCACCCAGGGCCACCCCACAACAACCCATAGCCCCGTGGCCACCCTATGGTCAACATGGCCACCCCACAGCACCCCCAACCCCCACGGCCACCCTATGGTCACCACGGCCACCCCATAGCACCCAGGGCCACCCTGCAGCCCTCCCAACCCCCACAGCCACCCTATGGACACCACAGCCACCCCACAGCACCCAGGGCCACCCCACAACAACCCATAGCCCTGTGGCCACCCCATGGTCAACATGGCCACCCCACAGCACCCCCCACCCCCACGGCCACCCTATGGTCACCACGGCCACCCCATAGCACCCAGGGCCACCCTGCAGCCCTCCCAACCCCCACAGCCACCCTATGGACACCACAGCCACCCCATAGCACCCAGGGCCACCCCACAACAACCCATAGCCCCATGGCCACCCTATGGTCAACATGGCCACCCCACAGCACCCCCAACCCCCACGGCCACCCTATGGTCACCACGGCCACCCCATAGCACCCAGGGCCACCCTGCAGCCCTCCCAACCCCCACAGCCACCCTATGGACACCACAGCCACCCCACAGCACCCAGGGCCACCCCACAACAACCCATAGCCCCATGGCCACCCTATGGTCAACATGGCCACCCCACAGCACCCCCAACCCCCACGGCCACCCTATGGTCACCACGGCCACCCCATAGCACCCAGGGCCACCCTGCATACCTCCCAACCCCCACAGCCACCCTATGGACACCACAGCCACCCCATAGCACCCAGGGCCACCCCACAACAACCCATAGCCCCGTGGCCACCCTATGGTCAACATGGCCACCCCACAGCACCCCCAACCCCCACGGCCACCCTATGGTCACCACGGCCACCCCATAGCACCCAGGGCCACGCTGCAGCCCTCCCAACCCCCACAGCCACCCTATGGACACCACAGCCACCCCATAGCACCCAGGGCCACCCCACAACAACCCATAGCCCCATGGCCACCCTATGGTCAACATGGCCACCCCACAGCACCCCCAACCCCCACGGCCACCCTATGGTCACCACAGCCACCCCCCAGCCCCACGGCACCTGGCTGATGCGGTTGAAGCCGTACTGGAGGAAGCGCTCGTCGAAGGGTGGCACGCCGCGGGCCGGCCCCACGTAGAAGGGCTCCCAGGGGTCACGCCATGCGGCCTCGTAGGCCACGCGCAGGTGGGGGGTGGGTGGCAGCGCCCACCAGCGCCCGTAGTCCGTGGGTGCTTGGCACCGGGGGCACAGTGCCCCATAGAAGGGCCGGGCGTCCCCCGTGTCCCACCGCTGCAGAAGCTCCGCCTTCGTCCCCGGCACCCGTGTGCCCGCGCGGACCTCAAAGGCCGGCAGCACGAACACCACCTTGTCCCATGACGGTGTGGTGGCACCAAGGGAGTTGGGGTCCTCCAGGGCATTGGGGTCCTTCAGGGCCTTGGGGACCTCCAGGGCATTGGGGACACCTGGGTCACGGAAGGTTTTGGGGACCTCCAGGGCGTTGGGGACACCTGGGTCACGGAAGGTCTTGGGGACCTCCAGGGCGTTGGGGACACCTGGGTCACGGAAGGTTTTGGGGACCTCCAGGGCGTTGGGGACACCTGGGTCACGGAAGGTCTGGGGGACCTTTGGGACACTGGGAACCTCCAGGGCGTTAGGGACACCTGGGACGCTGGGGACACCGGGGACACCCAGCCTGTTGGGGACCTCCAGGGTGTTGAGCGCCCCAGGGTCACTGGGGACACCAGGGACACGGGGGAGGTGCAGGGCACTGGGGACCCTGAGGCCACCAGGAGCCCTCCATGCTGGGGGGCCCCCCAAAGCTTTGGGGTCCCCCAAGACCCCTGGAGCCCCCAAGACATTGGGGCCCCCCAAGAGCCCTGCAGTCCCCTGAGCCGGGGGGTCCCCCAAGAATCCTGCAGCCCCCACCACTGGGGGGTCCCCCAAGACCCCCGCAGCCCCCTTCACCAGGGGGTCCCCCACCCCCCCGCCAGCCCCCCATGTTGGGGGGCCCAGCCCGGCCCCCCCCTCCCGCAGCAGCCTCAGGAACCCCTCCCGCAGCCCCCGGCTGGGCACCACGTCAGCGTCCAACAGCAGCACGAAGCGCCCCCCAGTTTTGGGGGGACCGGGACCCCCATTCCGGTGGGGGGCCCCCCTTTCCTCCGCCGCCCCCGCCCAGGCCACATTCCGCAACAGATTCCCGGGGTACGGCACCCCCAAAGTGTAACTGGGGGGGTCGGCGGCCGCCAGGCGCCGTAGGGCCCCCCGACAACCCCCGGGGGTTGGGGGGCCGGGGTGGGGGGGCACGGCAGGGGGGGGCGCAGCCGCCCCCACCACCACGTGTAACCTCAAGCGACCCCGTAACCCCCGGCAGGGCCCCCCCAAAGCTGCCAACAGCTCCCCCAACCCCCCCTGGGGTACCCCAAAAACAGCCACCGAGAGAGGCCCCCCCCACAGCCCCCCCACAGCCCCCCCCAGGGTCCCCGCCACCCGTCCTGGGGTGCCGTGGGTGGCCAGGACTAATTCGGGGGGGTCCCAGCGAGGGGGGGTCCCCAAGATGTCCCGATAGACCCGGAAGGTCCCCGAGGTGTCCAGCACCCCCCGGGGGGGGGCCCTGGGTGGGGAGGGGCGGCGGTGGGGGAGGGGAGAGCGGGGGGGGCAGGGCTCGCAGGTAGAGGGTCTGCAGCAGCGCCAGCCCCCCCAGTAGCCAGACGCAGCCCCCCAGTAGCCGCCCTCGGCCCATCGCCTGCTGACACACACCGCCCCCCCCCCCGGCTCTGGACTGGGGGATACTGGGAGGGGGTTAGGGGGCTTCTAGGGGCACTGGGAGTGTACTGGGGGGTGCTGGAGGCTACTGGGAGGGGGCTGGAGGGACTGCGGGGGTACTGAGGGGGGACTGGGAGGATGCTGGAGGGGGTTGTGGGGCCTGCAGAGGCACGGGGAGGGTGCTGGGGGAGGACTGGGAGGGTACTGGAGGGGGCTGGGAGGTCTAGGAGGCTACTGGGAGGGTACTGGGGGGTACTGGAGGGGGCTAGGGGGTCTAGGAGGCTACTGGGAGGGTACCGGGGGTACTGGGGGCTACTGGGAGGGTGCTGGAGGCACTGGGGGGTACTGGGGGTACTGAGGGGGACTGGGAGGAGGCTGGAGGGCTTCTGAGGGCACTGGGAGGGTGCTGGGGGGGGTTGGGGGGGCTCCGGAGGCACTGGGAGGGTGCTGGGGGGGGGGACTGGGGGGCACTGAAGGGGGCTGAGGGGTTCTGGGGGCACTGGGAGGGTACTGGAGGGGTACTGGGGGGCACTGGAGGGGGCTGGGAGGGGACTGGAGTGGGCTGGGGGGCACTGGAAGGGGCTGGGAGGGGACTGGGAGGCACTGGGAGGGAGCTGGGGGGCACTGAAGGGGGCTGAGGGGTTCTGGGGGCACTGGGAGGGTGTTGGGGGTATTGGGAGGGTGCTGGGAATGTACTGGGGGGTATGGGGAGGGTGCTGGTGGGTGCTGGGGGCTACTGGGGGCCACTAGGATGGTACATAGGTGTGTACTGGGAGGGTGCTGGGGGGTACTGTGGGTTACTGGGAGGGTGCTGGGGAGCACTGGGACCTGTATGGGGTCACTGGGACCAGTTCTGTGGGGTCACTAGGACCAGTGCTGAGCCAGGACCAGTATGGCATCCTGGAAGCACTATGGAATCGCTGGAACCAGGAAGGGGTTACTGGGACCAGTATGGGATTATTGGGACCAGTATGGGCCTCTAGGACCAGTATGGGGGTGCTGGGACCAGTATAGGGGACAGATGGTTACTGGGACCAGTATAGAGGGTTATTGGGTCCAGTATCGGTGCCGGGATCAGTACGGGAGCGCTGGGAGCTTTATGGGTGCCGCACCAATACCGGGAGGGGTGAGTGGGACCAGTCCGGGTGGGTTACTGGGACCAGTACGGGCGCTGGGAGCAGTCCGGGGGAGACTGGGCCCAGTCCGGGGCGGGGGGGGTCACTGGGCCCAGTTTGGGGGTGGGGAGGAAGGACTGGGCCCAGTTTGGGGATGGGAGGGGGGGGGGGGGCACTGAGCCCAGTCTAGGGAGGGAACCGGGCCCAGTTTGGGGGGGGGACTGGGACCAGTTTGGGGCCGGGACCCGCCGGGGCCGGGAGCTCACCGCGCCGCGTCGCCGGGAGGAATCACGCATGCGCGGGGCGGGGCCCGGGCGCTCGGGGGGCGGGGCAGAGGCGGTCGGGGGGGCGGGGTTAAGGCGGTCGCGGGGCGGGGCCTGTGTCCCGCCCTGCCCGCCCCGTCTGCGCAGCGCTCGGGCGCCGGGGTCCCCCCCCCGCCGGGTGCCTGGGTCCCCCCTGAACCCCGGGGTCCCCCCCCCAAACACCTGGGTCCCCTCCAGACGCCTGGGTCCCCCCTTAAACCCGGGGTCCCCCCCCAAACACCTGGGTCCCCTCCGGATGCCTGGGTCCCCCCTTAAACCCGGGGTCCCCCCCCCCCAGACACCTGGGTCCCCTCCGGATGCCTGGGTCCCCCCTTAAACCCGGGGTCCCCCCCAGACACCTGGGTCCCCTCCGGATGCCTGGGTCCCCCCTTAAACCCGGGGTCCCCCCCAGACACCTGGGTCCCCTCCGGATGCCTGGGTCCCCCCTTAAACCCGGGGTCCCCCCCCCCCAGACACCTGGGTCCCCTCCAGACGCCTGGGTCCCCCCTTAAACCCGGGGTCCCCCCCCCCAGACACCTGGGTCCCCTCCGGATGCCTGGGTCCCCCCTTAAACCCGGGTCGTCCCCCCCGCACGCCTGGGTCCCCATCACATCCCAGGGGTGTCCCTCCGCCTCCAGGACACCTGGGTCCCCCGGACACCTGGGTCCCCCCTCGGATGCCTGGGTCCCCCCTTAAACCTGGGGTCCCCCCCTGGACACCTGGGTCCCCCCCAGACGCCTGGGTCCCTGCAAAGAAGCTGCCACAGGCACAGGGACAACGGTGGCCACTTTATTGCCAGGGGGTGTCGGGGCCACGGGGCCTCCAGGGGACGTTGGGGACATCAGGGACATGGGGGTTGTCAGGCCACCATGTGTCTCAGTCCCTTGGGTGGGGACTTTGGGGACAACAGGGGCCAGTCCCTTGCGGGGGGGACGTTGGGGACATCAGGCTGTGGTGGGTCTCAGTCCCTTGAGTCAAGGCAATGACAACGTCCACGTCCTTCAGGGACATCAGAAATGTTGGGGACAGTGGGGACATCAGGCCGCGGTGGGTCTCCGTCCCTTGAATCAAGGTGATGGCGATGTCCCACATCCTTCAGGGACATTGGAGATGTTGAGGACATGGGGCTGTGGTGGGTCTCCATCCCTTGAGTTGGGGCGATGACGATGTCTCACATCCTTTGGGGACATCAGAGACATTGGGGACATCAGGCTGTGGTGGGTCTCCATCCCTTGAGCCGGGGTGATGATGGTGTCCCACCTCCTTCAGGGACATTGGAGACATTGGGGACATCGGGGACATCAGGCTGTGGTGGGTCTCCATCCCTTGATCCAGGGTGATGAAGATGTCCCACATCCTTCGGGGACATCAGAGACATTGAGGACATTGGGCCACAACAGGTCTCAGTCCTTTGGGTTGAGGACATTGGGGACATCAGACCACAATGTGTCTCAGTCCATTGATCCAGGGTGATGACAAGGTCCCACATCCCTTGGGGACATTGGGGACATCAAGCCACCACGTGTCTCAGTCCCTCCAGCCGAGGCGATGATGAGGTGCCCGCGTCCCTCGGGGACGTTGGGGACGTCGGGCTGTGACATGTCTCAGTCCTTTCAGATGGTGTCCACATCCTTTGGGGACACTTTGGGGACATTGAGCCATGCTGGGTCTCAGTCCCTTGGGTCGCAGCGGTGATGAGGTGCCCATGTTCCTCAGGGACGTTGGGGACGTCGAGTTGTGACGAGTCTCAGTCCCTCGGGCTCAGTGACATCACGCTGCAACGTATCTCACTGTCTTGGGTGGGGGACGTTGGGGACATTGGGGACATCGAGGATGTTGGGGACACTGGGGATGTCAGGGGCACTGGGGATGTTGGGGACATTGGGGACACCGAGCCGCAATGTGTCTCAGTCCCTCAAGCTGGGGACATTGGGGACACCAGGGACATCAGGCCATGACATCTCACAGTCACTTGGGGGACTTGGGGGACTTTGGGACATCGAGCCATGACCTGTCTCAGCCCAATGGCTTGGGGCAACGGGTGCCCACGTCCCCCAGGTTGGGGACATTGAGCCATGGCATGTCTCCATCCCTCGGGTTGGGGACACTGGGGACATCGGGTCACGGCATGTCTCCACCCCTTGGGTTGGGGACATCAGGTCATAGCATGTCTCCACCCCTTGGGTTGGGGACATTGGGGACATTGGGTCATGGCATGTCTCCACCCCTTGGGTTGGGGACATCGGGTCATAGCATGTCTCCACCCCTTGGGCTGGGGACATTGGGGACATTGGGTCATGGCATGTCTCCACCCCTTGGACTGGGGACATTGGGGACATCGAGCCACATTGTGCCTCGGCCCCATGAGTTGGGAACGCTGGGGACATCGGGCCGTTGAGCCACGACGCCTCCATCACTCGGGTCAGGGACATTGGGGACGTCAAGCCACATCGGGCCTCGGTCCCTTGGGTTGGGGACGTTGGGGACAACACCCATGGGGGGGGCACACACTTTTGGGCGGACTCTGCCAAAAACGCAGACCCCGGGAGGGGGACGACAAGGACAGGGTGGGTGACAGGGACAAGGTGGGTGACAAGGGACACGGACACTCGGGGGGGGGGGGGGCACAGGCTCCTACAGGTGGGTCCAAGCCACCCACTGACACAAAATGTGGGGACGGGTCCCGGAGTGGGGGTGGGGACGGGGACAGGGGGGACGGGACCCAGGCGTCCGGGCTGGGGGAGGGGGGGGCCACCAGCCCCCCCCCAATTACCTTAGAGACTCGTTACGAGTTAAATTAGCACGAAAGGCCCCGGGGGGGCCGGGGGGGGGGGGGGCCGCGGCCGGGGCCGGGGGGACGGTGGCACCGGGCCGGGGTGACAATGACAATATGCCATACTGGGGGCAAGTCGCGTCACAGACTTAGTTCAGAACGACGGGGCGCGCTGGCTTCCGGCTGCGGGGAGCGGGGGGGGGGACAGGCGTCAGGGACCCGGGCGTCCGGGCCGTCAGCCCCCCCACCCCCTACCCCCAAAGGGACCGTGCACCCCCCCATCGAGGCACCCAGGCGTCCGGGGTGGGAACCCCCCCAAGGGACCCGGGCGTCTGGGCCGCAAACCCCCCCCCTTGCACCCTCCCAAGGGACCCAGACATCTGGGAGTGTCCCCCCCCCACCCGCCAAGGGACCCAGGCACCCGGGACCCCTACCTTCACCCCCAAACCCCACTGGGGACCCAGGCGCCCGGGCACCCCCTAAGATGGGACCCAGGCATCCAGGCTCCCTCCCCACCCCCGTCACCAGGACCCAGGCACCCCGTCACCCCCCACCCCTCACCCCCACCCCGACGGGTGCCCCCCCAAAGGGACCCAGGCCTCCGGACCCCCTACCTTGGCGGAAGGCGTCCTGGAGGCGGCTCTGGGGGAGTTGATACAACTCAGCGAAGGGGTCGCGGGGCGACCGGGGCG
The DNA here is from genome assembly GCF_047370975.1 of Nipponia nippon. Taxonomy (NCBI): domain Eukaryota; kingdom Metazoa; phylum Chordata; class Aves; order Pelecaniformes; family Threskiornithidae; genus Nipponia; species Nipponia nippon. Next base: position 502,023 of record NW_028262356.1, on the reverse strand, counting down.
GGGGGGGCGGGCGGGGGCTGGGGGTAACCCCCGAACGCCTGACTCCCCCACGGTTGACGACGGCGGCGGCGGCCAATCCCTGGAGTAGGCGCCGCAAGGCGGGGCCGGGCGGGGCCGGCGGGGGTGGCGGCGGTGATGTCTCGGGGGTGAGGAGGGAGCCGGGGGTCCCACCTGGGATCCCCCCGGGACTCTCGGGACTCGGCGGTAACTTTTCGGGTGCTGCCTCAGGGGGCTCCGGGGGGCCGAAGGCGAAGGGCGGGGCGTGCCGGGGGGTGTAGGGGGGTGTCCAGGTCTCGGTGGCTCCCCCCGGCGTCTCGGGGACCCCCAGGCCCGGCATGAGGCGAGCGCCTGCGGCCAAGCTTACGCCGGCGTTGGCTCCGCCGGCGGCTCCAAGTGCAGCGCCAATGGTGGGGCCCAGAGAGGAGCCAACGCCGGCGGCGAGGTTAGCTCCAAGGCCAAGTCCGGTGCCAAGGGCGGTGCCGACGTTGGCTCCGATGGCAGCTCCAACACCGAGGCCAACACCAGATCCAAGAGCAGGGTCAACGGCGGCTCCGAGGCCAAGGCCAATGGTGGATCCAAGAGCAGAGCCAGCATTGGCTCCAACGGCAGCTCCAGCACCAAGTCCAACGCCGGATCCAACGCCAGATCCAATATTGGCTCCAACACCAAGTCCAATGCCGGTGTCAACACTGGTTCCAAGGGCAGAGTCAACGTTGGCTCCAATGTTGGCTCCGAGGCTGAGTCCAACAGTGCTGCCAACATCGGGTCCAAGCCCAGAGCCAACGTTGGCTCCGAGTGCAGCTCCAACGGCAAATCCAAGGGCAGATCCAAGACTGGAGCCACCGCTGGCTCCAACACTGGCTCCAACTGCAAGTCCAACACCGGTGCTAATGTCAGATCCAGGAGAGGAGCCAATGTTGGAGCCGACGTTGGCTCCGAGGCCAAGTCCAACACTGGATCCAAGAGCGGAGCCAATGCCGGCACCAATGTTGGCTCCAACAGCAGCTCCAACGCCAAGTCCAACACCAGAGCCAACATCAGATGCGAGAGCAGTGCCAGCATTGGCTCCAACACTGAGTCCAACACCAACATCAGCATCGGATCCAAGAGCAGCACCAACGTTGGCTCCAACACCAGCTCCAACGCCAAGTCCAACACCGGATCCAAGAGAAGAGCCCATGTTGGCTCCAACACCGGCTCCAACAGCAAGTCCAACACCGGATCCAAGAGAAGAGCCAACGTTGGCTCCAACACCAGCTCCAACGGCAAGTCCAACACCGGATCCAAGACCGGAGCCAACATTGGCTCCAACGGCAGCTCCAATGGCAAGTCCAACACCAGGTCCAACACCAGAGGAAAGAGCGGAGCCAACATTGGCTCCAAGAGCAGCTCCAACACCAAGTCCAACAGTGGATCCAAGACTGGAGCCAGCGTTGGCTCCAATATTGGCTCCAAGGCCAAGTCCAACTCCAGCGCTGACTCCAGCACCTATATTGGCTCCAACGCTGGCACCGACGGTGAGTCCAACACCAGCGCTGACATCAGATGGAAGAGTGGGGCCAACAGCTCCAATGCCAAGCCCGACGCTGGCTCTGACGCCGCCACCGAGACCAGGCCCAATGTTGGCCCCAACACTGAGAGCAACACCGGCTCCGAGACTGGGGCCAACGTCTGCTCCACCATTGGCTTGGAGACCAGCTCCAACATCATCTCCGGCGCCAGCTCCAAGAGCAGCTCCAATATCAGCCCCAAGGTTGGGGCCAACATCAGCGCTGGCGCCAGCTGCCACGCCAAGGCCAACGTCGACTCTGATGCCGGCTCCCACGCCGATGCCAACTCCAGCACCGACATCAGAGCCAAGACCATGTCCAACACTGTCTCCAAGACCACGTCCAATGTTCGTTCCGACACCGGCTCCAAGACCAGGGTCAACGTTGGCCCCAACGTTGCCTCCAAGACCATGTTCGATGGCAGCTCCAAGACCAGGCCCCATGTTGGCATCAAGACCAGGTCCCATGTTGGCTCCGAGACCAGGTCCAACACCAGCTCCAAGACCAGGGTCAACGTTGGCCCCAAGGCCAGCTCCAAGACCATGTCCAACATCGGCTCCAAGGCCACATCCAACGTTGACCCCAAGGCCAAGGCCAAGACCAATGTTGGCACCAACATTAGCTCCAACGTCGTCTCCAAGCCCAGATCCAACACCGAGGTCAACACCGGATCCAATGGCAGGGCCAACACCGAGGCCAACGCCGGGGCCAGCGCCGACACCAAGGTCCCCACCAGCTCCGATGCCGGCACCGGGGAAGTCAAAGCCGGGGCTGAAGGGCTCGGGGGGGCCCGGGGGGGCCTCGGCTGCCAGCTGCTGCCGCAGGCACCAGGCCTCAGCCTCGCTGCGGGAGAGACAGGGGGTTATGGGGCGTCTGGGGTGAGCCCGGATGCCTGGGTCCCCCCAGGGGAGCAGAGGGTGCCCAGACCCATGGATCCCATGTGGGGTGGGGAGCTCCCGGACGTGGGTCCCATGTGGGGTGGAAGGTGCCCAGACATTGGACTTCCCTCGGGGGTGATGGAGCACCTGGGTCCCCTGGGGCTAGTGGGACCTCCTGCATGCCTGGGTCCCCTGGGGCCACCCGGACGCCTGGGTCCCCCGGGGTGGGCTACGGCCACCCGGACGCCTGGCTCCACTCACCTGATGACAAAATTGTGGGCGAGCAGGGCAGGGCCCTCGGGGCGCAGTCGGGCGTAGACCCACGTCCAGCCCAGGCCGTCCTTGCGCTGCAGCCGTGTCACCAGCTCCCCCCGCGCCTCTGCCCCTGCTCCTGCTGCGGGGACACGGGGACGTCAGCGGGGACGGGGGTGTGGGGGCAGGGGAGGGGAGGGGGTGGTTGGGGGGATGGGGACATCAATGGTATGGGAGTGATTGGAGGGGTTGGGGACATCAACAAGCTCGACTGGGGTGGATGGGACATGGGGGCATCAAGAGGGATGGGGCAACTGGGGGTACTGGGGACGTGGGGACATCAATGAGGTCCATTGGGGTGGGTGGGGACATGGAGACATCAGCAGAAACGGGGTGATTGGGGGGGCTGGGGACATGGGGATGTCAACAGGGATGGGGGGTCAACAGGGACATGGAGGACACCCAGGGGGGAGACAAGGTGACCCCAGGGGATGTGTGGGACACCGAGGACATTGGGGAAGGGCAGAGCGACAGCAGGGAACCCAGGGAACACCCAGGGTGATGGGGGACACCCTTGGGGACATGGGGACCCGGGGGACAGCCAGGGGACAGGGAGGCCATGGGGGGGGCAGGGGGGGCCGAGGGACCCCAGGGAACCCAAGGGACAGCCAGGAGGGACAGGGAGACCCCAGGGGACACTCACCAAGGCGGAGGTGCTGGCGGGCGACGTGGCCAAGGTCCTCGGGGTGCAGGAGCCGGTACCAGGAGCGACCCAGCAGCTCCCCCCTCCCGTAGCCCAGGTGGATCAGGACGCTGCAGGACAACACGCTTGGGTCCCTTGCCCACCCATGCCTGGGTCCGCCCCGGGTGCCTGGGTCCCCCTGGACACCTGGGTCCCCTCCTGGACGCCTGGGTCCCCTCCCGGACGCCTGGGTCCCTGGGATCTGCACGAAGCGGGGTGGGCGATGAATCTCTCCCAGACACCTCAGTCCCCCCCCGGACACCAGGGTCCCCCCAGATGCCTGGGTCCCCTCCCGGATGCCTGGGTCCCCAAAAACCCTTGGATCCCCTCCTGGATGCCTGGATCTTCCCTGGATGCCTGGGTCCCCCCCCCCCCGGATGCCTGGGTCCCCCCCTGGATGCCTGGGTCCCCCCCTGGATGCCTGGGTCCTTACCTGTCGGAGATGTCGAGCAGGGCGAGGTCGCGGGCGTGGCGGCTCTGGAACGCAGGCAGCAGCAGGCAGTCGGGGCAGGGCCAGGGTGGGGGGTCCAGGGGGGCACAGAAGGCGACGAAAAGCCCAGGGGGGGCCCCGGGGGGCCCGGGAGGGGCCTGGAAGCGGCCCCGCAGCAGCACCAGCTTCCGCCCGGCGCTGGGACGGCGCGAGGCCCGCGAGGTGGTGAAGCGGCAGCGGAAGAGGCGCTCTGGGGGACGAGGGGGCTCTGTTGGTCCCTCCGGCCTCTGTCCGTCCCTCCATCCGTCTCTTCATCCTTCCATCCATCCATCTCTCCATCCATCCTTCCAACCTTCTTTCTTTCCATCCCTCTGTCCTTCCCTCCCTCCATCTCTCCATCCTTCCATCCATCCCTCCATCCCTCTGTCCTTCCATCCTTCCATTCCTACATCCATCCTTCCATCCCTCTGTCCTTCTATTCATCCCTCCATCCCTCTGTCCTTCCATCCTTCCATTCCTCCGTCCATCCTTCCGTCCCTCTGTCCTTCCATCCTTCCATTCCTCCATCTGTCCTTCCTTCCCTCTCTCCTTCCATCCGTCCCTCCATCCCTCTGTCCTTCTATCCATCCCCCCAACCCTCGCTCCTTCCATCTCCCCCCCCCTCCACCCACCCATCCCTCTGTCCCTCCAACTCTCTGTCCTTCCATCCATCCCTCCTTCCATCCCTCTGTCCTTCTAACCCTCTGTCCTCCCATCCATCCCTCTGTCTTTCCATCCCTCCCTCCATCCCACCCATCCCTCCATCTGCCCACGCCCCCCCAAGCCCCTCCCCCCGGCCCCGCCCCCCCGGAGGCCCCACCCACCTGCCTGGGGGGGCCCGGGCAGGGTGAGCTGATGTCGCACCAGGGGGTGGTCGGCCGGATCCAGCAGGTCGTAGATGCTGTCGCCCTGCGCCACCAGGTCCACCTGCACGGGGGGAGGCGGGAGGATCAGCACCCAGCGCCCAGCACCCTCCCCTGGCACCCAGCACGCCCCAGCACCCATTGCCCTGCGCCACCAGGTGCAGGGGGGGAGGATCAGCACCCAGCACCCTCCAACATCCATCGTCCTGCAGCACCAGGACCACCTGCATGGGGGGAGGCGGGAGGATCAGCACCCAGCACCCTCCCCTGGCACCCAGCACCCATCATCCTGCAGCACTAGAGCTACCTACGCCCAGGAGGGACAGCACCCAGCACCCAACCCCGTCCCCACGCGCGGGTGCCCACCATGGAGTGCCCCAGGTGCTGCGCGACGTTGTCGGTGACGCCGACCAGCTTCCCCTCGCGGGTGACGGCCAGCAGGAACCCAGGCAGCGACGCCACCAGGTCGGCCAGCTCCGGACCCCCCAGCAGCTCCATGGGTGCTCCCCGCGCCGGGCCTGCATGGGGACACACATCAGCACCCATCCGGCACCCATCCAGCGCCCGCCACCTAGCCCGCAAGGTCCCACCGCAGCCCCGGGACACCCACGTGGCCCCGGCACCCATGGAGTTGCTGGTGGCACCCATAGCCTCACCCACGCGGACCTATGGTGGCCCTGGCAAGAGCCACAGCATCACCCGTGTGGACCCACCCTGTCCCCAGCCCCTGTCCCCGTCCCTGGCCCCTGTCCCCGTCCCTCGTCTCCAGCCCCAGCTCTGGTCCCTGGTCCCAGTTCCTGACCCAGTTCCAGCCCCGGTCCCTGTCCCGGGGTCTTGGTTGCTGTTCTCTTCCCCCTGTCCCAGCCCTGATCCCTGGTCCCTGGCCCCAGTCTTGGTCCCAGCCCTGATCCCAGGTCCCGATCTTGATCCCTGGTCCTTGGTCCCAGTCTTGATCCCTGTTCTGATCCCGGGTCCTGATCCTGATCCCTGGTCTTGGTCCCGGTCCCCCTGTCCCAGCCCTGATCTCCTGTCCCTGGCCCCAGTCTCAGTCCCTGTCCTGATCCTGGGTCCCCATCCTGATCCCGGGTCCCTGTCTCTGGTCCCGGTCCCTGTCCCGGTCCCCTCTCCCAGCCCCGATCCCGGGTCCCCGGTCCCGGTCCCTATCCCGGTTCCCTCTCCCAGCCCCGATCCCGGGTCCCTGTCACCGGTCCCGGTCCCTATCCCGGTCCCCGATCCCGGCCCTGATCCCGGGTCCCTGTCTCTGGTCCCGGTCCCTATCCCGGTCCCCTCTCCCAGCCCCGATCCCGGGTCCCTGTCACCGGTCCCGGTCCCTATCCCGGTCCCTATCCCGGGTCCCTGTCCCCGGTCCCGGTCCCTATCCCGGTTCCCTGTCCCAGCCCCGATCCCGGTTCCCGCTCCCGGCCCCGCTCCCGGCCCTATCCTGCCCGCTCCCGGCCGCTCTCCGCGGTGCTGATCCCGCTTCCCCCCGCCGCTCTCCGCGGTGCTGATCCCGGTCCCGCTCCCTGTCCGCGGTGCTGATCCCACCCTGCCCGCTCCGCTCCCGGTCCCGTCCTGGTCCCCATCCCCGTCCCCATCCCCGTCCCCATCCCGGTCCCCACGCTGCTGCCTGTCCCCCTCCCGGTGCCCAGCCCCGCTCCTCGGCCGGTTCCCTTCCCAGCCCGGTGCCGGCTCCCCTTTCCCATTCCGCTGCCTGTCCCCAGCCCGCCGCCGCCGCCGCCTCCCAGCCCGCTCCCAGCCCGCTCCCAGCCCGGTTCCAGCCCGGTTCCAGCCCGCTCCCAGCCCGCTCCCAGCCCGCTCCCAGCCCGGTTCCAGCCCGGTTCCAGCCCGCTCCCAGCCCGGTTCCAGCCCCTTCTCGCTGCTCAGCCCGCTCCCCCGCTCCCCCGCTCCCCACAGCCGTTCCTGTCCCCTTCCTAATGCCGGTGGCCGGTCCCATCCCGGTGCCATTCCCCGGTCCTGTGCCTATGCCCGGTCCCATCCCGGTGCCCGGTCCCATCCCAGTCCCGATTCCTCGCCCCATCCCAGTGCCAATGCCCGGTCCCCTCCCGGTGCTATTCCCTGGCGCCAGCTCCCATCCCAGTCCCGATTCCTTTCCCCATCCCAGTGCCATTCCCGGCTCCCATCCTGGTGCCGTTCCCCAGTCCCATCCCGGTGCCATTCCCCAGTCCCATCCCGGTACCATTCCCAGCTCCCATCCTGGTGCCGCTCCCATCCCGGTACCATTCCCAGCTCCCATCCCGGTACCATTCCCCACTCTCATCCCGGTGCCATTCCCCGCTCCGATCCCGGTGCCATTCCCCGCTCCCATCCCGATGCCATTCCCCGCTCCCTCCCCGGTCCCGCTCGCTCCCCGGTCCCGCTCCCATCCCGGTCCCGCTCCCTCCCCGGTCCCGCTCCCATCCCGGTGCTGCTCCCATCCCGGTCCCGCTCCCATCCCGGTCCCGCTCCCTCCCCGGTCCCGCTCCCTCCCCGGTCCCGCTCCCTCCCCGGTCCCGCTCCCATCCCGGTGCTGCTCCCATCCCGGTCCCGCTCCCATCCCGGTCCCGCTCCCTCCCCGGTCCCAGTCCCGTTCCCTCTCCCCATCCCCGTCCCCGTCCCGTCCCGGCCTCACGCACCGGGCCGGAGGCAGGCGCCCTTGCGGGTGTAGATGCAGGCGAGGGCCATGACGTGCAGGTAGGAGAGGCGCGGCCGGTCGCCCTCGGGCAGCGGGAGGAGGTCGCGCAGGGCGCGGATCTCGGCGTTGATCTGGTCCCGCCGCGCCTTGGAGGCGCCCTTGGTGGAGCGGAGCATCCTCGCGCCGCGCCGCCGCCCGCCCGCCCCTTATATGGACCGCGCTGCCCTACGTCACCGCCGCGTCACTCTCCCCCCCCCCCCCCCTTCCCCGCCCCGCCCATTCGCAGTGGTGGTGGTGGAGGGTGGGGGGGGGTGGGGGCGGCAGCGTCAGCGCTGACGCTAACGCGCGCGCGGCGCAAGGGTGGGGGGGAGGGGGGCGGTGCGAGGTGGCTTCGCACCGAAATAGGAGATGGCGCGCGGTGGGGGGCGGGGCTGGGGGAGGGGCGGGGCTGGGGGCACGCCCCCTCCGCGGGAGGCGGGAGCGGTGGAGGGAGGGGGGGGAGTCAAGGGAGGGTGGAAGGGCCAATGGGGGGCGGGGGGCTCAAGGGACGGAGGGACGGATGGACGGAGGGACGGGGGGATGGACAGAGGGGTCAATGGGGGGATGGAGGGAGGGGTGGAGGAGCTCGAGGGGTGGATGGACAGACGGACGGGTCAACGGAGGGGTGGAGAAGCCAACAGGGAGTCAAGGGAGGGAGGGAGAGAGGGGAGGGTCAATGGGAGGATGGACGGACAGATGGACGGACGGGTCAACGGAGGGGTGGAGAAGCCAACAGGGAGTCAAGGGAGGGAGGGAGGGGAGGGTCAATGGGAGGATGGACGGACAGATGGACGGATGGGTCAACGGAGGGGTGGAGAAGCCAACAGGGAGTCAAGGGAGGGAGGGAGAGAGGGGAGGGTCAATGGGAGGATGGACGGACAGATGGACGGACGGGTCAACGGAGGGGTGGAGAAGCCAACAGGGAGTCAAGGAAGGGAGGGAGGGGAGGGTCAATGGGAGGACGGACAGACAGATGGACGGATGGGCCAACGGAGGGGTGGAGAAGCCAACAGGGAGTCAAGGGAGGGAGGGATGGAGGGGTGGAAGGAAGGATCAACGGGGGGATGGATGGACAGATGGACGGGTGGGTCAATGGAGGAGTGGAGAAACCAGTGGGGGGTGGAGGGAGGGATGGAGGGAGGGGTCAACAGAGGGATTGGGGGGCCAAGAGGGGGATGGAAGGGCTCAAGGGATGGCGGGAGGGATGGAGGGGCCAACGGGGGGGGTGGAGGAGCCAATGGGGGGTGGAGGAGCCAACGGGGGGTGGAGGGGCCAATCGGGGGGTGGAGGAGCCAATGGGGGGATGGAGGAGCCAATGGGGGGGGTGGAGGAGCCAATGGGGGGGTGGAGGGGCCAACGGGGGGTGGAGGAGCCAACGGGGGGTGGAGGAGCCAACGGGGGGATGGAGGGGCCAACGGGGGGTGGAGGAGCCAACGGGGGGATGGAGGAGCCAACGGGGGGATGGAGGAGCCAACGGGGGGGTGGAGGGGCCAACGGGGGGTGGAGGGGCCAACGGGGGGATGGAGGAGCCAATGGGGGGATGGAGGGGCCAACGGGGGGATGGAGGGGCCAACGGGGGGATGGAGGGGCCAACGGGGGGATGGAGGGGCCAATGGGGGGATGGAGGGGCCAACGGGGGGAGGAGGGATGGAGAGGGTCAATGGAGGGGTGGAGGGAGGGTCAAGAGGGGGACGGAGAGGCTCAAGGGCTGATGGACGGACAGACGGACGGGTCAAGGGTAGGGCGGAGGAGCCAATGGGGTGCAGGGGTCAATGGGGGGGTGGAAGGATCAGCAGAGGGACGGACTGACGGACACAACCAAGCGATGGGGGGGCCGGAGGGGGCTGGGCTGGGCTGCACTGGGGCTGCCCCCGCTTGGGGGGATCCAGGCGGCCGGGGGGGGGGGGGGGCCCAAAGGTGCCCGGGCCCCCCCTCCCCCTCCCCCAGGCCTCTGGGAACCCCCTTCTCCCCCTCCCCCCCTTTCGCGGGCGCCCCCGGCGCTGGCCCCGCCCCCCGCCGCGGTTCCCCCCCCCCCTCCCGACTCCGCCGCTGCCAAATTTGGGCGCTGAAGTCGCTGAGCTAAAAATAGGCACCGGTGGCTAAAAATAGCGGGGGGGCGGGGCGGGCCCGCACGGCTGGGTCCTCAGAGGGGGGGGAGGGGGGGTGGGGGGATGGGTGCTCTGGAGGGGGGTCCGGACGCCTGGGTCCCCTCGGGGAGGGGGTGGGGGTGGGCTCGGGCGCCTGGGTCCTTTGGGGGCGGGGGGCACCCGAACGCCTGGGTCCCCGGGGCGGGGGGGGGGGGCTCGGACGCCTGGTCCTCGGGGTGGGGGTGGGGGGGCACCCGAACCCCTGCCCCCCCCCCCGCCGCCTGGGCCCCCCCGCCGCGGCCGCCGGGGGCGGGTTTCCTCGGTAACGGCGGAGCCGCAACGGGGGGGAGGGGGATGAGGGAGGATGAGGATGAGGATGGAAATGGGGGGAAAGCGGGAGGATGAGGATGGAGGGAAGGAGGGGGGAGGATGGGGAATAAGGGGGGGGTGAGGATGAGGAGGGAGGAAGGAGAATGAAGATGAAGGAAGGGGAGAATGAGGAGGGATCCAGATGGGGATGAAGGAGGATGAGGAGGGATGAAGGAGGATGAGGATGGAAATGGGGGGAAAGCAGGAGGATGAGGATGGAGGGAAGGAGGGAGGAGGATGGGGAATAAGGCCGGTGAGGATGAGGAGGGAGGAAGGAGGATGAAAATGGGGATGAAGGAGGATGGGGAGTGAAGATGGAGAAGGAGGGGGGAAGGAGGATGTAGAAGGAGGAGGGGGGTGCAGAGGAGGAGGGATGAAGGAGGAAGAGGATGGGGACGAAGATGAGGGAGGAAGGAGGATGAAGATGGAGGATGAGGATGGAGGAAGGAGTGGTGAGGATGAAGAGGGATGAAGATGAAGGAGGGGGAAGATGAGGAGGGATCCAGACAGGGTGAAGGGGGATGAAGATGAAGGAGGAGGAGGGTGGGGGGGTGAAGATGAGGAGGGACAAAGGAGGATGAAGCTGGGGATGAAGGAGGAGGATGAGGATGGGGAAGAAGGGTGATGAAGATGGAGGAGGATGAGGATGGCGGACGAAGGGGCTGGTGGTGAAGGTGGGGGATGAAGGAGGATGAGGAGGGGGAGGAAGATGGAGCAAAGGGAGGAAGGAGGGGATGAAGGGGGGGGGGAGGATGAGGAGGGAGGGTGAAGATGAAGGAGAGGGAAGGCAGCAGCCGAGGCCGAAGGCCCAACCCCCCCTCACTGCCCCCAGGGTGGGGGGGGGGGGAAGGCTGCTGATGCCCATTGAGGTGACGACAGGGTCCCTACTGCCCCCTCCCCCCCCCAAAAAAAGGGGACCCAGGAGTCCGAGACCCCCCCCAAAGGGGATCCGGGACAGCCCCTCCCCCCATCCAACCCCCCCCCCCCCCCCCCAAAAGGGGTCCCAGGCATCCGGGACAGCCCCTCCCCCCATCCAACCCCCTCCCCCCCCCCCCCCCCAAAAGGGGTCCCAGGCATCCGGGACAGCCCCTCCCCCATCCAACCCCCTCCCCCCCCCCCCCCCAAAAGGGGTCCCAGGCATCCGCCCCCCCCCCCAAAACCCCCACAAGTGTAGGAAGAAAACATTTATTGGGGGACCCCCAAAGCTGGGGGGACCCCGGTGCTGGGGGGGGTGGGGGAGGGGCCCCCCCGGTGCCGGGGGGGTCAGAGGTCACTTCTTCTTCGCCCCCTCCTCCTCCTCCTGGGCCATGGCCGCCTCCTGCTCCCGCCGCTGGCGCTGGAAGGCGGCGCAGTCCTCGGCCGTCAGCCTGGGGGGGGGGGCACCCAGGCGTCGGGGGGGCGCCCTGGCCTCGGGGACCCCCCCCCACCCAAGGACCCAGACCTCGGGGACCACCCCCCCCACCCCCAAGGGCCCAGGCATCCGGGGGGTCCAGGCATCTGGGACCCCCCCACCCAAACGCCCAGGCTTTGGGGACCCCCCCCCACCCAAGGACCCAGGCATCCGGGGGGGCACCCACTGGGTGCTGACCCCCATGAAAGGTCCTGCTGGGGGGGGGTGGGGTGGGGGTGTCCCCTCCCCTTCCCACCCCCCCTCCATGAGGGACCCAGGTGTTGGGGGGGGGGGGGCGCCCAGGCCTCGGGGACCCCCCCCACCCAAGGACCCAGGCATCGGGGGGGGCACCCAGGCATTTAGGGGGCACCCAGGTGTCTGGGACTGGGGGGAGGTGGGGACCCAGGGGTCCAGGAGGGGACCCAGGGGTCCGGGGTGGGGGGCACCTGGGCATCCAGGGTGGGGTGGGGGGCACCCAGACATTTGGGGGGCACCCAGGTGTCTGGGATTGGGGGGAGGGGGGGACCCAGGGGTCCGGGGTGGGGGGCACCGGGGCACCCAGGGTGGGGTGGGGGGGGGCAAGGCGTTCGTGGGGGGCACCCAGACATTTGGGGGGGGGGGGGGGGGCGGGGGGCACCCACCGTGGGACGACGCGGATGCCGAGGCTGCGGGCGGAGCCCACCAGGGCACCCACCAGGGTGGGCAGGGGGGTCCCCCGCGCCGCCAGCGCCGGGTCCCGCTGCTTCACCAGCGCCACCTCGTAGAGGTGCTTCAGGGAGACCCCCCCCACCTCCTCGTGCCCTGGGGGGGAGGGGGTGTCCAGGGACCCTCCCCCCCCAAGCACCCCCCGGGCCGCCCAGGGGGATTCCCCCCACCCCTGAGGCACCCCAGGGACCACCCCCCCATCAGCACCCATAGGCCCTTAGGAACCCCCCAAACCACCCAGAGACCCCCCAGCACCCAGACCCCCCCCCCCCAGCACCCTCAAGCCCTGAGACCCCCCCATTTCCCCCCGGACCCTGGACCCCCCCCCCAGCACCCCTAAGCACCCCCAGATCCTGGGACCCCCCCCATGGCCCCCCCGGTCCTGGGGCACCCCCAGATCCTGGGACCCCCCATAGACCCCCCCCCCAGCACCCTCAGATCCTGAGACCCCCCCAGCACCCCCAGACCCCTCCCAGATCCTGGGACCCCCTCCCAGCACCCCCAGATCCTGGGACCCCCCCCCACGGAGCCCCCCAGCACCCCCAGATCCTGGGACCCCCCCAGCACCCCCAGATCCTGGGACCCCTGCCCCGGACCCCCCAGCACCCCCAGATCCTGGGACCCCCCCCAGCACCCCCAGATCCCCCCAGGCTCTCCTGAACCCCAGAATCCCCCCCCCCCCGGGACCCCCATGCTCAGAGATGTGAGCCCCCAAACCCCCCTCACCAGGTCCCCCCAACCCCCCCCCCGGGTCCCCCCAAACCCCCCCAAACCCCCGGGTCCCCCCAACCCCCCCTCACCGGGTCCCCCCAGCCCCCCCAAACCCCCGGGGCCCCCCCAGACCCCCCCCCCTCACCGGGGTCCCCCCAGCCCCCCCAAACCCCCGGGTCCCCCCCCCAGCCCCCCCCTCACCGGGTCCCCCCAGCCCCCCCAAACCCCCGGGGCCCCCCCAGACCCCCCCTCACCGGGTCGCCCCGCTCCCCTCTGGACGCCAGCGATGGCCTTGAGGAAGTAGGAGGTGGGGGGGGGGCCGATGGCCAGGTCGTAGCTGCGGTCGGGCTGGGGGGAGGGGCACCGGGGGGGTCGGGGGGGCACCCACCGCGGGGGGCACCCACTGAGGGGGGGCACCCAGTAGCAGGGAGAGGGGGGAACCAACGATGGAGAGGGTCAAGGGGGAGGGGGGAGCCAATGGGGGGGGGGGCACCCAGTAGCGGGGGGGGGGTAAAGGGGCGATGCACTGAGGGAGGGGATCAAGGGGGGGATCCATTGGGGGGGGTCAAGGGGGGCACCCAGTGGTGAGGGGGGCGATGTGTTAATGGAGGGGCACCCACCTAGGGAGGAGGGCACACAAGGGGGGAAGTTTTGGGGGGGGGGGCACCCTTAGAGAGGATCAAGGGGGGGGGGCACCCTGAGGGGTGAGGCGGGGGGGGGCAGCAGCCTTAAGAGGTTAATGGGGGGCAGCACCCATAGTGGATTGGGGGGGGGGGCAGGACCCTAGGCTGGGGGTCAGCACCCACAGGGGATCAATGGGGGGTGTCAGCACCCACAGGGGGCCAATGAGGGGGGGCGGCACCCATAGGTGGTCAATGGGGGGGGGGGGGGCGGTACCCATAGGGGGCCAATGACAGGGGGGTCAGCACCCACAGAGGGGTGTCAGCACCCACAGGGGATCAATAGGGAGGGGGCGAGCACCCACAGAGGGGCGTCAGCACCCATAGGGAGTCAATGGCGGGGGTCAGCACCCACAGAGGGGCGTCAGCACCCATAGGGATCAAGGGGGGGGGGGGTCGGCACCCATAGGGGGTCAATGGGGGGGGGGGGAGCACCCACAGAGGGGCGTCAGCGCCCATAGGGGGTCAATGGGGGGGGGGTCGGCACCCATAGGGGTTCAGTGGGGGGGGGGCAGCACCCACAGAGGGGCGTCAGCACCCATAGGGGGTCAATGGGGGGGGTCGGCACCCACAGAGGGGCGTCAGCACCCATAGGGGGTCAATGGGGGGGGTCGACACCCATACGGGGTCAATGGGGGGGGGGCAGCACCCACAGAGGGGCGTCAGCACCCATAGGGGGTCAATGGGGGGGGGGGGTCGGCACCCATAGGGGTTCAGTGGGGGGGGTCGGAACCCACAGAGGGGCGTCAGCGCCCATAGGGGGTCAATGGGGGGGGTCGGCACCCATAGGGGTTCAGTGGGGGGGGGGGCAGCACCCACAGAGGGGCGTCAGCGCCCATAGGGGGTCAATGGGGGGGGGTCGACACCCATACGGGGTCAATGGGGGGGGCAGCACCCACAGAGGGGCGTCAGCACCCATAGGGATCAAGGGCGGGGGGAGCAACTTACAGGGGGGGCCCCGGGATGGAAGGGGGGTCCCGGTGCCATCGGGACCCGGGGATGGAAGGGGGTCCCGGGGGGGGTGTGTGTGTGTGTCCCGGGGGAGCCCGGGGATGGAAGGGGGGTCCCGGGAAGGGGTCCCGGGGGGGGCGGGTCCGGTGCCGGGGGGGGGGGGCGCCTCCCGCAGACTCACGTGGACGAGCAGGCGGACTCGCAACGGGACCCCGGCCTTGACGTCCCGGGAGCGCTCGTTGAAATCCTTGCAGAAGGCGGCGATGGAGACCCCGCGCTAGGGAGGGACCGGACCGGTCGGGACGGGGCTCGGGAGGGCACCGGGCCCCCCCCCGGGACACCGACCCCCGCCCCCCCCCCCCCGGGACCCCTCCCCCGGCGCGCACCTGCCCCAGGACGGGCCCCAGCGGCGGCCCCGGGGCCGCCCCCCCCGCCGGGATGAGGACCCGGAGCGGTCGCGGCGCCGAACCGGTCCCGCCACCGGTCCCGGCACCGGATCCCGATCGCGCCGCCCGCGCTGCCCGCGCCGCCTTCGACATGGCTGCCGGGTCACGTGGGAGAGGGAGCGGCGTCACGTGAGGAGGGAGGGGAGGGGCGAGGGGAAGGGGGAGGGGCGAGGGGAAGGGGGAAGTGCGGCGCGCCCGCCGCCCCGTGCCGTCACCGGCCATATATGGGCGTGGGGCGGGGCGTGGGGCGGGGCGTGGGGCGTGACCCACCCTCGGGGGCCGCCGGCGTCCGGACGGGGGGGGGGGAAGGGGGGGTGTCCCCCGGGAGGGGGGGGAGGGCAGGGGGTTTTATCGCCCCCCCTCGCCCCTCCCCCGCCCCCGCTGGCGCGAGGCCCGCAGCCGCCGCAGCACCTCTTCCCGCGACCCCGCCCTGCGGGGGTCAGGGGTCAGAGGTCACGGGGGGTCATGCCAGGAACGTACACCCCCCCCAGGCACCCCAGCACCCATGGGTGCCCCACTAGTCCCCCCAGCACCTATAGCCCCCCCAGCACCCCTAAACCCCCCATCCCTCCCCAGCCCCATGCCCCCCCCAGCTCCCCCAGCCCCCCCAGCACCCATGGGCCCCCCAGCACCCATGGGCCCCCCTGGACCCCCCTAGCACCCATAGAGCCCTCCAGCACCCATAACCCCCCCCATCCCCATCCCCACGCCCCCCAGCACCCATGGGACCCCCCAGCACCCATGGGCCCCCCTAAACACCCCTAGCACCCATAGCCCCCCCCCCCATCCCCAGCTCCACACGCCCCCAGCACCCATGGGACCCCCCAGCACCCATGGGCCCCCCTGGACCCCCCTAGCACCCATAGAGCCCTCCAGCACCCATAACCCCCCCCCCCATCCCCACGCCCCCAGCACCCATGGGACCCCCCAGCACCCATGGGACCCCCCTAGACCCCCTAGCACCCAGAGCCCCCCCATCCCCAGCCCCACGCCCCCCCAGCACCCATGGGACCCCCCAGCACCCATGGGACCCCCACCCACCGGCTGCGGGCCCGCTCGTAGGCGGCCGTCAGGACCCGGTCCCGCTCGTCCAGGAAGGCGGCGTGAGCCCCCGCCACGTACCTGGGGGGGGGCGGGGAGTTTGGGGGGACCCCGGCACCCGGGTGAGGGACCCCCCCCCCCCCACTGCCCCACCCCCCCCCCAGCCTCTGCCCTGGGTGCCCCCCAAACCCCTGGGTGCCCCCTGAACCCCGGGGATTCCCCCCAATTCTTGGGTCCCCCCGAACCCCTGGGTGCCCCCCAAACACCTGGGACCCCCCAAACCCCTGGGTGCCCCCCAACCCCTGGGTGCCCCCCCACCCTCGGGGCCCCCAAACTCCTGGGTCCCCCCCGAACCCCCGGGTACCCCCCAACCGCTGGGTGCCCCCAAACCCCTGGGTGCTTCCCCCCCCCGGGACCCCTACACCCCTGGGTGCCCCCCACCCCCAGGTGCCCCCCACCCCTGGGTGCCCCCCAAACCCCTGGGTGCCTCCCCCCGGATCCCCCCCCCCAGGTCCCGTCCCCCCCGGGATCCCCCCCCGGACCCCTGCACCCCCGGGTGCCCCCCACCCCTGGGTGCCCCCAAACCCTTGGGTGTCCCCCCCCGGGTCCCCCCAAACCCCTGGGTCCCCGCCCCCCTCGGGACCCCTGCACCCCTGGGTGCCCCCATCCCCGGGTGGCCCCCACCCCTGGGTGCCCCCAAACCCTTGGGTGCCCCCCCCAATATTCCCCACCCCTGGGTGCCCCCAAACCCTTGGGTGCCCCCCCCCATAACCCCCAGCCCTGGGTGCCCCCAAACCCCTGGGTGCCTCCCCCCGGACCTCCCCCCCCGGGTGCCCCCCAAACCCCTGGGTCGTATCCCCCCCCGGGGCCCCAGCACCCCTGGGTGCCCCCACCCCTGGGTGCCCCCACCTGTAGGCCAGGGCGTGGGCCAGCCCCCCCAGGGCGGCCAGCAGCAGGCAGAGCCCCAGCAGGCGGCGGGGGGGGGGAGCGGGGGGGGGGCCGGGGGGGGGGAACTGCTCCCAGTACCGGCGGTTGGGGTCAGCCCTGGGGGGGGAGATGGGGACCCCCGGGGGGGGGTGGCACCCATGGGACCCCCAGGGACCCCCCAGGGGCCCCCAGCCCCCACGGGGACCCCCAGGGACCCCCAACCTCCCCCAGCACCCATGTGACCCCCAGGGACCCCGCAGGGACCCCCAGGGACCCCGGCACCCATGGGACCCCCAGGGACCCCCCAGGGACCCCCAGCACCCATGGGACCCCCAGGGACCTCACAGGGTCCCCCGCACCCCCCCCCAGCACCCATGGGACCCCCAGGGACCCCCAACCTCCCCCAGCACCCATGTCCCCCCCAGGGACCCCGCAGGGACCCCCAGGGACCCCGGCACCCATGGGACACCCAGGGACCCCCCAGGGACCCCCAGCACCCATGGGACCCCCAGGGACCCAGCAGGGGCCCCCAAACCCCCCCAGCACCCATGGGACCCCCAGGGACCTCACAGGGTCCCCCGCACCCCCCAGCACCCATGGGACCCCCAGAGACCCAGCAGGGACCCCCAGACCCCCCAGCACCCATGGGACCCCCAGGGACCTCACAGGGTCCCCCGCACCCCCCCCAGCACCCATGGGACCCCCAGGGACCCCCCAGGGACCCCCAGCACCCATGGGGACCCCCAGGGACCTAGCAGGGACCCCCACACCGCCCCCAGCACCCAAGGGACCCCACTGTACCCCCCAGCACCCATAGGATGCTCACGCCCCTCCCAGCCCCCCTGGGACCCCTCCGAGCCCCCAGGGGACCCCCCAGCCCTCCTAGGACCCCCCCAGCACCCATGGGACCCCCCTGTACCCCCCCAGCACCCATAGGATGCCCATGCCCCCCCAGCCCCCATGGGGACCCCCCAGCACCCATGGGACCCCCCTGTACCCCCAGCACCCATAGGATGCCCATGCCCCCCCAGCCCCCATGGGGACCCCCCCAGCACCCATGGGACCCCCCTGTACCCCCAGCACCCATAGGATGCCCATGCCCCCCCCAGCCCCCATGGGGACCCCCCCAGCACCCATGGGACCCCCCTGTACCCCCCCAGCACCCATAGGATGCCCATGCCCCCCCCAGCCCCTCCAGGACCCCCCCAGCACCCATGGGACCCCTGTCCCCCCTGGGTCCCCATTACCGTGGGGGGTCTTCGTGCGAGGGGGGCTCCTCCGTGGGTGGGGGGTCGGGGTGGGGGGCCCGGGGGGGGCGGGGGGGCGCGGGGGCGGCTCAGGGCCCCGTAGGCCTCGGCCAGCAGCAGGAACCGCTCGTGGCGGGTGGGGTCCCCGGGGTCCCCGTCCGGGTGCACCTGCGGGGGGGCACCCGCACCCCTGGGTCCCCCCTGCACCCCGGGGTCCCCCCCCAGACCCCTGGGTGCCCCCCACCCTTGAGCGTCCCCTCCCCCAGCACCCCTGGGTCCCCCACTGCACCCCTGGGTGCCCCCCACCCTTGAGTGTCCCCTCCCCCCGCACCCCCGGGTCCCCCCTGCACCCCTGGGTGCCCCCCACCCTTGGGTGTCCCCTCCCCCAGCACCCCTGGGCCTCCCCCCACACCCCTGGGCGCCCCCCACCCTTGGGTGCCCCCTCCCCCAGCACCCCTGGGTCCCCCCCCAGACCCCTGGGTGCCCCCCACCCTTGAGTTGTGTCACCCCCCCAGCACCCCTGGGTGCCCCCCAACACCCCTGGGTCCCCCCGAACTCCTGGGTCCCGAGGGGGACCCCTCCCCCAAACCACCCAAGGGGACCCCAAAGAAGCTCCCTCCCCCCCCCCCCCAGGAGGACCCAGGCATCCGGGACCCCCCCCCCCCCCCCCTCCTCCTCGGACACCGGGGTCCCTCCCAGTGCTCCCAGTGCTCCCAGTACCTCCTTGCAGCGGGCCAGGAAGGCTGCGCGGATCTCGGCGGGCGAGGCCTCGGGCCGGACCCCCAGCACCGAGTGGGGGCCCCGTGGCCCCGCCCTGCGGGGGCACCCAAGAGTTTGGGGGGACCCAGGGGTGCGGTGGGGGGGGTCTCAAGGGTGGGGGGGCACCCAGGGGTCGGGGGGGACCCAGGGGTGCAGGGTGGGGGTCTCGGGGGGGGGACACACACAGGGGTGCAGGGGGGACCCAGGGGTCGGGGGGGGACCCAGAGGTCGGGGGGGGGGACCCAGGGGTGCGGGGGGGGTCTCAAGGGTGGGGGGGCACCCAGGGGTCGGGGGGGACCCAGGGGTGCAGGGTGGGGGTCTCGGGGGGGGGGACACACAGGGGTGCAGGGGGGACCCAGAGGTCGGGGGGGACCCAGGGGTGCGGGGGGGGTCTCAAGGGTGGGGGGGCACCCAGGGGTCGGGGGGGGACCCAGGGGTGCAGGGTGGGGGTCTCGGGGGGGGGGACACACACACAGGGGTGCAGGGGGGACCCAGGGGTGCGGGGGGGGTCTCAAGGGTGGGGGGGGACCAAGGGGTGCGGGGGGGGGCCTCAGGGGTGCAGGGGGGGACCCAGGGGTCGGGAGGGGACCCAGGGGTGCAGCGGGGGGTCTCAAGGGTGGGGGGGGACCCAGAGGTCTGGGGGGGGACCCAGGGGTCGGGGGGACCCAGAGGTCTGGGGGGGACCCAGGGGTGCGGGGGGTCTCAAGGGTGGGGGGGCACCCAGGGGTGCGGGGGGGACCCAGGGGTGCAGGGGGGTCTCAAGGGTGGGGGGATCCAGGGGTGCGGGGGGGGGTCTCAAGGGTGGGGGGGCACCCAGGGGTGGGGGAGGCCCGGGGGGTACCCAGGTGTTTGGGGGGGCCCTGGGGGGCACCCAGGGGTGGGGGGGCCCGGGGGGGTTCCCAGGTGTTTGGGGGGGCACCCAGGGGTGGGGGGGCCGGGGGGGGGGCTCTCACCCTGCGCAGAGGCCGCGGCGGGTGCGGGGCAGCAGCGGGGGGGGGGGGGCGGCCCAGGGCCCCTGCGGGGGGCGCCTCATTAGCGCTCCATTAACCCTTAATTAACCCTTAATTAGGGCTTCATTAACCTTCCATTAACACTTAATGAACTCTTAATTAACCTTTAATTAACGGCTATCAGCAGCAGCCGCCCAGCTTGAAGCCGTAGCCGCCTGAGACCCCGCCTCCACCCTTAATTACCATTAATTAGCGCCTTAATTAGCTACCGGCTGCTGATGGCGGCGCGCAGGCGCTCATCATCCCCGGGGATTAATTAATTAACGGGGTGTTAATTGATTCCCTATTAACTGCTAATTCCCTATTAACTGTTAATTCCCTATTAACTGCTAATTAATGGCCGAGAGCGGCGGCCCCGCCCCGCCCCGCCCCCCCAATTAATGTTAATTAGCCCCAAATTAACGCTAATGAACCCCCCCAGGACCAATTAACCGCTCATTAGCACTAATTAGCCGCTAATTAACGCGCCGCAGCCAATGAGGGGTCGCTCGGGGCAGCTCCCACGGCGCTTCATGCTAATGAGATGCTAATTAGGGGCAGGCGAGGAGGGGGGGCCTGATTAGGGGTAATTAACAGGGGATTAATGAGGCGACCCCCCCCCGCCTCGGCCGTTACCATGGGAACCGCGCGCCGCACCGCCGCCGCCATTCACCGCCGCCTTCCGCTTCCGGCGGCGGCCGATCACGTGGTCGGAAGTTCGGGTGAGGCGGGCCCGCCCCTTCCGCCTTGAGGGGGGCGGTCACGTGGCTCTGCGCCTGCGCGCTGCAAGGCGGGCGGGATGGCGGCGGAGGTGAGGGGGGGCCGGGGGGGTTTAGGGGGCTCCGGGGGGCCCTTGTGGGGTGGGGGGGGGGTACGGGGGGGGGGGGGGGCTGCGGGGTGGGGGAGGCCCTTGTGGGGTGGGGGGGCCGGGGGGGGCACTGACGGGGGCACCGGGGGAGGGGCCCGGGAGGGGGCGTATGGGGAGGGGGGGCCTTGACGGGGGTATGGGGGGGGGGGCCTTACGGGGTGGGGCACCCTGGGGGGCTGGGGGGTTGGGGGGCCCTATGGGGGTGCCCGTGGGGGTTGGGGGGTGCTGATGACCTCATTGGGGCGCCCACGACCCTGGTGGGGTGCTGATGACCTCATTGGGGGGCCCAGGGCCCTGCTGGGCTGCTGATGACCTCATTGGGGGGTCCACGACCGTGTTGGGGTGCTAATGACCTCATTGGGGGGTCCACAACCCTGCTGGGGTGCTGATGACCTCATTGGGGGGCCCATGGACATAGTGGGGTGCCCGTGACCTCGTTGGGGTGCTGATGACCTCATTGGGGCACCCACAACCCTGGTGGGGTGCTGATGACGTCATTGGGGGGCCCATGGACATAGTGGGGTGCCCATGACCTCGTTGGGGTGCTGATGACCTCATTGGGGGGCCCACGGCCCTGGTGGGGTGCTGATGACGTCATTGGGGTGCCCACGACCCTATTGGGGTGCTGATGACCTCATTGGGGGGCCCATGGCCATGTTGGGTTGTTGATGACCTCATTGGGGTGGTCATGATCTTCTTGGGTTGTTGATGACCTCATCAGGGTGCGGGTGACCCATGGGGTAGGGGCCACCCTTGGGGGGTGCCCATGGCCACCTTGGGTTGTTGATGACCTCATTGGGTTACTGATGACCTCATTGGCTTCTCGATGACCTCATCAGGGTGCGGGTGACCCCATGGGGTGGGGGCCACCCTTGGGGGGTGCCCACGGCCACGTTGGGGTGCTCATGGCCATGTTGGGTCGTTGATGACCTCGTTGGGTCGTTGGCGACCTCGTTGGGTCGTTGGCGACCTCGTTGGGTTGTTGGCGACCTCGTTGGGTCGTTGATGACCTCGTTGGGTTGTTGCTGCCCTCATCGGGGTGGGGGTGACCCGTGGGGTGGGGGTGACCCTCGGGGGCGCCCGCGGCGGCGCCGGGGCGCTGACGGTGCCGTGGGGCGCCCCCCGGCAGCTGTGGGGTTGGGTGCTGGCGCTGGCGCTGGCGCTGGCGGCGGAGCCGGGGCGGAAGGTGCAGATCGGGGTGCGGCGGCGGCCAGAGGCCTGCGGGGTGCGCTCCCGCCGGGGGGACCTGCTCCACATGCACTACACGGTACTGGGGGCACTGGTTTGGACTGGGAGGGGCTGGGGGTGGGCCTGGGTGTGTGTACCGGGGTTTGGGGGGGTCTGGTTTGGACTGGGAGGTGCTGGGAGGGACTGGGGGAGGCCTGGGGGAAGTCCTGGATGTGTACATGAGGGTTTGGGGGGACTGGTTTGGACTGGGAGGCACTGGGAGGGACTGGGGGAGGCTGGGGGAAGTCCTGGATGTGTACATGAGGGTTTGAGGGGGACTGGTTTGGACTGGGAGGCACTGGGAGGGACTGGAGGAGGCTAGGGGGAGGGCTGGGGGGAGTCCTGGGTGTGTACATGAGGGTTTGAGGGGGACTGGTTTGGACTGGGAGGCACTGGGAGGGACTGGGGGAGGCTGGGGGGAGTCCTGGATGTGTACATGAGGGTTTGAGGGGGACTGGTTTGGACTGGGAGGCACTGGGAGGGACTGGAGGAGGCTAGGGGGAGGGCTGGGGGAGTCCTGGGTGTGTACATGAGGGTTTGAGGGGGACTGGTGTGGACTGGGAGGCACTGGGAGGGACTGGGGGAGGCTGGGGGGAGTCCTGGATGTGTACATGAGGGTTTGAGGGGGACTGGTTTGGACTGGGAGGCACTGGGAGGGACTGGGGGGGACTGAGGGGGGGCCTAGGTGTGCACAGGAAGGTTGGGGGGGGGCTTGGGGGGGGGTACTGGTTTGTACTGGGAGGGGCTGCTGGGAGGAGAGTAGCTTGGGAGAAGATCCTGTCCATAGTGGGAACCGCTGGTTTGTACTGGTTTATACTGGTTTCAGGCTTGCTTGTAGGAAGGGGCTGTTCTGGGAAAGAGGAGTTATACTGGTTCTTGTGAGGTTTCGCTGCTTCTAACTGGTTTGTGGTGGGTGGTACTGATCCATACTGGTTTGTACTGGTTTGTACTGGTTGCAGGGCCATCTGGAGAAAGGGGTTGCTCTGGGAGAGGGGATTTATACTGGGTGATGTGGGATTTTGCTGCTTCTTACCGGTTTATGTTGGGTAGTGCTGGTTCATACTGGTGCATATTGTTCAATAGCAGTCTATAGTAATCCTTAATGGTTTATACTGGTTTGTACTGGTTACAGAGCCGCTTTGTAGAAAGCATTGTTTTGGGGGAGAGAATTTATACTGGGTAATGTGGGATTTTGCTGCTTTTTACTGGTTTGTGGTGGGTTGTGTTAGTTCGTACTGGTCTGTAGAGACCTATACTGGTCTGTACTGGTTTATACTGGTCGCAGGGCCACCTGGAGGACGGCTCCCAGTTTGACAGCAGCCTGAGCCGGGACCAACCCTTCGTCTTCTCGCTGGGCACGGGCCAGGTCATCAAGGGCTGGGACCAGGGGCTGCTGGGGTAGGGACCCCGCGTCGGGGGCACCCAGGGGTGCGGGGGGGGGGCACCCAAAGGGGGGACGACGACACCCGGGGGTGCTGGGGGGGGGGGGCACCCAAAGGGGGGGACACAGGGGTGCTGGGGGGGCACCCAAAGGGGGAGGGGGGACCCGGGGGTGCTGGGGGGGCACCCAAAGGGGGGGACACCCGGGGGTGCTGGGGGGAGGGGGGGCACCCAAAGGGGTGGGGGGGACCCGGGGGTGCTGGGGGGGGCACCCAAAGGGGTGGGGGGGACACAGGGGTGCTGGGGGGGCACCCAAAGGGGGAGGGGGGACCCGGGGGTGCTGGGGGGGGGCACCCAAAGGGTGGGGGGACACAGGGGTGCTGGGGGGGCACCCAAAGGGGTGGGGGGACCCGGGGGTGCTGGGGGGGGCACCCAAAGGGGTGGGGGGACACAGGGGTGCTGGGGGGGGGCACCCAAAGGGGGAGGGGGGACCCGGGGGTGCTGGGGGGGGGCACCCAAAGGGTGGGGGGGACACAGGGGTGCTGGGGGGGGCACCCAAAGGGGGAGGGGACCCGGGGGTGCTGGGGGGGGGGGGGCACCCAAAGGGGTGGGGGGACACAGGGGTGCTGGGGGGGCACCCAAAGGGGGGGGCACCCAAAGGGGGAGGGGACCCGGGGGTGCTTGGGGGAGGGGGGGCACCCAAAGGGGTGGGGGGACACAGGGGTGCTGGGGGGGGGCACCCAAAGGGGGGGACACCCGGGGGTGCTTGGGGGAGGGGGGGGCACCCAAAGGGGTGGGGGACACCCGGGGGTGCTGGGGGGGGCACCCAAAGGGGTGGGGGGACCCAGGGGTGCTGGGGGGAGGCACCCAGGAGTTTGGGGGGACCCAGGAGTTTTGGGGGGACCCCAGGGATGTGGGGGGACCCAGGGGTGCTGGGGGGGGGCACTCAAGGGGGAGGGGGCACCCAAGGGTTTGGGGGGGCACCCAGGGGTGGGGGCAAAATTTTGGGGGGACCCAATCGGGGGGGGGCACCCAGGCATTTGGGGGGGACCCAGGGGTGCAGGGGGGGGAGGAGAGTTTGGGGAACCCCATTGTGGGGGGCACCCAGGATATTGGGGTTCGGGGGGGGGCCCAGGGGTTTGGGGGGGCCCCAGGGGTTTGGGGGGGGGCCCCCCCGGTCCAGGCCCCCCGGACCCCCCCCCCCCCCCCCAGGATGTGCGAGGGGGAGAAGCGGAAGCTGGTGATTCCCCCGGAGCTGGGTGAGCCCCGAAACTGGGGGGGACCCCAAAAACGGGGGGGGGGGGAATGGGGGACCCCCGAGTGTGGGGGGGACCCCAAATGGGAAGGGGGTGGGTGGGAATGGGGGACCCCTGAGTGTGGGGGGACCCCAAATGGGAGGGGGGAGCGGGGAGGGACCCCAAAATACAGAGGGGTGACGAGGGGCACCCTAAAAATGGGGGGACCCCCAAAAATGGGGGGCAAAGCTATGGGGGGGCTGAAATGGGGGGACCCTAAATGGGAGGGCTGAGACCCCCCCTTTTTGGGGGGCATTGGGAACCCCCAAATTAGGGGAACCCTCCCTTGGGGAGAGGAATTTGGGGTGAAACCCCTCGATTTGGGGGGTTGGGGTGGGGACACCCCAATATTGGGGTCGGGGGGGGGTCCCAATCTTGGGGTGCAGCCACCCCCCCCCCCATGACACCCATCCCCCCCCAGGCTACGGGGACCGCGGGGCCCCCCCGAAAATCCCAGGTGAGCCCTGCCCCCCCCCCCCCCAGGTTTTTGGGGTTCAGGGGGGGGCAAGAGGGATTTGGGGGTTCAGGGGGGGATTTGGGGTGAAAAGGAGGGATTTGGGGGTTCAGGGGGGTTTGGGGGTTCAGGGTGGGGGGTTTAGGGCAGAAATAAGGGATTTGGGGGTTCAGGAGGGTCCAGGTTGAGGTTTTGGGGTGAAAATGAGGAATTTGGGGGTTCAGGGGAAATGGGGGGGTTCTAGGATGGGGTTTTGGGGTGAAAATGTGGGGTTTTGGGGTTCAGGGGCATTTTGGGGGTTCCCAGGTGGGGTGTTGGGATGAAAATCGTGGATTTGGGGGTTCAGGGTGGGGTTTTGGGGTCAAAAAGAGGGATTTAGGGGTTCGGGGGGGAAAATGTGGGGTTCGGGGGGATTGGGAGGGCCCAGGGTGGGGTTTTGGGGTGCAAATGAGGGATTTGGGGGTGCGGGGGGGTTTGGGGGTGCTGACCCCCCCCCCGCCCCCCCCCCCGAGCAGGGGGGGCCGTGCTCATCTTCGAGGTGGAGCTGCTGAAGATCGAGAGGCGGCCGGAGCTTTAGGGGGGGCCCCCCAAAATCGGGGGGGGCCCCCAAATCACCTTGGTGGGGGGGGGGGCTCCCTCACTTCAGGGGGGCCCCCCAAAAATCAGGGAGACCCCCCCCCCCAAAATCATGGGGGGGCCCCCCCCCGCCGGGTTTGGGGTCTCCCCTGATTTCTGTGGGGCCTGGGGGGACCCCGGGTTTGGGGGGGCCCCCCAAAAAGGGGGGGGGGGGGGGGCAATAAATGGCTGGATTGGAGCCTCCTGCGGTGGCTGAGTGTTGGGGGAGGGGGACCCCAGCACCCAGGGTGGGGGTGGGGGTGCCCCCAGACCCCTGGGTCCCCTTTGGGGGGGGGAGGGGAGATGGAGGGGGGGGTCACAAGTGAACCCCCCAAATGTCAAAGCTCCGTTTATTAAATCCATATAAAAACAACCCCAAAAAGTCACCGACGAATTTAAAAAAAAACCTAAAAAAGCCCCCCCAATTCCCCCACCCCCCCCCAAAATCCCCCACCCCCAGGGGACCCCAAAACCCCCTGGGGGCCCCCCCAAAACCGGGGGGGGGGGGGGGAATGCAGGGGGAGGGGATTGATTATCACTGCAGGGGGGCCCTGAAATTGGGGGGTCCCTGGTATCGGGGGGGTGCCCCCACCCCAAAGCTGGGGGAGGGGCCCTGGAATTGAGGGGGGTGTCCCCAGAATCGGGGGGGTCCCCCCAAAACCTCGGGGGGAGGGGGAGGGGTCACTTTTTCTGGGGGGTGTTGAGCTTCTGCATCCCCCGGATCTTCTCCAGCAGGTCGCCGACGAACGCCTGCGGGGGAGGGGGGGTCAGGGGACCCCCACCCAAAAGGGGAACCCCTCCCCCCCAAAAAGGGGACCTGGGTGACACCCCCTCCCCCCCAAAAGGGGACCCAGGCATCCCCGTCCCCCCAAAAAGGGGACCAGAGGACCCCCTCCCCCCTCAAAGAGGGGACCCGGGGACCAGGTGACCCCCCCTCCCCCCCAAAAGGGACCAGAGAACCCCCCTCCCCCCCCCCCAAAAGGGGACCCAGGTGACCGGGTGCCCCCCCCCCCCAAAGGCCTCCCCCCAAGAAAGGGACCCCCTCCCCCCCCCAAAAGGGGACCCAGACATCTGGGGGACCCCCTCCCCCACAATAAGGGACACCCCTCCCCCCCCCCAAAGGGGACCCAGGTGACTGGGTGACCCCCCTCCCCCACAAAAAGGGGCCCCTTCCCCCCAAAAAGGGGCAGGGTGCCCCCCCCCCCCCCCCCAAGAGGAGCCCCCTCCCCCCCTCACCTCCGTAGGCTTGTAACAGTCAACAAGGATCTCCTGGGGGGGGGGGAGGGGGGGGAAAAGGGGGGGGTCAGGGGGGATTGGGGACCCCCAAAGTCTGGGGGTCCCCCTCAGGCTCCCCCCACCCCCCCCCACTTTTAGGGAGCCCCCCTCCCTATTTTAAGAGCCCCCAAATGCGACATCTCCCTCCCCCCATTTTGGCCCCCTCCCCCTTTCAGCCCCCTCCCCCCAATTTTGGGGGACCCCCTCCGGGATCTCAGCCCCCCCCCAAAACCTCGGGGGACCCCAAAACGAGGGGGAGCCCCCCCCAAAACGAGGGGGGGCCCCCCCCAAAACCTCCAGGGGAGCATCAATACAGTGAGGACTGCTCCGCCTGCCTGGGTTTTGGGGGGGGGGGGCCCCCCCGGGGTGGGGGGTTGGGGTCCCCGGGGGTTTTGGGGGTCCCCCAAATTTTGGGGACCCCCCCCCAAATTTTGGGGACCCCCCCCCGCGGGTTTTGGGGTACCTGGACGCGGGCGCTGCGGGCCCCGTCGCTCTCCATGTCCAGCAGCTCGTCCACGTCGATCTCCAGCTCGGGGATCTCCTCCTCCTGGGGGGGGGGGGACACCCCGAAATCAGGGGGGGCCCCCCAAAAAAAGACCCCCTCCCCCCCATGAAGGGGTGGGGCCTGCGTGTGGCCCCGCCCCCTCGCAAAGGAGCCTGGGAAGGGCCAGGACTCAGCTCCCTCCCCTGGGGCTGCACCCCCAAAATGGGGGGGGGGGATATGGGGGTCCGGGGGTTACCGGTACCGGGGGATTTGGTGGGGGGGGGGAATCATCCCCCGGTACCGGTCTGTGGGGGGGAGAGGGGCGGGGGTCCTCGGTACCGGAGAATTGGGGGGGGAGAGGGGGGGTCCCCGGGAGGGAAGG
The DNA here is from genome assembly GCF_047370975.1 of Nipponia nippon. NCBI lineage: Eukaryota > Metazoa > Chordata > Aves > Pelecaniformes > Threskiornithidae > Nipponia > Nipponia nippon. The sequence continues at coordinate 474,316 of NW_028262356.1, read as the reverse complement.
GTCCCCGGTACCGGTTGATTTTTGGGGGGGTGGGGCCCGGTACCGGTCTCAGAGGTTCGGGAGGGTCCCCGGTACCGGTGACCCCCCGGGATCCCCCCGGGTCTGGGACCGGTACCGGGGCACTGGGGTGGGCGGTGGGGGGGCCCGGGAAGGTCTGGGGGTCCCTGTTACGGGAGGTGGGTCCCGGTGTTACCGGTACCGGAGCATGGGGGGGGGCGGGGAGGGGCCCCCGGTACCGGTATCGGGGGGTCGGGAGGGTCCAGGGGGTCCCCGGTACCGGGGAGGGGGGGGGTGTCCCCGGTCCCAGACCCGGGGGGGTCCCGGGAGGGGCGGGGCCCTCGGTACGAGGGGAGTTGTTGGGGGAGGGGTCCGCGGTACCGGTCTCGGGGGATGGGGAGGGTCCAGGAGGGGTCTCCGGTACCGGGAAGGGGGGGGGGGGGGGGGGGTGTCCCGGTACCTGGCAGTCGTAAAGCGCGGTGAGCTGGGCCAGGATCCATTCCTCCAGGTGCAGCCGCTTCCGCAGCTCCCGCCGGTCGTAACGGACCGTCACCTTCCCCTGCCGCCGGCCCGGGGCCTCCTCCGCCGCCTCCCCCGCCGCCCCCGCCGCGAAGCAAACGCGGGGCCCGGCCCCGGTGCTCGGGCCCGAGCCCGGCCCCACGGCGGGGGGAGCGGGGGGACCCGGGCCGCCGCACGGGGCCGCCATGCCGGTACCGGTACCGGCCGCGGCGGAAGCGGCCACACCCCCCTCCTCCGGTGCCGCTTCCGGGGCGCTGGGGTCACCGCCGCCGCCGCGCGCGCCCCTTTGTGCCGCCGTCCCGCTCGGGCCACGCCCCCGGCCGGCGCCGGGCCACGCCCACTCCGGGCAGCGCGCTAAGCCCCGCCCCCTTAAAGCGGCAACGCGGTGGGACCAAGGCCGCTCTTAAAGGGGCCGCGCCTCGGTCACATTGCGCCCCGCTCGCCCCGCCCCTCGGCATGGCCACGCCCCTCTGGATGACCACGCCCCCCCGGGCCTGGCCACGCCCCTCCCGCCCCGGCCCGCCGCAGCGATGGCGGCGCCGCGCCCGGCCCTGGCCCCGCTCCCGCTGGAGCCGCCGCGGGTCCCCGAGATGCTGGTGCGGGGCAGCAAGTTCATCCGCTGGGACGAGGTGAGCGGGGACCCCCGGGACCCCCCGCGACCCCCCCAGGACCCCCCGGGACCCCCCCCCCCGGGACCCCCCCACCCCCGCCGCCCCTCACGGCCCCGCCCGGGGCCTCCTACCCCCCCGCAGCCCCCCCAACTCCTCCCCTAGGACCCCCCAACTCCCCCTCAATCCCCTCCCCGGCGCCCCCAATCCCCCCGGGACCCCCCCAAATCTTCTCTGAAGCCTTAAGGATTCCTCCAAACCCAGCCGGGACCCCCCAAATCTGCCCCAAACCCAGCCGGGATCCCCCAAATCTGCCCCAAACCCACCCGGGACCCCCCAAATCTGCCCCAAACCCAGCCGGGATCCCCCAAATCTGCCCCAAACCCACCCGGGACCCCCCAAATCTGCCCCAAACCCACCCGGGATCCCCCAAATCTCCCCAAAACCCACCCGGGACCCCCCAAATCTGCCCCAAACCCACCCGGGACCCCCCAAATCTCCCCAAAAGCCACCCGGGACCCCCAAATCTGTCCCAAAACCCACCCAGGACCCCCCAAATCTCCCCAAAACCCATCTGGGACCCCCTAAATCTGCCCCAAACCCACCTGGGACCCCGCAAATCTCCCCCAAACCCACCTGGGAGCCCCAAAAGCTACCCAAATCCACCTTCAAAATCCTCAGAGGGTTCCAAAACCCACCCGGGACCCCCCAGATCACCCCAAAACCTACCTGGGACCCCCCAAATCTCCCCCAAACCCACCTCAAACCCCTCAGAGAACCCCCAAATCCACCCAGAACCCCCCAAATCTTCCCCACCCCCCCAAAATCCTCAGAAGGCCCCAAACCCCACCCCAGCACGGCCAAATCACCCCAAAACCCACCTGAAACCCCTCAATTTTCCTCCCAAAACCCTCAGAGGGCCCCAAAATCCACCCGGAACCCCCCAAATCTTCCCCACGCCCACCCCAAAACCCTTCAAATTTCCCCCAAACCCACTCTGAGACCCCCTAAATTTTTCTCAAACCCACCTGCCCCCCCCCCCCCCAAATCATCTCGAACCCACCCCAAAACACCCCAGTTTCGCTGAACCCCCCCAAATTTCTCCCAAATCCACCTGGAACCCCCTAAATCTTCCCCACCTCCCCCCAATTTCCCTAAAGCTCACCCCAAAACCCTCAGAGAGCCCCCCAAACACCCAAACCACCCCCAAAATGACCGAGTCACCCCAAAACCCACCCTGAAACCCCAAGAGAGCCCCCAGGACCCCCCAAATCTCCCCCAAACCCCCCAAATCTCCCCCAAACCACCGGGGACCCCCAAATCTTCCCCAAACCCTCCAAATCTCCCCCAAACCCACCCAGAACCCCCAATTCTTCCCCCACCCCCTAAAGCAGCCCCCCAACACCCCCAAACTCTCTGTACCCTCCCCCAAGCCCCCCCCGACCCCGCTGAGCCCCCCAACATCCTCCTGGCACCCCCAGCTCCTCCAATACCCCCCAGCACCCCAAAACCTCCCTGCACCCCCCCAGCACCCCAAAACCTCCCCGCATCGCTCTGAGCCCCCCCAAACCCACCAAGGATCCCCCCAGGGCACCCCAATATTGTCCCCCCACCCCCTTTTCTCCTCCCCACCCCCCAATTTTGCCCCCCCCCCCCCGCCCTGACCCGTTTTCCAGACCTGTCACAAACCTGTCCCCATTTTGGGGACAGAAAATGGGAAATTGGGTCCCCCCGCCGGGCATTTCCTTGGGGGGCCCCCCCAAATCACCCCGTTTCACCCCAATTCCCCACCTTTCCCCCTCTTCGGCGCAGCAATGCGGAAGGAGGGGGGCTGGGGGGGGGCGAGTTGGGTGCCTGGGTCCCTTGGGGGGGGTGGGGGGGCCCTGTTAGCCCCCCAAAAGAAAGGGATTGCCCCATTTTTAAGGAGGGGACCCCCCCGTTTCGGGCGTGTCCCCCCGCTTTGCCCCTTCCCCCCCCCCCCCCCCTTTCCAGGGATGAAATGATTTTATGGGGGTCAAAGTCCCCAGGGAGGGGCTGCCCCGCCCGCGTCGTAACCCCAGGATTTCGGGGGGGGGGGGGCAAACCCAGCCCTGGATTTTGGGGGTCCCTGGGGAGTTTTGGGGGGGCTTAGGGAGGTTGGGGAGTTCTGGGAGGGATTGGGGGGGTGAAGGGGTCCCTGGAGGGGGTTGGGGGTCCCTGGGGGTTCTTTGGGGGTCTCTGGGGAGGTGGGTTGGGGGGTCCTTGGGGTGTTTTGCAGGGTTCCTTGGGTGATTTGGGGGGTCCCTGGGGTGGTTTGGGGGTCCCTGGGGTGGTGTGGGGGTTCTTTGGGGGTCCCTGGGGTGGTTTGGGGGTCCCTGGGGTGGTGTAGGGGTTCTTTGGGGGTCCCTGGGGCGGTTTGGGGGGCCGCCCTGGGTGATTTCAGGGTTCTTTGGGGGTCCCTGGGTTGTTTTTGGGGTCCGTGGGGGGGTTCCTTAGGTGTTTTGGGGGTCCCTGGGGGTCCCAGGGCTGGGTTTGGGGGTCCCTGGGAGCTCTCTGTGTGTTTTGGGGGGCTCCCTGGGTGAGTTTGGGGTCCCGGGGGGCTTCCTTGGTGGATTTGGGGGGGGCCCTGTGATGTTTGGGGGCCCCTGGGGGGTCTCTGTGGGATTTAGGGGCCCCCTAGGGGCGTTTTGGGGTCCCTGGAGGTTTCCCGGGGGGGGTGGGGTCTCTGGGGGGTCCCTGGGTGGTTTTGGGGGGCACTTGGGAGGTTTTGGGGTCCTGGGGGGGGTCCCAGATAATTTTGGGGTCCCCGGTGCAGGAGGAAGCAGGGGGGTCCCTGGGGCTTTGGGGTGGGGGATGGGGGGACTGGGAGGGTTTTGGGGGGCCATTGGGGGGCGGGGGGTTTTGGGGACCCCCGGGGGGTTTTGGGGACACCCCCCCCCCCAGTCTGACCCAGTGCTCCCCCCCCCCCAAGGAACCGGCCACCCGCACCCTGGTGACGCTGCGCGTCGACCCCGCCGGCTTCTTCCTCTACTGGACCTGCCCCAGCATGGTGAGGGCACCCCAAAACCCGGCCCCCCCCCCCCCCTGCTGCACCCCAAATTCCTGGCCCCCAAATTGCCCCCCCCCAATTCAGCACCCCAGATTCCTGGCCCCCAAACTGGTACCCCCAGTTGGCCCACCTAAATCTGCACCCCAAATTCCTGGGCCCCCAAAGTGGCCCCCCCAAATCTGCACCCCAAATTCCTTGCCCCCCCAAACTGGAACCCCCACCCACCCACCCCCCCCAAACTCTGCCCCCCCCCAATCGGGAGGCACAAAATGGCCCCCCCAAATCTGCCCCCCAAAACCCGACGCCTGATTTGCACCCCAAGTTGCGTCCCCCTCATTTGCCCCCCTTAAGCCCCCCAAATCCCCCCCAAATCGGCCCCAGAGCCCCCCCCAGCCCCCCGAAATCCCAGGACCCCCTGAGCCCCCCCGTATTCCCCGAGTCACCCCGAGATCCCTCCTGGGGTCCCCAAAAGAACCCCCTAGGGCCCCCCAAAACCCTGGTGCCCCCAGGGATCCCCCAAAGCCCCCGGGACCCGCAGATGATCTCGGGGGCCCCCCAAATCCCCTCAAGACCCTCAAAAAATCCCCCTTGGGGTCCCCCAAATCTCCCCTGACCCTCAGAGCCCCCCAAATCGCCCTGTGATCCCCCCAAAACCCCCTCAAGACCCCCCAAAATATCCCCTGAGACCCCCTGGGACCCCCAAATCCCCCCAGGATCCCCAATATCCCTCTGGGACCACCAGAGCCCCCCAAATTGCCCCCGTGACCCCCCAAAACCCTTCCAGGACTCCTTGGCCCCCCCAAATCGCCCCAGGGCCCCCCAAATCCCCCCTGGAGCCCCCAAATGCCCCCCAAGATCCCCCACCCACCCCTGAGTCCCCCAAATCCCCCCAGGGTCCCCAGTATCTCCCTGGGACCACCAGAGCCCCCCAAATTGCCCCCGTGACCCCCCAAAACCCTTCCAGGACTCCTTGACCCCCCAAATCGGCCCAGGGCCCCCAAATCCCCCCTCCCCCCCCCCCGGAAGCCTTCGCCCTTATCGGCCCTGCCCGGACGCCTGGGTCTCCAAGATGGGGGGGGGGAACCCTTTGCCCCTCCCCCCTCCCCAGGGGACCCAGGCATCCGGGGGTGGGGGAGGGGGGGGTGCCCTTTCCCACGCCCCTCCCCCACCGGCTCCTTCAGGAAATGACCCCCCCTGCCCCTCCCCCACTGCGGAAACGGTCCCTTTTGGGGGGGGGGGGGGATGGGCAGCTCCGGGGTCCTGGGTCCCTTTGCGGGGGGGAGGGGCAGCCCCAGGGTCCCGGGTCCCTTTTTGTGGGGGGTGGGGCAGCCCTGGACTCCCGGGTCCCTTTTGGGGGGGGGGGGGGGTGTCTCCCCACAGGAGGTCGATCTGCTGGACATCAGCGTCATCCGCGACCCCCGGACGGGGCGCTACGCGCGGGGGCCCAAGGTGAGGGCGGGGGGGGCGGAAACACCGGAGGCCCTACAATAACAAACTGGGGGGGGGGGGGGGGGTGTTCTGCAGGACCTTGGGAGACCCTACGTAAACATGGGGGGCCCTACAATAACAAACTGGGGGGGGGGGGGTGGTCTGCAGGACTCTGGGAGACCCCATGTAAATGGAGGAGACCCTACAATAACAAACAAGGGGGTGGTCCTGGGCAGACCTTGTTTTGGGGTGTTGTGGGTGCTGAGTGTCCCATGTTGCGGTGCTGGGTGCCTGTCTTGGGGTGCTGTGGGTGTCAGTTGTCCTGTTTTGGGGTGCTGTGGGTGCTGGGTGCCCTATTTTGGGGTGCTGGGTGCCCTATTTTGGGGTGCTGTTGGTGCTTGGTGCCCCTTTTTGGGGTGTTGTGGGTGCTGGGTGCCCCATGTTGGGGTGCTGTGGGTATCGGGAGCCCCACTTTGGGGTGCTGGGTACCCCATGCTGGGGTGCCAGGTACCTGTTATGGGGTGCTGTGGGTGCTGGGTGCCCCATGTTGGGGTGCTGGGTGCGTATTTTGGGGTGCTGCGGGTGTCAGGTGCCCCATTTTGGGGTGCTGGGTGCCTGTCTTGGGGTGCTGCGGGTGCTGGGTGCCCCATATTGGGGTGCTGTGGGTATCGGGAGCCCCACTTTGGGGTGCTGGGTACCCCATGCTGGGGTGCCAGGTACCTGTTATGGGGTGCTGTGGGTGCTGGGTGCCCCATGTTGGGGTGCTGGGTGCGTATTTTGGGGTGCTGTGGGTGTCAGGTGCCCCATTTTGGGGTGCTGGGGGTGCTGGGTGCCCCACTTTGGGGTGCTGGGCGCATATTTTGGAGTGCTGTGGGTGCTGGGTGCCGCTGTTGGGGTGCTGGGTGCCTGTGTTGGGGTGCTGTGGGTGCTGAGTGCCCCTTTTTGGGGTGCCAGGTGCCTTTTTAGGGTGCTGTGGGTGCAGACTGCCCCATTGTGGGGTGCTGGGTGCCTGTCTCGGGGTGCTGTGGGCACTGGGTGCCCCTTTTTGGGGTGCTGGGTACGTATTTTGGGGTGCTGCGGGCGCTGGGTGCCGTTTTGGGATGCCGGGCGCTCTGCGGCTCCCGCGGGAGGGAGTGGGGGCACCCATGGGTGCTGTGTGCGCAGGACCCCCGGACGCGGGAGGTGCTGGGTTTCGGGGACCCCGGGGGGCACCCGCAGGAGCGGCTCCTCACCGTGGTCCACGGCCCCGACATGGTCAACGTCGCCTTCCTCAACTTCGTGGCCGTCCAGGACGACGTCGCCAAGGTGGCGCCCGCGGGGGCACCCATGGGTGCTGGGGGGGGGGGGGGGGGCGGGGGGCTTGGGGGGGCTCTGGGATCCTTTTGGGGGGGCTGGGGGGCTCCGGGAGCTGCTGTCATGGGTCCCTGGGGGTCTGTGAGGGCCTTGGGGGGCTCAGGGTGCCCATTTGGGGGTCCCAGGGGGTCAGTGAGGGCCTTGGGGGGCTCAGGGTGCCCATTTTGGGGGTCCCTGGGGGTCTGTGAGGGCCTTGGGGGGCTCAGGGTGCCCATTTTGGGGGTCCCGGGGGGTCTGTGAGGGCCTTGGGGGACTCAGGGTGCCCATTTTGGGGGTCCCGGGGGGTCTGTGAGGGCCTTGGGGGGCTCAGGGTGCCCATTTTGGGGGTCCCGGGGGGTCTGTGAGGGCCTTGGGGGGCTCAGGGTGCCCATTTTGGGGGTCCCGGGGGGTCTGTGAGGGCCTTGGGGGGCTCAGGGTGCCCATTTTGGGGGTCCTGGGGGGTCAGTGAGGGCCTTGGGGGGCTCAGGGTGCCCATTTGGGGGGCCCAGGGGGGCAGTGAGGGCGTTGGGGGGCGCAGGGGGCCCAGTTTGGGGGTCCCGGGGGGTCTGTGAGGGCCTTGGGGGGCTCAGGGTGCCCATTTTGGGGGTCCCGGGGGGTCTGTGAGGGCCTTGGGGGACTCAGGGTGCCCATTTTGGGGGTCCCGGGGGTCTGTGAGGGCCTTGGGGGGCTCAGGGTGCCCATTTTGGGGGTCCCGGGGGGTCTGTGAGGGCCTTGGGGTGCTCAGGGTGCCCATTTGGGGGGTTCCAGGGGGTCTTGGGGGGCTCTGGGAGCCCTTTTGGGGGGCGTGGGGGTCCCGCCGGGGTCCTGGGGGGCTCTGGTGGGTTCCTGGGGGGCACTTGGGGGGGGGGGGGGGGCTGGTTTTGGGGGGCTGACGGGGGATTTTGGGGTCCCCCCCCCAGGTGTGGACGGACGAACTCTTCAAGCTGGCGACCAACATCCTGGCGCGCAACGCCTCCCGCAACACCTTCCTGCGCAAGGCGTGGGTGCCCCCGCACCCCCAAACCCCTCCTGCACCCCCAAACCCCTCCTGCACCCCCAAATCCTTCCCAGGGCCCCCCAAAACCCCTCCTGCACCCCCAAACCCCTCCTGCACCCCCAAATCCTTCCCAGGGCCCCCCAAAACCCCTCCTGCACCCCCAAAATCCTTCCCAGGGCCCCCCAAAACCCCTCCTGTACCCCCAAAACCCCTCCTGCACCCCCAAATCCTTCCCAGGGCCCCCCAAAACCCCTCCTGCACCCCCAAACCCCTCCTGCACCCCCAAAACCTTCCCAGGGCCCCCCAAAACCCCTCCTGTACCCCCAAACCCCTTCAGCACCCCCAAAAACCTTCCCAGGGCCCCCCAAAACCCCTCCTGTACCCCCAAACCCCTCCTGCACCCCCAAATCCTTCCCAGGGCCCCCCAAAACCCCTCCTGCACCCCCAAAATCCTTCCCAGGGCCCCCCAAAACCCCTCCTGTACCCCCAAACCCCTCCTGCACCCCCAAATCCTTCCCAGGGCCCCCCAAAACCCCTCCTGCACCCCCAAACCCCTCCTGCACCCCCAAATCCTTCCCAGGGCCCCCAAAAACCTTCCCAGGGCCCCCCAAACCCCTCCTGCACCCCCAAACCCCTCCTGAACCCCCAAACCCCTCCTGCACCCCCAAAAACCTTCCCAGGGCCCCCAAAACCCCTCCTGTACCCCCAAACCCCTCTTTCACCCCCAAAAACCTTCCCAGGGCCCCCCAAAACCCCTCCTGTACCCCCAAACCCCTCCAGCACCCCCAAAATCCTTCCCAGGGCCCCCCTAAAACCCCTCCTGTACCCCCAAACCCCTCTTTCACCCCCAAAAACCTTCCCAGGGCCCCCCAAAACCCCTCCTGCACCCCCAAAACCCTCCAGCACCCCCAAAATCCTTCCCAGGGCCCCCCTAAAACCCCTCCTGCACCCCCAAATCCTTTCTGTAACCCCAAAACTTTCGCAGAGCCCCCTGCAGTCCTCCTGCACCCCAAAATCTCTCCTGCACCCCCAAATCCTCCCCAGAGACCCCCAAATTCATCCTGCACCCCCAAATCCTTCCCAGGGCCCCTCAAATCCCTCCTGCACCCCCAAACCCCTCCTGCACCCCAAAATCCTTCCCAGGGCCCCTCAAAATCCTTCCTGCACCCCCAAATCCTCCCCAGAGACCCCCAAACCCCTCCTGCACCCCCAAATCCTCCCCAGAGACCCCCAAATTCATCCTGCACCCCCAAAAACCTTCCCAGGGCCCCCCAAACCCCTCCTGCACCCCCAAATCCTCCCCAGAGCCCCCCAATCGCTCCTGCATCCCCAAACCCGGGACCCCCACCCCCCCGCTGCCCCCCCAAACCTCCTTCCCCGTCCTGGGGTCCCCCCAAATGTCTGTCCCCCCCCGGTTTTGGGGTGCCCCCCCCCAAAGCGGGGTGCTGGGGGGTCCCCTCAACCCTGCGCCCCCCCCAGCTACACCAAGCTGAAGCTGCAGGTGAACCAGGACGGGCGGATCCCTGTCAAAAAGTGAGTGACCCCCCCAAATTTTGGGGGACCCCCCCCAAAAGGGGGACCCTCAAACCTTGGGGGACCCCCCCGAATACCCCAAATTCCACCCCAAAATTTGGGGTCCCCCAGGGATCCCCCAAGCCTGAATTTTGGGGTCCCCAATATCCTGGCCCCCCCCTTAAAATTTGGGGACACCCCCCCCCACTTCCGAGCTCCCTTCGTTTTGGGGTACCCCACTTTGGGGGGGGCCCCCGGTTCTCCCACCCTGGCTTTTGGTGTCACCCAAGTTTGGGGACCCCCCCCAGTTACGGGGACCCCCCCCAAATCTGGGGCTTCCAATGCCCCCCAACATCTTGGGCCCCCCTGAGCTTTTTGGGGGTCCCCCATTTTGGGGGGTGCCCCATTTTTGGGGGTCCCCTTTCAGCCCCCCCAAACTTCCTGAACCCCTCGACACCCCATCTCCGCTACTTCAGGGTCCCCCCAATTTCAGGTTCGCCCCAATTCTGGGCTTCTCCCTGTTTGAGGGGGGGGTCCCCCAAGTTTGTGCTCCCCCCAATTTTGGGGTCCCCCTTCAGCTCCCCCCAGCACCCCCCAATTTTCGGGGTCCCCCTTCAGCCCCCCCCCTTAATTTTTGGGGTCCCCCCATTTCAGCTTCCCCCTGTTCCTTTGCAATTTGAGGGTCCCCCCAACTTCTGGGCCCCCCCCGGTTTTGGGGAGCCCTTGTTGGGGACCCCCTGAGGTTTCGGGGTCCCCCCTCGCTTTCGGGGTCCCCCCCTCATTTTGGGGTGTCCCCCCCCCCAGCATCCTGAAGATGTTCTCGGCCGACAAGAAGCGGGTGGAGACGGCGCTGGAGTCCTGCGGCCTCAGCTGCAACCGGGTACGGCCCCCCCCAAAAAAAAACCAGGGGCCCCCCAAATTTTGGGGGGCTCGGAGTCTCCCCCACCCCCACCTGGGTCCCCCCCAAAATGTCCCCATAGCCTTGTCTTGTGCCCCCCCCCCCCAGATTTTGGGGTCACCCCCAAATTATTGGGGTTCCCCCAGGCCCTTTGGAGTGTTTGGGGGCCCCAGCTGTTTTGGGGTCACCCCCCAAATTATTGGGGTTCCCCCATCCTGCTCGGCAAGTTTTGGGGGGGTCCCTGGTACCCCCCAGGGCTGTAGGTGCCCCCCAAACCCTCTGTGTCCCCCCAAAATCCGTACTGGGGTTCCCCTAGAGCCTTCAGAATTATGGGGGGCCCCCAGCGCCCTCACTGAGGTTTTGGGGGGCTCTGGGTGCCCCAGTGGTCCCCTCCCCCCCCCGTGTACCCCAATTTTCACCTCCCAACACTCCAGGGCCCCCCAACTTTAGGGCCCCCCCTCATTTTGGGGCCCCCCAGCTCCAGCCTCCCCTTTATTTCTGTCCCCCCCCCTTATTTTGGGGTTCATTTTTGGGGTGTAGATGCCATTTTTGGGGGGCGCAGACACCATTTTGGGGGTGCAGATGTCATTTTGGGGGGTGCACAAGCCAGTTTTGGGGGGTGCAGGTGCCGTTTTGGGGGTGCAGACATCACTTTTGGGGGTGCAGATGTCATTTTTGGGGTGCAGGCACCGTTTTTGGGGGTGCAGGTGCCATTTTGGGGGCTGCAGGCACCATTTTGGGGGTGCAGACATCACTTTTGGGGTGCAGAAGCCGGTTTTGGGGGGCGCAGGCACCATTTTGAGGGGCGCAGGCACCATTTTGGGGGTGCAGACGCCACTTTTGGGGTGCAGAAGCTGGTTTTGGGGGGCGCAGGCACCATTTTGAGGGGCGCAGGCACCATTTTGGGGGTGCAGACGCCACTTTTGGGGTGCAGAAGCCGGTTTTGGGGGGCGCAGGCACCATTTTGAGGGGCGCAGGCACCATTTTGGGGGTGCAGACGCCACTTTTGGGGTGCAGAAGCCGGTTTTGGGGGGCGCAGGCACCATTTTGGGGGTGCAGACGCCACTTTTGGGGTGCAGAAGCCGGTTTTGGGGGGCGCAGGCACCATTTTGAGGGGCGCAGGCACCATTTTGGGGGTGCAGACGCCACTTTTGGGGTGCAGAAGCCGGTTTTGGGGAGCGCAGGCACCATTTTGAGGGGCGCAGGCACCATTTTGGGGGTGCAGACGCCACTTTTGGGGTGTAGAAGCCGGTTTTGGGGGGCGCAGGCACCATTTTGAGGGGCGCAGGCACCATTTTGGGGGTGCAGACATCACTTTTGGGGTGCAGAAGCCGGTTTTGGGGGGCGCAGGCACCATTTTGAGGGGCGCAGGCACCATTTTGGGGGTGCAGACGCCACTTTTGGGGTGCAGAAGCTGGTTTTGGGGGGCGCAGGCACCATTTTGAGGGGCGCAGGCACCATTTTGGGGGGTGCTGCCACCATGTCCCTTCCGTGGGTTCCCCCCAAGGTTTTGGGGGGCTCCTGAGTGGTTTGCGGGGGAGATTTGGGGGGCTGGGGAGAGGGTTGGGGGGTGTTGGGCCCCCCCTAAATTTTTGGGGTGCCCCCAGAGCGAGGCGATCCCCCCTGAGGAGTTCACCCTCGACACCTTCAGGCGCTTCCTGAGCAAACTCTGCCTGCGCCCCGACATCGACAAGATCCTCCTCGAGATGTGAGTCACCCCCAAAGCCCCGTTTTGGGGTGCAGGGCATCGGGGGTGCCACGGGGAGGGGTTTTGGGGGGCTCTGAGGGGTTTTGGGGTGCCCCTGGCACCCCTGTTTTGGCTCTGGGAGCCCCTAGGAGCAGCTCAAGGTCCCACATGGGTGGTTGCCACCATGGGCTCCTTGCGGATGTTGGGGTGCTCCCTTGTGGTCTTGGGTGCTCAGGGGCGTTTTGGGGTTCCCTTGGGTGCTATGGGTCCCATGGGGGTTTTGGGGGGCTCTGAGGGGTTTTGGGGTGCCCCTGACACCCCCATGTTGGCTGTGGGAGCTCCTAGGAGCAGCTCAAGGTCCCACGTGGGTGGTTGCCACCATGGGCTCCTTGCAGATTTTGGGGTGCTCCCTTGTGGTCTTGGGTGCTCATGGGGGTTTTGGGGTTCCCTGCGGGTTTTGGGGGGCTCTGAGGGGTTTTGGGGTGCCCCTGGCACCCCCGTTTTGGCTCTGGGAGCCCCTAGGAGCAGCTCAAGGTCCCACGTGGGTGGTTGCCACCACGGGCTTCTTGCGGATGTTGGGGTGCTCCTTTGCACCGTTGGGTGCTCAGGGGCGTTTTGACGTTCCCTTGGGTGCTATGGGTCCCATGGGGGTTTTGGGGGGCTCTGAGGGGTTTTGGGGTGCCCCTGGCACCCCTGTTTTGGCTCTGGGAGCCCCTAGGAGCAGCTCAAGGTCCCACATGGGTGGTTGCCACCATGGGCTCCTTGCGGATGTTGGGGTGCTCCCTTGTGGTCTTGGGTGCTCAGGGGCGTTTTGGGGTTCCCTTGGGTGCTATGGGTCCCATGGGGGTTTTGGGGGGCTCTGAGGGGTTTTGGGGTGCCCCTGACACCCCCATGTTGGCTGTGGGAGCTCCTAGGAGCAGCTCAAGGTCCCACGTGGGTGGTTGCCACCATGGGCTCCTTGCAGATTTTGGGGTGCTCCCTTGTGGTCTTGGGTGCTCATGGGGGTTTTGGGGTTCCCTGCGGGTTTTGGGGGCTCTGAGGGGTTTTGGGGTGCCCCTGGCACCCCCGTTTTGGCTCTGGGAGCCCCTAGGAGCAGCTCAAGGTCCCACGTGGGTGGTTGCCACCACGGGCTCCTTGCGGATTTTGGGGTGCTCCTTTGCACCGTTGGGTGCTCAGGGGCGTTTTGACGTTCCCTTGGGTGCTATGGGTCCCATGGGGGTTTTGGGGGGCTCTGAGGGGTTTTGGGGTGCCCCTGGCACCCCTGTTTTGGCTCTGGGAGCCCCTAGGAGCAGCTCAAGGTCCCACATGGGTGGTTGCCACCATGGGCTCCTTGCGGATGTTGGGGTGCTCCCTTGTGGTCTTGGGTGCTCAGGGGCGTTTTGGGGTTCCCTTGGGTGCTATGGGTCCCATGGGGGTTTTGGGGGGCTCTGAGGGGTTTTGGGGTGCCCCTGACACCCCCATGTTGGCTGTGGGAGCTCCTAGGAGCAGCTCAAGGTCCCACGTGGGTGGTTGCCACCATGGGCTCCTTGCAGATTTTGGGGTGCTCCCTTGTGGTCTTGGGTGCTCATGGGGGTTTTGGGGTTCCCTGCGGGTTTTGGGGGGCTCTGAGGGGTTTTGGGGTGCCCCTGGCACCCCGTTTTGGCTCTGGGAGCCCCTAGGAGCAGCTCAAGGTCCCACGTGGGTGGTTGCCACCACGGGCTCCTTGCGGATTTTGGGGTGCTCCTTTGCACCGTTGGGTGCTCAGGGGCGTTTTGACGTTCCCTTGGGTGCTATGGGTCCCATGGGGGTTTTGGGGGGCTCTGAGGGGTTTTGGGGTGCCCCTGGCACCCCTGTTTTGGCTCTGGGAGCCCCTAGGAGCAGCTCAAGGTCCCACATGGGTGGTTGCCACCATGGGCTCCTTGCGGATGTTGGGGTGCTCCCTTGTGGTCTTGGGTGCTCAGGGGCGTTTTGGGGTTCCCTTGGGTGCTATGGGTCCCATGGGGGTTTTGGGGGGCTCTGAGGGGTTTTGGGGTGCCCCTGACACCCCCATGTTGGCTGTGGGAGCTCCTAGGAGCAGCTCAAGGTCCCACGTGGGTGGTTGCCACCATGGGCTCCTTGCAGATTTTGGGGTGCTCCCTTGTGGTCTTGGGTGCTCATGGGGGTTTTGGGGTTCCCTGCGGGTTTTGGGGGGCTCTGAGGGGTTTTGGGGTGCCCCTGGCACCCCCGTTTTGGCTCTGGGAGCCCCTAGGAGCAGCTCAAGGTCCCACGTGGGTGGTTGCCACCACGGGCTCCTTGCGGATTTTGGGGTGCTCCTTTGCACCGTTGGGTGCTCAGGGGCGTTTTGACGTTCCCTTGGGTGCTATGGGTCCCATGGGGGTTTTGGGGGGCTCTGAGGGGTTTTGGGGTGCCCCTGGCACCCCTGTTTTGGCTCTGGGAGCCCCTAGGAGCAGCTCAAGGTCCCACATGGGTGGTTGCCACCATGGGCTCCTTGCGGATGTTGGGGTGCTCCCTTGTGGTCTTGGGTGCTCATGGGGGTTTTGGGGTTCCCTGCGGGTTTTGGGGGGCTCTGAGGGGTTTTGGGGTGCCCCTGACACCCCCATTTTGGCTCTGGGAGCCCCTAGGAGCAGCTCAAGGTCCCACGTGGGTGGTTGCCACCACGGGCTCCTTGCAGATGTTGGGGTGCTCGCTTGCCCTATTGACTTCCCTTGGGGCCTTTGGGGTCCCAGGGAGCCGTTTTGGGGGGCGCCGGGGGGTTTTGGGGTGCCCTGACCCCCCGCTGTCGGCAGCGGGGCGGCGGGGAAGCCCTACGTCAGCCTGGAGCAGCTCCGGGAGTTCGTCAACACGCGGCAGCGAGACCCCCGGCTCAACGAGGTCCTGTACCCCCCGCTCAGCCCCGAGCAGGCGCGGCAGCTCATCGAGCGCTACGAGCCCAACCAGCAGTTCCGCGAGAGGGGTCAGTGGGGCCGGGGGGTTTTGGGGGGTCCCAGGGGGTTTGGGGGGTCCCAGGGGGTTTTGGGGGGTCCTGGGGGGGTTCGGGGTCTTGAAGGATGGTTGAAGGCGTTGAAAGAGGGGGCTCGAGGGGGATTTGGGGATGTCTTGGGGGTCTTGAAGAGGGTTTTGGGGGGCTCCTATGGAGAGGGAATGGGTTTTGGGGGGCTCCTGGGGATCCCTAGGGGGTTTTGGGGGGTCCCAGGGGGTTTGGGGGGATCCCAGGGGGGTTTGGGGGATCCCGAGGGGGTTTGGGGGGTCCTGGGGGGAGTTCGGGGTCTTGAAGGATGGTTGAGGGCCTCGAAGGAGGGGGCTCGAGGGGGATTTGGGGGTCCTCTGGGACTGGAAGGGGTTTTGGGGGGCTCCTGGGGGTTTTGAAGGAGGTTTTGGGGGGTCCCAGGGGGTTTGGGGGGTCCCAGGGGGTTTTGGGGGTCCTGGGGGGGTTCGGGGTCTTGAAGGATGGTTGAGGGCCTCGAAGGAGGGAGCTCGAGGGGGATTTGAGGAGGTCTTGGGGGTCTTGAAGAGGGTTTTGGGGGGCTCCTATGGAGAGGGAATGGGTTTTGGGGGGCTCCTGGGGATCCCTTGGGGGTTTTGGGGGTCCCAGGGGGTTTGGGGGATCCCAAGGGGGTTTGGGGGGTCCTGGGGGGGAGTTCGGGGTCTTGAAGGATGGTTGAGGGCCTTGAAGGAGGGAGCTCGAGGGGGATTTGGGGGGTCCTCTGGGACTGGAAGGGGTTTTGGGGGGCTCCTGGGGGTTTTGAAGGAGGTTTTGGGGGGTCCCAGGGGGTTTGGGGGGTCCCAGGGGGTTTTGGGGGTCCTGGGGGGGGTTCGGGGTCTTGAAGGATGGTTGAGGGCCTCGAAGGAGGGGGCTCGAGGGGGATTTGGGGGGTCCTCTGGGACTGGAAGGGGTTTTGGGGGCTCCTGGGGGTCCTGAAGGGGGTTTTGGGGGGTCCTCTGGAGCTGGAAGTGGTTTTGGGGGGCTCCTGGGAGTCTTGAAGGGGGTTTTGGGGGGTCCTCTGGAGCTGGAAGGGCTTTTGGGGGGCTCCTGGGGGTCCCCATGAGATTTTGGGGGTCCTGAGGAGGTTTTGGGGGGTCCTGGGGGTCTTGAAGAAGGTTTTGGGGGGTCCTCTGGGGCTGTAAGGGGTTTTGGGGGGCTCCTGGGGGTCCCTAGGAGATTTTGGGGGATCCCAGGGGGTTTTGGGGGGTCCTGGGGGTCTCTAGGGGCTGTTTTGGGGGTCCTGGGGGCTGGAAGGGTTTTGGGGGGTCCTGGGGGGCTCAGGGTCAGAGGAGTGGGGAGATTTTGGGGTGCGGGGGGCTCGGCTGGTTCCTGGGCGCCCAGGGGGATTTGGGGGGGGGGGGGGCCTCCCCTCGGTTTTAGGGGTGGGGTGGGGGGGGGCTCGGCTGGCCCAGGGGCCCCCCCCCGGGTTTTGGGGTGACCCCGTACCCCCAGATCAGATGTCGATGGAGGGCTTCGGGCGGTTCCTGGGGGGGGAGGAGAACAGCATCGTGCCCCCCGAAACCCTGCGCCTGCACCAGGACATGAGCCAGCCCCTGCCCAGCTACTTCATCTGCTCCTCCCACAACACCTACCTCACCGGTACCCCCCCCTGCACCCCAAAACCGGGGTCCCCCCCCCCTGCACCCCAAAAACCGGGGGGGGGGGCTGCCACCTCCCCTGCACCCCAAAAACCCGGGTGGGGGGGCTGCCACCTCCCCTGCACCCCAAGAACCTGAGGAGAGGGGGGTGAGGGGGCCCTGGGGGGCTGCCACCCTCCCTGCACCCCAGAACCGGGGGGCTGCCACCTCCCCTGCACCCCAAAAACCTGGGGGGGGGGTTGCCACCTCCCCTGCACCCCAAAAACCCGGGTGGGGGGGGCTGCCACCTCCCCTGCACCCCAAGAACCTGAGGAGGGGGGGGCTGAGGGGGCCCTGGGGGGGGGGCTGCCATCCCCCTGCACCCCAAAACCTGGGGGGCTGCCACCCTCCCTGCACCCCAGAACTGGGGGGCTGCCACCTCCCCTGCACCCCAAAAACCGGGGGGGGGGGGCTGCCACCTCCCCTGCACCCCAAAAACCCGGGGGGGGGCATTTGCCTTCCCTGTACCCCCAAAACAGGCAGGGGGGATTCTAGGGGGTCCCCCAAGGTGGCTCCTACCCCCCCGCACCCCAAAAACCTGGGGTTCTTTTGGGGGTCCCTGGGGTTTTGGGGGTCCCTGGGTTTTGGGGGGGACCCTGGGGTTTTGGGGCTCCCTGGGGGGGTCCCTGGGGTTTTGGGGGGTCCCTGAGGGGGTCCCTGGGGTTTTGGGGGTCCCTGGGTTTTGGGAGGGGTCCCTGGGGTTTGGGGGGGAACCTGGGGTTTTGGGGGTCCCTGGGGTGGTCCCTGGGTTTTGGGGGGTCCCAGGGGGCGTCCCTGGGTTTTGGGGGGGGAACCTGGGGTTTTGGGGGTCCCTGGGGGGGTCCCTGGGGTTTTGGGGGGTCCCTGAGGGGGTCCCTGGGGTTTTGGGGCTCCCTGGGTTTTGGGAGGGGTCCCTGGGGTTTGGGGGAGTCCTTGGGGGTTTGGGGAGGTCCCTGAGGGGGTCCCTGGGTTTTGGGGGGGTCCCTGGGGTTTGGGGGAGTCCTTGGGGGTTTTGGGGGGGTCTCTGAGGGGGTCCCTGGGTTTTGGGGTGCCCCCCTGACGCCCCCGGCCCCCAGCGGGGCAGCTGACGGGGGCCTCCTCGGTGGAGATGTACCGGCAGGTCCTGCTGAGCGGCTGCCGCTGCATCGAGCTCGACTGCTGGAAGGGGCGGCCCCCCGACGAGGAGCCCTTCATCACCCACGGCTTCACCATGACCACCGAGATCCCCTTCAAGGTGCGCCCCGAAATCTAGGGGTCCCCCAAAACCCCCCGAGCCCCCCAAAACCCCCTGAGCCCCCCCAAAACTGCCCCGGCCCCTCAGCACCCACCCCAAGGCTGCAGCACCCAAGGCTCCCCACCAGCCCTTCATCACCCACGGCTTCACCATGGCCACCGAGATCCCCTTCAAGGTGCGCCCCGAAATCTAGGGGGCCCCCAAAACCCCCGAGCCCCCAAAACCCCCGAGCCCCCAAAACCCCCCGAGCCCCCCAAAACTGCTCAAAGGCCCCCCAAAACTGTCCCGGCCCCACAGCACCCACCCAGACCCCGCAGCACCCGATGCTCCCCAGCAGCCCTTCGTCACCCACGGCTTCACCATGGCCACCGAGATCCCCTTCAAGGTGCACCCCGAAATCTAGGGGTCCCCCAAAACCCCCCGAGCCCCCCAAAACCTCCCGAGCCCCCCAAAACTGCTCAAAGGCCCCCCAAAACTGTCCTGGCCCCACAGCACCCATCCAGACCCCGCAGCACCCGATGCTCCCCAGCAGCCCTTCATCACCCACGGCTTCACCATGGCCACCGAGATCCCCTTCAAGGTGCGCCCCGAAATCTAGGGGTCCCCCAAAACCCCCGAGCCCCCCAAAACCCCTCAAGCCCCCCAAATCCCCCTGAGCCCCCCCAAAACTGCCCCGGCCCCTCAGCTCCCACCCCAAGGCTGCAGCACCCAAGGCTCCCCACCAGCCCTTCATCACCCACGGCTTCACCATGGCCACCGAGATCCCCTTCAAGGTGCGCCCCGAAATCTAGGGGTCCCCCAAAACCCCCCGAGCCCCCCAAAACTGCTCAAAGGCCCCCCAAAACTGTCCCGGCCCCACAGCACCCACCCAGACCCCGCAGCACCCGATGCTCCCCAGCAGCCCTTCGTCACCCACGGCTTCACCATGGCCACCGAGATCCCCTTCAAGGTGCACCCCGAAATCTAGGGGTCCCCCAAAACCCCCCGAGCCCCCCAAAACCCCCCGAGCCCCCCAAAACTGCTCAAAGGCCCCCCAAAACTGTCCCGGCCCCTCAGCACCCCCCCAGACCCCGCAGCACCCACAAAGGGCCGCTCCGAGCCCCCAGACCCCCCCCCAAACCGCGGGGGGTCCCCCCAAGCTCCCCCCTGGGCCGTGGCAGCCCCTTAGGGGGGGCCCGGTTTCGGGGTGCCCCCCTGAACCCCCTTTTCCCGCCCGGCAGGAGGTGATCGAGGCCATCGCCGAAAGCGCCTTCAAGACGTCGCCGTACCCCGTCATCCTCTCCTTCGAGAACCACGTGGATTCGTGAGTCCCCCCAAAAACCTCCGGGGTCCCCCCAAATCTCCAGGGGTCCCCCAAAACCTCCGGGGTCCCCCAAAACCTTCAGGGTCCCCCCAAAACTCCCTGGGGTCCCCCGCAAAACCTCTGGGATCCCCCAAAACTCCTTGGGATCCCCCTAAAACCTCTGGGGTCCCCCCCAAAACCTCTGGGGTCCCCCAAAACCTCCGGGGTCCCCCCAAATCTCCAGGGGTCCCCCAAAACCTTCAGGGTCCCCCCAAAACTCCCTGGCGTCCCCCCCAAAACCTCTGGGATCCCCAAAACTCCTTGGGATCCCCCCAAAACCTCTGGGGTCCCCCCAAATTTTCAGGGGTCCCCCAAAACCTCCAGGGTCCCCCAAATCTCCAGGGGTCCCCCAGAACCTTCAGGGTCCCCCCAAAACTCCTTGGGATCCCCCCAAAACCTCTGCGGTCCCCCCAAACCCCCCCTGTCCCCCCAAACTCCTTGGCCCCCCCAAATCTACAGGGGTCCCCCAAAATCTACAGAGTCTCCCCAAAATCTTTGGGGTCCCCCCAAATCTCCAGGATCCCCCCATAACCTCCAGGGTCCCCCCAAACCCCCCAGGGTCCCCCCAAAACCTCCGGCGTCCCCCGTAATCCCTTGAGCTCTCTCCAAATCCCACGGGGGGGAATTGGGGGGACCCCCCCGGGGTCCCTAAAAATGCTATGGGGTCCCCCAATGTTCCTGGGGCACCCCCAAACCCCTCAGTCCCCCCCCTTTCCCCTGGGTCCCCCCGAAACATCCCCGACCCCCCAAAACTGGATGCTGAAGGGGGAGGAGAGCCCCCCCAAATCCCCTTTTTCACCCCAAAATGGGTCTGGGGTGGCTGGGGGGGGCTGTGGATTTGGGGGACCCCCCCCAGCACCCCAAAATTTCTCCCCCAGGGCCAAGCAGCAGGCGAAGATGGCGGAGTACTGCCGCAGCATCTTCGGGGAGGCGCTGCTCATCGAGCCCCTGGAGAAGTACCCCGTCAGTTTGGGGGTGCAGGGGGGGATTTGGGGGTGCAGGGCTGGATTTAGGGGTGCAGGGGGGATTTGGGGGGGGGTTGGGGGTGCCGAGCTGGGGTTTGGGGGTGCAGGGGAGATTTGGGGGTGCAGAGCTGGGTTTCAGGGCTGCAGGGCTGAGTTTGGGGGTGTAGGGCTGGATTTGGGGGTGCAGAGCTGGGTTTTGGGGGAGCAGAGCTGGGTTTTGGGGGTGCAGGGGGGATTTGGGGGTGCGGGGGGGGCTGGGCGCACAGGAGGAGGCTTGGGGGGCCCAGGGTGCGTTTTAGGGGTGCAGGGAGGGAATTGGGGGGCTTTTGGGTGAGCAGAGCTGGGTTTTGGGGGTGCAGGGGGGTTTTGGGGGTGCAGGGGGGGCTGAGCACGCAGGAGGAGGTTTGGGGGGGCCCAGGGTGCATTTTAGGGGTGCAGGGGGGATTTGAGGGGGGTTCGGGGGGGTTGGGGTTGCAGAGCTGGGTTTTGGGGGCGCAGCGTTGGATTTGGGGGCCCAGGGCTGGATTTGGGGGTGCAGGGGGGATTTGGGGGTGCAAGGATGGGTTTTGGGGGTACAGGGGAGAATTTTGGGGTGCAGGGCCTGGGTTTGGGGGTGCAGGGCTGGGTTTGGGGGCGTGGGGGGATTTGGGGGCCCAGGACTGGATTTGGGGGTGCAGGGGGGATTTGGGGGTGCAGGGGGAGGGTTGGGGGGTGCGGGGGGGATTTGGGGGTACAGGGGAGAAGTTTGGGGTGCAGGGGGTGGGCTTGGGGGTGCAGGGCCGGGTTTGGAGGTGCGGGGGGATTTGGGGGTGCAGGAGGGGATTTGGGGGTGCAGGTGGAGGGTTTGGGGTGCAGGGGGATTTGGGGGTGCAGGGGGAGGGTTGGGGGGTGCGGGGGGATTTGGGGGTACAGGGGAGAATTTTGGGGTGCAGGGGCTGGGTTTGGGGGTGCAGGGCGGGGTTTCAGGAATGCTGCGCTGGTTGGATGGATGGGGTTGGATTTGGGGGCGCGGGGGGGGTTGGGGGTGCAGGGGGGATTTGGGGGCGCGGGGGGAGGGTTTTGGGGGCGCAGGGGGGATTTGGGGGTGCGGGGGGGTGGGGGGCCCCCGTGACTGTCGGGGTGCCGCAGCTGGAGCCGGGGGTGCCCCTGCCCAGCCCCCAGGAGCTGCTGGGCCGCATCCTGGTCAAGAACAAGAAACGGCACCCGAGGGCGGCGCCCGGCCCCCCCGGCCTGCGCCCCAAAACGCCCGGCGCCACCGAGCCCGGTACCCCCAAACCCCCTTGCACCCCCAAACCCCACTGCACCCCCAGTCCCCCCAGCCTGCACCCCAAAATCCCCGGCAACACCGAGTCTGGTACCCCCAAACTCCCTGCACCCCCAAACCCCATCCCCGCCCCCCCCGGCCTGCACCCCAAAAACTCCGGCATCACCGAGCCCGGTACCCCCAAACCCCTGCACCCCCAAACCCCACTGCACCCCCAAACCCTGCACCCACAAACACCCCTGCACCCCCAAACCCCACCTGCACCCCAATCCCCCCCAGCCTGCGCCCCAAAACCCCCGGTGCCACCGAGCCCGGTACCCCAAACCTGCACCCCCAAACCCTGCACCCCCAAACCACCCCCTGCACCCCAAAACCCCACCCGAACCCCAACCTGCCCCCTCCGCCCCATACAGCACCCCAAAACCCTGCAGGAGCCCCCCAAACCCTTCTGGCCTCCCCAACTGCCTGGTGCCCCCCAAAACTGCCGGGGGGCCCCCCCAAATCCCCCTGCCCCCCCCCCACTGTGGGGTTTTGGGGTCCCCTCTCACGGCCCTGCCCCCCTGCAGGCCCCCCCCTCTCAGAGCACCCCGAAACCGGGGGCCTCCCGGTGCCCAACGGGGAGGAGAAGGGGCCCAAGCTGAGTGAACCCCGAAAATCCATCGGTGAGTTTGGGGGGGATTTGGGGGTCCTAGGGGGGATTTGGGGGTGCTCAGGAGGATTTGGGGGTGCAGGGGGCATTCAGGGGGCGCCAGGTGGGATTTCGGGGTGCCATGGGGGAGATTTGGGGGTGCTCAGGAGGATTTGGGGGTGCAGGGGGCATTCTGGGGGTGCTTGGGGGGATTTGGGGGTGCCTGGCAGGATTTGGGGGTGCCAGGGTGTTCAGGGGATGCCCGGGGGAGATTTGGGGGTGCTTGGGGGGATTTGGGGGTGCCAGGTGTGATTTGGGGGTGTCTGGCAGGATTTGGGGGCCAGGGGGGAGAGTTGGGGGTGCTCAGGAGGATTTAGGGGTGTGGGGGTGTTCAGGGGGTGCTTGGGGGGATTTGGGGGTGCAGGGGGCATTCTGGGGGTGCCAGGGGGAGATTTGGGGGTGCTCAGGAGGATTTGGGGGTGCCTGGCAGGATTTGGGGTGCCACGGGGGAGAGTTGGGGGTGCTAAGAATGATTTGGGGGTGCAGAGGGTATTCTGGGGGTGCTTGGGGGGGGATTTGGGGGTGCAGGGGTGAATCTGGGGGTGCCAGGGGGAGGTTTGGGGGCGCTCAGGAGGATTTGGGGGTGCTGGGGGCATTCAGGGGGTGCTCAGGAGGATTTGGGGGTGCTGGGGGGTGATCTGGGGGTGCAGAGGGCATTGATGGGGTATGGGGGGTGATTTGGGGGTGCAGGGGGCATTGATGGGGTGCTGGGGGGATTTGGGGGTGCTGGGGGGTGATGTGGGGGTACAGGGGGTGTAGGGGTCCCCCAAATCTCCCCCCCGACCAGACCGCGAGGCCGACAGCGAGGAGGAGGAGGAGGAGGAGGCGCCGGAGATGAAGAAGCCGACGACGGACGAGGTGGGGCTGGTTTGGGGGGGCCCTCAGGGGTTTGGGGGGGCCCTGAGGGTTTGGGGGTGCCCTGAGGGTTTGGAGGGGCTGGAGGGGGCCCTGGGGTACCCTGAGGGGGCTTTTGGGGGGGACCTGGGGCTTTGGGGGACCCTGGTGGGATTTGGGGGACCCCAGGGGGATTTAAGGGGACCCCAAGGAGTTTGGGGGGACTCAGGGGGGTTTGAGGGGGACCCAGGGGCTTTGGGGGGTCCCCAAGGGGTTTGGGGGGACCCAGGGGTTTTGGGGGATCCCCAAGGGCTTTGGGGGGACCCAGGGGGCTTTGGGGGGGGACCCCAGGAGGTTTTGGGGGCACCTGAGGAGGTTTGGGGGGACCCCAAGGTGTTGGGGGGACCTGAGGGGCTTTGGGGGGACCCCAGGAGGTCTGGGGGGTCCCCAACGGGTTGGGGGAGACCAGGGAGGGGTTGGGGGGCCCCAGGAGCTTTGGGGGAGCCCAGGAGGCTTTGGGGGGGCCTGAGGGATTTGGGGGGGTCCCAGGAGGTTTGGGGGGACCCAAGGAGCTTTGGAGGGACCCCAGGAGGCTTTGGGGGCTACCTGAGGAGGTTTGGGGGGACCTGAGGGGGTTTGGGGGGACCCCAGGAGGTTTGGGGGGGACCCAGGGGGCTTTGGGGGGGACCCCTGGATTTTGGAGGGTCCCCAAGGGGTTTGGGGGGGCACCAGGGGGCTTTGGGGGGACCCTGGGGGGTTTGGGGGGGGCCCCCGGGGTGATGTTGGGGTGCGGGCGCAGGGGACGGCCAGCAGCGAGGTGACGGCCACCGAGGAGATGTCCACGCTGGTCAACTACATCCAGCCCGTCAAGTTCAAGTCCTTCCAGGCCGCCAGCAGTCAGTGGGGTTTGGGGGGGCCCTGGGGGGGGTTTGGGGGGGTCCTGGGGGGAGTTGGGGGGGGTCCTAGGGGGTTTGGGGGGCCCTGGGGGGGTTTGGGGGGTCCTGGGGAGGGGTTGGGGGGGGTCCTAGGGGGTTTGGGGGGCCCTGATGGGGTTTGGGGGGTCCTGGGGGGGGGGGGGTCCTAGGGGGTTTGGGGGGCCCTGATGGGGTTTGGGGGGGCCCTGGGGGGGTTGGGGGTGGTCCTAGGGGGTTTGGGGGGCCCTGATGGGGTTTGGGGGGTCCTGGGGGGGGGGTGGGGGGTTCCTAGGGGGTTTGGGGGTTCCTAGGGGGTTTGGGGGGCCCTGATGGGGTTTGGGGGGTCCTGGGGAGGGGTTGGGGGGGGGTTCCTAGGGGGTTTGGGGGGGCCCTGATGGGGTTTGGGGGGTCCTGGGGAGGGGTTGGGGGGGTCCTAGGGGGTTTGGGGGGCCCTGATGGGGTTTGGGGGGTCCTGGGGGGGGGGGTCCTAGGGGGTTTGGGGGGCCCTGATGGGGTTTGGGGGGTCCTGGGGGGGTTGGGGGGGTCCTAGGGGGTTTGGGGGGCCCTGATGGGGTTTGGGGGGTCCTGGGGGGAGTTGGGGGGTCCTAGGGGGTTTGGGGGGCCCTGATGGGGTTTGGGGGGTCCTGGGGGGGGTTGGGGGGGGGTCCTAGGGGGTTTGGGGGGCCCTGATGGGGTTTGGGGGCGTCCTGGGGAGGGGTAGGGGGGGTCCTAGGGGGTTTGGGGTGGCCCTGATGGGGTTTGGGGGGCCCTGGGGGGGTTCGGGGGTCCTAGGGGGTTTGGGGGGCCCTGATGGGGTTTAGGGGGGCCTGGGGGGTCCCCAAGGGGTTTTAGGGGGCCCTGATGGGGTTTGGGGGGCCCTGGGGGGTTGGGAGGGTCCTGATGGGGTATGGGGGTCCCCAAGCAATTTGGGGGAGCCCTGATGGGGTTTGGGGGGCCCTGATGGGGTTTGCGGGGCCCTGGGGGGGATTTGGGGGGCCCTGATGGGGTTTGGGGGGCAGAGGGGGGTTGGGAGGTCCCCAAGGGGTTTTAGGGGGCCCTGATGGGGTTTGGGGAGCCCTGAGGAGATCTGGGGGGTCCTGGGGGAGTTTTGGGGAGCCCTGATGGGGATTAGGGGGGGCAGGGGGGAGATTTCAGGGGTTTGGGGGGGCTTGGGGAGGGGGTGGGGTTCCTGGGAGGGTTTTGGGGGTCCTTGGGGGTTTGGGGGGCTCTGAGGAGGTTGAGGGCATCTTGGGGGGGCTGGGGATTTTGGGGGGCCCTTGGGGGTTTGGGGGGCCCTGGGTGTTTTTTTTGGGGTCCCAGGGGACTTGGCAGCATCTCCCACAGCTTTGGGGGGGACCCTGGGGGGGGGGGTAGGTTTAGGGGGGGCTGCAGCCTTCAGCAGGGTTTGGGGGGACCCCCGGGTGATTTTGGGGTGCCGGGGGGGGCCCCCCCAGAACGTAACAAGGCCTTCGAGATGTCGTCCTTCGTGGAGACGAAGGGGCTGGAGCAGCTCACCAAGAGCCCCCTCGAGTTCGTGGAGTATCCGCCAGCACGGGGGGACCCCGGGATTTGGGGGGACCCCCCCTGAGATGGGGGGGACCCCCCCCGAGGGGGAGGGGGGCTCGGGTGGGGGGGTTGGGGGGCATTTGGGGGTGTATAGGGGATTGGGGGGGCTTTTGGGGGGTGAGGGGGGTTTGGGATGCTCTTGGGGGGAGATGGAGGGATTTTGGGGTGCTTTCAGGGGATACAAGCAGATTTTGGGGTGCATTGGGGTGTATAGAGGATTTTGGGGTGCTTTTTGGGGGAGATAGGGGGATTTTGGGGTGCTTTCAGGGGATACAAGCAGGTTTTGGGGTGCATTGGGGTGTATAGGGGGTTTTGGGGTGCTCCTGGGGGGAGAGAGGGGGATTTTGGGGTGCTTTCAGGGGATACAAGCAGATTTTGGGGTGCATTTGGGGTGCATAGAGGATTTTGGGGTGCTTTTTGGGGGAGATAGAGGGATTTTGGGGTGCTTTCAGGGGATACAAGCAGATTTTGGGGTGCATTTGGGGTGCATAGAGGATTTTGGGGTGCTTTTTGGGGGAGATAGAGGGATTTTGGGGTGCTTTCAGGGGATACAAGCAGGTTTTGGGGTGCAGGGTGTATAGATTTTGGGGTGCATTGGGGTGTATGAGGATTTTTGGGGGAGATAGAGGGATTTTGGGGTGCTTTCAGAGGGATATCAGGGGATACAAGCAGATTTTGGGGTGCATTTGGGGTGCATAGAGGATTTTGGGGTGCTTTTTGCTTTTTGGGGGAGATAGAGGGATTTTGGGGTGCTTTCAGGGGATACAAGCAGATTTTGGGGTGCATTTGGGGTGTATAGGGGGTTTTGGGGTGCTCCTGGGGGGAGAGAGGGGGATTTTGGGGTGTCTTAGGGGGATAGAAGCAGGTTTTGGGGTGCATTGGGGTGTATAGGGGGTTTTGGGGTGCTCCTGGGGGGAGATACGAGGGATTTTGGGGTGCTTTCAGGGGATACAAGCAGATTTTGGGGTGCATTTGGGGTGCATAGAGGATTTTGGGGTGCTTTTTGGGGGAGATAGAGGGATTTTGGGGTGCTTTCAGGGGATACAAGCAGATTTTGGGGTGCATTTGGGGTGCATAGAGGATTTTGGGGTGCTTTTTGGGGGAGATAGAGGGATTTTGGGGTGCTTTCAGGGGATACAAGCAGGTTTTGGGGTGCATTGGGGTGTATAGGGGGTTTTGGGGTGCTCCTGGGGGGAGAGAGGGGGATTTTGGGGTGTCTTAGGGGGATACAAGGATCTTTTGGGGTGCATGGAGGGGGTTGGGGTGCCTGGGGGCATTAGGTGACTTTTGGGGAGCGTTTTGGGGTGCCCGGCCGCTGGGGGCTGTGGGGTGACCGTGGGGCAGCCGTGGGGCAGCCGTGGGGCAGCCAGGGCAGGTTGGGGGGCAGTGGGGCGGCCGTGGGGCAGCCGTGGGGCGGCCAGGGCAGGTTGGGGGGCAGTGGGGCGGCCGTGGGGCCGGTTGGGCTGTGTGAAAGTGGCACGGGGGTGGTGTGGGGGAGCCGTGGGGCCGCTATGGGGCAGCTATGGGGCAGCCGTGGGTCGCGTGGCCCTTGACGCGCAGGTACAACAAGCGTCAGCTGAGCCGCGTCTACCCCAAGGGCACCCGCGTCGACTCCTCCAACTTCCAGCCCCAGCTCTTCTGGAACGCCGGCTGCCACATGGCCGCCCTCAACTTCCAGACCCTCGGTCAGCCCCACGGCGCGACCCACGGCGCGACCCACGGCGCGGCCCCGACCCATAGCGCAGCCCCCCCGTCCCCGTTGCGCGGTCCAGAGCGCGATCCGCCATGCCCCCCTGCTCGTGGCGTGGATCCAGAGCGCGGCCCGGCCCCACAGCGCGACCCATAGCACAGCCCTGACCCACAGCGTGGCCCCATAGCGTGGTCCAGAGCGCAACCTACGCTGCAGCAGCCCCATAGCGTGACCCACGTGGCCCTGACCCATAGCACAGCCCCACAGCGGGGTCCCCCTGCACCCCATAGCTGCCCCCTGGCTCAGCCCCACGGCGCTGACGCCGCCCCACGGCTCTGCCCCACGGCGCGCCCCAGACGTGCCGATGCAGCTCAACCTGGGCCTGTCGGAGCCCCACGGCTCTGCCCCACGGCTCTGCCCCACGGCTCAGCCCCACGGCTCAGCCCCACGGCGCTGACGCTGCCCCACGGCGCGCCCCAGACGTGCCGATGCAGCTCAACCTGGGCCTGTCGGAGCCCCACGGCTCTGCCCCACGGCTCTGCCCCACGGCTCAGCCCCACGGCTCAGCCCCACGGCGCTGACGCTGCCCCACGGCGCGCCCCAGACGTGCCGATGCAGCTCAACCTGGGCCTGTCGGAGCCCCACGGCTCTGCCCCACGGCTCTGCCCCACGGCTCAGCCCCACGGCTCAGCCCCACGGCGCTGACACTGCCCCACGGCGCGCCCCAGACGTGCCGATGCAGCTCAACCTGGGCCTGTCGGAGCCCCACGGCTCTGCCCCACGGCTCTGCCCCACGGCTCAGCCCCACGGCTCAGCCCCACGGCGCTGACGCTGCCCCACGGCGCGCCCCAGACGTGCCGATGCAGCTCAACCTGGGCCTGTTCGAGTACAACGCCCGCTGCGGGCTCCTGCTCAAACCTGAGTTCATGCGGCGCCGGGACAAAGCCTTCGACCCCTTCGCCGAGGATCTGGTGGACGGGATCGTCGCCAACACCCTGCGGGTGCAGGTGGGGACCCCCAAAACTGCCCCGGGGACCCCCAAACTGACTGGGGGGGACCCCAAAACTGCCCCGGGGGGTGGCGAGGGTCCCCACAGCCCCCCCCAAAATGGCGCTGGGGGGGTTCCACAGGGACCCAAAATGGCGCTGGGGGGGTTCCACAGGGCCCCAAAATGGCTGCGGGGGGACCCTACGGCTCCCAAAGTGGCACTGAGGGGGATGACGACCCCACAGCCCCCCCAAACTGACTGGGGGGGAGACCCCAAAACTGCCCCGGGGGGGTGGTGGGTCCCCAGAGCCCCCCCAAAATGGCGCTGGGGGGGTCCCCACAGCCCCCAAAATGGCGCTGGGGGGGTTCCACAGGGCCCCAAAATGGCTGCGGGGGGACCCTACGGCTCCCAAAGTGGCACTGAGGGGGATGACGACCCCAAAACTGCCCCAGGGGGTGGTGGGTCCCCAGAGCCCCCCCAAAATGGCGCTGGGGGGGTCCCCACAGCCCCCAAAATGGCGCTGGGGGGGTTCCACAGGGCCCCAAAATGGCGCTGGGGGGACCCCATGGCCCCCCAAGTGGCACTGAGGGGGATGATGACCCCACAGCCCCCCTAAACTGACTGGGGGGGACCCCCCCAAAACTGCCCCGGGGGGGTGGTGGGTCCCCAGAGCCCCCCCAAAATGGCGCTGGGGGGGTCCCCACAGCCCCCAAAATGGCGCTGGGGGGGTTCCACAGGGCCCCAAAATGGCTGCGGGGGGACCCTACGGCTCCCAAAGTGGCACTGAGGGGGATGACGACCCCACAGCCCCCCCAAACTGACTGGGGGGGACCCCAAAACTGCCCCGGGGGGTGGGGAGGGTCCCCACAGCCCCCCAAATGGCTGCAGGGGGGCTCCACAGGGCCCCAAAATGGCGCTGGGGGGGGTCCCCACGGCTCCCAAAATGGCGCTGGGGGGACCCCATGGGCCCCCAAAGTGGCACTGAGGGGGATGACGACCCCACAGCCCCCCCAAACTGACTGGGGGGAGACCCCAAAACTGCCCTGGGGACCCCAAAACTGACTGGGGGGGGACCCCAAAACTGCCCTGGGGGGTGGTGGGTCCCCAGAGCCCCCCCAAAATGGCGCTGGGGGGGGGGGTTCCACAACCCCTCAAAATGGCACTGAGGGGCTGGGGGTCCCTGCAGCCCCCCCCAAATGTCCCTGGACGGCGGGGTCCCCCCAAAACTGCCCAGGGGGTGGTGGGATCCTCAGCTCCCCCCCTCCCGAAAGTGGTGGTGGGGGGGTCCCCACAGCCCCCCCAAATGTCCCCAGAGGTGGGGGGGGGCCCAGTGCCCCTCGTTCCCCCAGGGGGGGGGGGGGGGGGGCTGGGGGGTTTTGGGGGCTGGGGGGGCTCTGGGGGTGCTGGGGCAGGTTTTGGGGTGCCAGGGCAGGTCTGGGGGTGCTGGGGTGGGCTTTGGGGAGGCTGGGGCAGGTTTTGGGGTGCTGGGGGGGTTTGGGGGGTGTTGGGTGGCTCTGGGGGGGTCCAGGGCAGGTTTTGGGGTGCCAGGGCGGGTGTTGGGGTGCGGGGCTGATTTCGGGGTGCCCCCCCCAGGTGATCTCGGGGCAGTTCCTCTCGGAGCAGCGTGTGGGGGCTGGGGGTGCTGGGGTGGCTCTGGGGGGTCCAGGGTGGCTCTGGGGGTGCCAGGGCGGGTTTTGGGGTGCCAGGGCGGGTTTTGGGGTGCCAGGGCAGTTTTGGGGTGCGGGGCTGATTTCGGGGTGCCCCCCCCAGGTGATCTCGGGGCAGTTCCTCTCGGAGCAGCGTGTGGGGGCTGGGGGTGCTGGGGTGGCTCTGGGGGGTCCAGGGTGGCTCTGGGGGTGCCAGGGCGGGTTTTGGGGTGCCAGGGCGGGTTTTGGGGTGCCAGGGCAGTTTTGGGGTGCGGGGCTGATTTCGGGGTGCCCCCCCCAGGTGATCTCGGGGCAGTTCCTCTCGGAGCGGCGCGTGGGGGCTGGGGGTGCTGGGGTGGCTCTGGGGGGTCCAGGGTGGCTCTGGGGGTGCCAGGGTGGGTTTTGGGGTGCCAGGGCGGGTTTTGGGGTGCCAGGGCGGGTGTTGGGGTGCGGGGCTGATTTCGGGGTGCCCCCCCCAGGTGATCTCGGGGCAGTTCCTCTCGGAGCGGCGCGTGGGGGCTGGGGGTGCTGGGGTGGCTCTGGGGGGTCCAGGGTGGCTCTGGGGGTGCCAGGGTGGGTTTTGGGGTGCCAGGGCGGGTTTTGGGGTGCCAGGGCGGGTGTTGGGGTGCGGGGCTGATTTCGGGGTGCCCCCCCCAGGTGATCTCGGGGCAGTTCCTCTCGGAGCAGCGTGTGGGGGCTGGGGGTGCTGGGGTGGCTCTGGGGGGTCCAGGGTGGCTCTGGGGGTGCCAGGGTGGGTTTTGGGGTGCCAGGGCGGGTTTTGGGGTGCCAGGGCAGTTTTGGGGTGCGGGGCTGATTTCGGGGTGCCCCCCCCAGGTGATCTCGGGGCAGTTCCTCTCGGAGCGGCGCGTGGGGGTCTACGTGGAGGTGGACGTCTTCGGGCTGCCCGTGGACACGCGGCGCCGCTTCCGCACCCGGCCCTGCCAGGGGAACCCCTTCAACCCCGTCTGGGATGAGGAGCCCTTCCTCTTCCACAAGGTGCCAAACTGGGGGCACTGGGAGGGACTGGGAGGGACTGGGGAACCCCTTCGACCCCATCTGGGATGAGGAGCCCTTCCTCTTCCACAAGGTGCCAAACTGGGGGCACTGGGAGGGACTGGGAGGGACTGGGGAACCCCTTCGACCTCATCTGGGACGAGGAGCCCTTCCTCTTCCATGAGGAGCCAAACTGGGGGCACTGGGAGGGACTGGGAGGGACTGGGGAACCCCTTCGACCCCGTCTGGGATGAGGAGCCCTTCCTCTTCCACAAGGTGCCAAACTGGGGGCACTGGGAGGGACTGGGAGGGACTGGGGAACCCCTTCGACCCCATCTGGGACGAGGAGCCCTTCCTCTTCCATGAGGAGCCAAACTGGGGGCACTGGGAAGGACTGGGAGGCACTTGTAGGGACTGGAAGAGAACTGGGGGGCACTGGGAGGCACTGGAGGGCACTGGGAGCACTGGGAGGGCACTGGGAGGACCTGGGGGGTTCCTGTGGTGTTCCTGGGCGTTACTGGGTGCACCAGTGGTCCCTGGGTGCACCTGGGGTTCCTGGTGGTGACTGGGCACACTGGTGGTTACTGGTGCACCGGTGGTGACTGGGGGGTTCCTGGTGGTGACTGTGGGGTTCCTAGGCGTTACTGGGTGCACGGGTGATGACTGGGAGCACTGGTGGTGACTGGGGGGTTCCTGGGCATTACTGGGTGCACCAGGAAGGGACTGGGAGCACTGGTGATGACTGGGGGGTTCCTGGGCGTTACTGGGGCACCGGCAGTGACTGGGGGGTTCCTGGGCATTACTGGGTGCACTGGTGGTCCCTGGGGGTTACTGGTGGTCCCTGGGTGCACTGGTGGTGACTGGGTGCACTGGTGGTGACTGGGGGGTTCCTGGGTGTTACTGGGTGCAGCAGGGGTTCCTGTGCGCACTGGTGGTGACTGGGGAAGTTCCTGGCGGTGACTGGGGGGTTCCTGGGCATTACTGGGTGCACTGGTGGTGACTGGGGAAGTTCCTGGCGGTGACTGGGGGGTTCCTGGGCGTTACTGGGTGCACCAGGGGTTCCTGGGCGCACTGGTGGTGACTGGGCGGTTCCTGGGTGTTACTGGGTGCACCAGGGGTTCCTGGGCGCACTGGCGGTGACTGGGCGGTTCCTGGGCGTTACTGGGTGCACCAGGGGTTCCTGGGCGCACTGGTGGTGACTGGGGGGTTCCTGGGCGTTACTGGGTGCACCAGGGGTTCCTGGGTGCACTGGTGGTGACTGGGGGGTTCCTGGGCGTTACTGGGTGCAGCAGGGGTTCCTGGGTGCACTGGTGGTGACTGGGGGGTTCCTGGGCGTTACTGGGTGCACCAGGGGTTCCTGGGCGCACTGGTGGTGACTGGGGGGTTCCTGGGTGTTACTGGGTGCACCAGGGGTTCCTGGGCGCACTGGTGGTGACTGGGGGGTTCCTGGGCGTTACTGGGTGCAGCAGGGGTTCCTGGGCGCACTGGTGGTGACTGGGGGGTTCCTGGGCGTTACTGGGTGCAGCAGGGGTTCCTGGGTGCACTGGTGGTGACTGGGGGGTTCCTGGGCGTTACTGGGTGCACCAGGGGTTCCTGGGCGCACTGGTGGTGACTGGGGGGTTCCTGGGTGTTACTGGGTGCACCAGGGGTTCCTGGGCGCACTGGTGGTGACTGGGGGGTTCCTGGGCGTTACTGGGTGCACCAGGGGTTCCTGGGCGCACTGGTGGTGACTGGGGGGTTCCTGGGCGTTACTGGGTGCAGCAGGGGTTCCTGGGCGCACTGGTGGTGACTGGGGGTTCCTGGGCGTTACTGGGTGCACCAGGGGTTCCTGGGCGCACTGGTGGTGACTGGGGGGTTCCTGGGCGTTACTGGGTGCACCAGGGGTTCCTGGGCGCACTGGTGGTGACTGGGGGGTTCCTGGGCGTTACTGGGTGCACCAGGGGTTCCTGGGCGCACTGGTGGTGACTGGGGGGTTCCTGGGCGTTACTGGGTGCACCAGGGGTTCCTGGGCGCACTGGTGGTGACTGGGGGGTTCCTGGGTGTTACTGGGTGCAGCAGGGGTTCCTGGGTGCACTGGTGGTGACTGGGGGGTTCCTGGGTGTTACTGGGTGCACCAGGGGTTCCTGGGCGCACTGGTGGTGACTGGGGGGTTCCTGGGCGTTACTGGGTGCACCAGGGGTTCCTGGGCGCACTGGTGGTGACTGGGGGGTTCCTGGGTGTTACTGGGTGCACCAGGGGTTCCTGGGTGCACTGGTGGTGACTGGGGGGTTCCTGGGCGTTACTGGGTGCACCAGGGGTTCCTGGGTGCACTGGTGGTGACTGGGGGGTTCCTGGGCGTTACTGGGTGCACCAGGGGTTCCTGGGCGCACTGGTGGTGACTGGGGGGTTCCTGGGTGTTACTGGGTGCACCAGGGGTTCCTGGGTGCACTGGTGGTGACTGGGGGGTTCCTGGGCGTTACTGGGTGCACCAGGGGTTCCTGGGCGCACTGGCGGTGACTGGGGGGTTCTTGGGCGTTACTGGGTGCAGCAGGGGTTCCTGGGTGCACTGGTGGTGACTGGGGGGTTCCTGGGCGTTACTGGGTGCACCAGGGGTTCCTGGGCGCACTGGCGGTGACTGGGGGGTTCCTGGGTGTTACTGGGTGCAGCAGGGGTTCCTGGGCGCACTGGCGGTGACTGGGGGGTTCCTGGCGGTGACTGGGGGCACTGGCGGTGACTGGGCGCGCTGGTGGTGACTGGGCGCGGGTGCAGGTGGTGCTGCCGGCCCTGGCCTCCCTGCGCGTGGCCGCCTACGAGGAGGGGGGGCGGCTGCTGGGGCACCGCGTCCTGCCCGTCGCCGCCCTGCGCTCCGGTGAGGGGGGGCCCATGGGGGGGGAGGGGTGTCCCTGGGGGGACCCCATGGTGGGTGGGGGGTCCCCATGGCAGGGGGGCTCGGGGGGGGTCCCCATGATGTAGGGGGTCCCCCCATGGTGGGGGGTGGCCCTGGGGGGTCTCCATGATGGGTGAGGGGGTCCCCATGGTGAGTGGGGGGTCCTGGGGGTCCCCACGGTGGGGGGGGGGCCTAGGGGGAGTCCCCATGGTGGGGGGTGTCCCTGGGGGTCTCCATGATGGGTGGGGGGTCCCCATGGTGAGTGGGGGCTCCTGGGGGTCCCCACGGTGGGGGGGGGCCTAGGGGGTCCCCATGATGTAGGGGGGTTCCCCATGGTGGTTGGGGGGCCCTGGGGTCTCCCCATGGTGAGTGGGGGGTCCCCATGATGGGTGGGGTATCCCCATGGTGGGTGGGGGGTCCCTGGGGGTTCCCCAGGATGGGGGGGGGTCCCCATGGTGGGGGGGGGGGTCCCCATGGTGGGGGGGGGGGGCCCATGGGCTCGGGCCTACTCACGGTGCCATGGCAACAGGGACCTGAGGTAGCCAGGCCTTCCCACAATGCCCTGCTCCTGGATTGTTACCGTGGCAACAGGGGGCAGGGCCTACCCACAAGGCCCTGTACCAGGCCTGTTACTATGGCAACAGGGGCCAGGCCTACCCACAGTGCCCTGCATCGAGCCTGTTACCATGGCAACAAGACTCTGGGCCTACCCACAGTGCCCTGTACCAGGCCTGTTACCATGGCAACAAGGCTCTGGGCCTACCCACAATGCCCTGTACCAGGCCTGTTACCATGGCAACAGCAGGGGGGCTCTCCCCGGGGTTTGGGGGTGCAGGGCCCCGCCCGGGGGGGGCCCCCCCCATTCCCCCCCCCCCCCAAGCCGCCATTTTGTGCCCCCCCCCCCCCCAGGCTACCACTACGTCTGCCTGCGCAACGAGAGCAACCAGCCGCTCTGCCTGCCCGCCCTCCTGCTCCACACCCAGGCCTGCGACTACGTCCCCCACGGCCACCAGGGTGAGGGGCACCCCAAAACCCGGGGGGGGGGACCCAAAACCCGGTGGGGACCCCAAAACCCCGGGGGGGGGGGGGGGCGGGGAGGAGGAGGGCAGCACCCCCAGGATGGGGATTGGGGCAGCCCCAGCACCCATTTGGGAGGGTTTGACCCCATTTTTGGGGGGGTCCTCTTCTTTTTTGGGGGTCCTCGGTGCTTTTTTGAGGGGGGGTTCTCAGTTGTTGAGGGGTCCCCAAAAGTTTTTGGGGGGCTGGGGGGGGACAGCACCCCTGGGATGGGGATTGGGGCAGCCCCAGGGTGCATTTGGGAGGGTTTGAGCCCGTTTTTGGGGGTTATCCCCCTCTTTTTGGGGTCCCCCCTCTTTTTTGGGGGGGGGCCTTCGTTGTTGAGGGGTCCCCAAAAGTTTTTTTGGGGGGGGCAGCACCCCCAGGGTGGGGATTGGGGCAGCCCCAGCACCCATTTGGGAGGGTTTAACCCTATTTTGGGGGGGTTCCCCCTCTTTTTGGGGGTCCCCCCCTTTTTGGGGGGCCCCTGCGTCTTTCGAGGGGCCCCCTGCTTTTTGGGTGACCCCATTTGTGGGGTACCCCCCATTTGTGGGGTGCCCCTTGGTTTTGGGGTGTCCTTTTGGGGGGTGTCCATTTTCAGGATGTCTCCCCTTTTCGGGCTGTCTCCCCTTTTTGGGGTGCCCCCACCTTTGGGGTGCCCCCACTTTTGAGTATGCCTCATTTTTGGGGTGCCCTCACTTATGGGCCGCCCCGCCTTTTTGCAGAACCCCCCATTTTTGGGGTGCCCCCCTTTTTTGGGGTGCCCCCCATTTGCCCCATTGCTGAGGTGCCTCATTTTTGCCCCCCCTCATTTTTGAGGTGCCCCAATTTCCCTCATTTTTAAGGTACCCCCGTTTTGCCCCCCCCCCCCATTTTTGGGGTGCCCCCTATTCCCCTCATTTTTGGGGTGCCGCCCATGTTGGGGGCCCCCCCTTTTTGGGGGGATCCCCCAATTTTGGGGGGGGGCCCATACCCACCAGCATGGCAGCTCTATCGCTCCTTTCTCAGGGCGCTCCCATTGGGGGGGGGGGGGGCTTCCCTTTTTTAAGGAGGGGGGGTCCCCTTTTTGGGGGGACCCCCCGGGTTTTGGGGGCCACTTCCCCCCCGGTCACCCCCAAATCTTGTCGCCCCCCCCAGATTACGCCGAGGCTTTGATCAACCCCATCAAACACGTCAGCCTGATGGACCAGCGCGCCCGCCAGCTGGCCGCCCTCATGGGCGGCGGCGAGGTGGGGGGCACCCCAAGGTTTTGGGGGGGGGGGAGCCTTGAGGGTTTTGGGGGGCACCCAGGGGGGTTGGGGGGTCCCCAGGGGGTTTTGGGGGGCCCCTGAGGGGTTTTGGGGAGGGGCTGTGGTGGATTTGGGGGGGCTCCTGGGGGCAGTTGAGGTCTCGGAGGGGCTGGGATGGATGAAGAGGATTTTGGGGGGTCGGGGGGGGGGGTTGGGGGGGGGTCCCAAGGGGGGTTTGAGGGGTCCCAGGGGTTTTGGGGGGACCCCAAGGGGGTTTGGGGGCATTGGGGGGGGCACGGCAGATTTTGGGGGGCCCTTGGGGCCGGGTTGGGGGAGGTTGGGGTGGTTTTGGGGGGCTGGGATGGGTGAGGGTGAGAGGATTTGGGAGGGCTGCAGGAATTTTGGGGGGTCCCCAAGGGGGTTGGGGGGGACCCTGAGGGGTTTTGGGGGGGTGGGTGGATTTGGGGGTCCCCAGGGGGTTTGGGGGGGGCCCGGGGGTTGGGGGGGCCCCGAGGGGGTTTGGGGGGCTGTGGTGGATTTAGGGGGCCTTTGGGGGGGGTTGAGGTGGTCTCAGAGGGGCTGGGGAGGGTGGGGAGGGTGTGGGGATTTGGGGGCCCCGGGGGTTTGGGGGGGCCAGGGAGGATTTGGGGGGCCCCCGGGGGGTTTGGGGGGGTCACAGGGATTTGGGGGGGCCCTGACCCCCTCTCCTTCCCCTAGGAAAGCCCCGAGAAGCCCCGCGAGAGCCCGGGGGGCACGAGGGGAGGCGGCCGCCGACCCCCCCCGGAGCCCCGGCCCCCCCCCACCCCCGGGGCGCCCCCCCCGGGCCCCCCGCGGGCCCCAGTCCAGGTGAGGGGGGTCCCCCAAATCCCCCCGGGGCCCCCAAAATCCCCCCGGGCCCCCCAAAATCCAGCCCAGCTGAGGGAGGATCCTCAAAATCCCCCCAGGCCCCCCAAAATCTCCCCCAGGGACCCCCAAGACCCCAGCCCAGGTAAAGGGGGGTCCCCAAAATCCCCCCGGCGCTCCCCAAAATCCAGCCCAGGAGGGGGGACCCCCCAAAAATCCCCCCCAGGACCCCCCAAAATCCCACCCAGATAAGGGGGGTCCCCAAAATCCAGCCCAGGTGAATGGGGGGCCCCCATATCGCCCCCGTAGGGCCCCCCCAAAATCTCCCCCAGGGACCCCCAAAATCCAGCCCAGGTAAGGGGGGTCCCCCAAATCTCCCCCCGATGCCCCCCAAAAGCCCAGCCCAGGTCTCAGGGTGGGGGGGGTCCCCCAAATCCTCCCCTCCCCCAGGCCCCTCCCCTTGGGGCCCCCCCAAATTCTTCCTTCCCCTCCCCCTCGGGGGCTCCCAGCTCCTTGGGGGCCCCCCAAAATCTGGGGGTGCTAAAGGGGGGGGCACCTCCCCCATGGGGTCCCCCCTTATTTTCTCCCATCCCAGGGCAGAGAGATGACCTCATCGCCAGCGTCCTCACAGGTAAGATTTGGGGGGCTCCCCCTCGATTTGGGGCCCCCCCCCAGATGCACCCCCAAAATCTGGGGGGGTCCCCCACATTTCCAGTCTGGGGGGGGGGGGGGGCCCCCAAACCCTCCCTGGGGTGGTTTCTGGTGGTTGTAGCCCCTGTTTGAGGGCTCCGGGGGTCTCCCAAATTTCTTGCACCCCTCCCAAGGGGTTTTGGGGACCCCCCTGCACCCCCAAATCCCCCCTGAACCCCCAAATCTTTCTCTGAACCCCCAAATTCCCCCATTTAGTGCCATGGTGGGGCAACATAGGGCATCCGAAGAGGCACAGGGTGCCCTGGGAGGGCCGTACCCCCATTTTCGGGTCATGGGGGGGTCCCCCAAGTTGTCACAGCCCCCCCGAGGGGTTTTGGGGACCCCCCCTGAACCCCCAAACCCCCTTGCACCCCCAAATCCCCCCTGAACCCCCAAATTCCCTCATTTACTGCCATGATGGCGACATAGTGCATCCAAGGAGGCACAGGGTGCCCTGGGAGGGCCGTACCCCCATTTTCGGGTCATGGGGGGTCCCCCAAGTTGTCACACCCCCCCCGAGGGGTTTTGGGGACCCCCCTGAACCCCCAAACCCCCCCCCAGAGGTGGCCCCGCAGTCGGTGGAGGAGCTGCGGCAGCACAAGGCCTACGTGAAGCTGCTGAAGCAGCAGTACCGGGAGCTGAAGGAGCTGCGCAAAAAGCACGTCAAGAAGCTGGTGGCTCTGCACAAGCGCCTGGCAGCCAGGTGGGACCCCAAAACCCCGCACCCCCAAACCCGCACCCCAAAATCCCTCCCGGGCCCCCCCAAAATCTCCCCAGAGCCCCCCGAGATCAAACCCCGCAGCTCAAAAGCCGCCCCGCTTCAACGCAGCTGGCTGGGGGAGCAGCAAAGGGGCTTTGCCCCGAAAAAGGGGCACCCCAAAAAGCGGGGTCACCCCAGCAGCAGCCCTGGGGGTCCCCCAAAATGCTCTGGGGCCCCAAATCGCCTGGGGGGACCCCAAAATGTCTTTGTTCCCCCCCAAAATGGCGCTGGCACCCCCAAAGTGCCCCCCCGTCTCCCAGGGACTGAGTGGTGAATGAAGAGGGGGAGAGCAGGTGGAGCCCCGAAAAGGGGCACCCCAAAAAGTGGGGTCCCCCTAGGAGCAGCCCTGGGGGTCCCCCAAAATGCTCTGGGACCCCAAATCGCCTGGGGGGACCCCAAAATGTCTTTGTTCCCCCCCAAAATGGCGCTGGCACCCCCAAAGTGCCCCCCCGTCTCCCAGGGATCTGGAGCAGCAAATTCGGAGGGGGAGAGTGGGTGGAGCCCCGAAAAGGGGCACCCCAAAAAAGGGGCACCCCCAAACTCACAGTGCCCCCCCAAAGAGCCCTAGGGGTACCCAAAGCAACCGTGGGCCCCCCCAAAATCCTGGGGTATCCCCAAATCGTCCTGAAGCAGCTCAAGAGCAGATGGGACCCCAAACGGGGCACCCCGGCACCCCCAAAGTGAACCATGCCCCCGCTGTTGTCCTAGGACCCCCAAAAATTAACCCGGGGGACCCCAAAATCCTAGGGGGGCCCCTCCAAAGCATCCCGCCCCCACCTGGGGGTCCCCAAAACTTGCCCCCCCCCCCAAAAGCCACCCAGCCCCAAAATGCTGCTGGTTACCCCCAAAACCTCCCCCATGGGGCACCCCAAAACCCTGACCACCCCGCCGTATTGGGGGGCTTGGGGGGGGGATGGGGGTGCCCCCAAAGTGGGGGTGTCCCCTAATTTGGGGTGTGTGTCCCCCCCAAAACAGCGCCAGCAAATCGGCGGAGGCGGGGGGGCAGCGGGCGGCACTGCGGGGGCTGCTGCAGCTGCGGGAGGAGCAGCACCACGCCGAGCACGGCTGCAAGCGGGAGCACCTGCGGCAGGTACTGGGCAGACTGGGAGCACTGGGAGGGACTGGGAGCGGCGGGGAGGGCAGGGGGCCGAGCACGGCTGCAAGCGGGAGCA
Organism: Nipponia nippon; assembly: GCF_047370975.1. Lineage (NCBI taxonomy): Eukaryota > Metazoa > Chordata > Aves > Pelecaniformes > Threskiornithidae > Nipponia > Nipponia nippon. The sequence continues at coordinate 434,992 of NW_028262356.1, read as the reverse complement.
GCTGCGGCGGGTACTGGGCAGACCGGGAGCACTGGGAGGGACTGGGAGCGGCGGGGAGGGCAGGGGGCCGAGCACGGCTGCAAGCGGGAGCAGCTGCGGCGGGTACTGGGCAGACTGGGAGCACTGGGAGGGACTGGGAGCGGCGGGGAGGGCAGGGGGCCGAGCAGCTGCGGCGGGTACTGGGCAGACCGGGAGCACTGGGAGGGACTGGGAGCGGCGGGGAGGGCAGGGGGCCGAGCACGGCTGCAAGTGGGAGCAGCTGCGGCGGATACTGGGCAGACCGGGAGCACTGGGAGGGACTGGGAGCGGCGGGGAGGGCAGGGGGCCGAGCACGGCTGCAAGCGGGAGCAGCTGCGGCGGGTACTGGGCAGACTGGGAGCACTGGGAGGGACTGGGAGCGGCGGGGAGGGCAGGGGGCCGAGCAGCTGCGGCGGGTACTGGGCAGACCGGGAGCACTGGGAGGGACTGGGAGCGGCGGGGAGGGCAGGGGGCCGAGCACGGCTGCAAGTGGGAGCAGCTGCGGCGGATACTGGGCAGACCGGGAGCACTGGGAGGGACTGGGAGCGGCGGGGAGGGCAGGGGGCCGAGCACGGCTGCAAGCGGGAGCAGCTGCGGCGGATACTGGGCAGACCGGGAGCACTGGGAGGGACTGGGAGCGGCGGGGAGGGCAGGGGCCCGAGCACGGCTGCAAGCGGGAGCAGCTGCGGCGGGTACTGGGCAGACTGGGAGGGACTGGGAGCGGTGGGGAGGGCTGTCCATACTGATATATACTGGGGCTGTGTACAACCCCAGCAGCCTGTAGGGCCATACTGGTGCTTACTGGTCTGTACTGGGGTATTGAAAACCGAGCAGCAGGGTGGGCTGTACTGGCCCATACTGGTCTGTACTGGCCCACATTGGTGCAGACTGGTGTATACTGGGATGTGTGCAGCCCCAGCAGCTGGGAGGGTCGTACTGGTGCTTACTGGTGCCTGTTGGTCTGTACTGGGCTATTGAAAACCCAGCAGTAGGAAGGGCTGTGCTTGCCTGTACCGGTCCATACTGGTCTGTACTGGGGGTGTGTGCAGCCCTAGCAGCTGGGAGGGCCTTACTGGTCCATACTGGTCCTTACTGGTGTGTACTGGTCACAGGCCCAGCAGCGGCTGCGGGAGGTGGCACTGGAGGCTCAGGCCGCCCAGCTCAAGCGCCTGCACCAGACCAGTGAGAGGTGGGTGCTGGGGGCACTGGGGGCACTGGGGGGGGTCCCTGGGTGCTGGGGGAGGTCTGGGGGGTCCCATGGGTGGGGGGGTCCCTGGGCGTGCTGGGGGGTCCCTGGGGTGCTACTGGGGGTCCCCAGGGTGGGGGGTCCCCAAGGGTCCCTGGGGGTGCTGGGAGGGGCCCCCAAGGTGGGGGTCCCGGAGCGGGTGCCCCAGGGCGGCAGGTGGGGGTCCCAGGGTGGGTGGGGGTCCCAGTGGGGGTCCTGGAGCAGGTGGGGGTCCCGGGGTGGGTGGGTGGGGGTCCCAGAGCAGGTGGGGGTCCCGGAGCGGGTGCTCCAGGGCGGCGAGTGGGGGTCCCGGGGTGGGTGGGGGTCCCGGAGTGGGTGCCCCAGGGTGGCAGGTGGGGGTCCCGGTGCAGGTGGGGGTCCCGGGGTGGGTGGGGGTCCCGGTGCGGGTGGGTGGGGGTCCCGGAGCGGGTGCCCCAGGGCGGCGGGTGGGGGGCCCGGGGTGGGTGGGTGGGGGTCCCGGAGCGGGTGCCGCAGGGCGGCGGGGGGGGGGCCCGGGGGGGGTGGGGGACCCGGAGCGGGTGGGTGGGGGTCCCGGGGCGGGGGGGGGTCCGGGGGGGGGGGGGGGGGGGCCCCGGAGCGGGTGCCCCAGGGCGGCGGGTGGGGGCCCCGGGGTGGGTGGGGGTCCCGGTGTGGGCGGGTGGGTGGGGGTCCCGGAGCGGGTGGGTGGGGGTCCCGGGGCGGGTGGGTGGGGGTCCCGGAGCGGGTGCCCCAGGGCGGCGGGTGCCGCAGGGAGAAGAAGGAGCTGCAGAAGATCCTGGATCGCAAACGCCACAACAGCATCAGCGAGGCGCGGGGGCGGCGCCAGGGGGGTACGGGGGCCGGGGGGGCTATAGGGGGCCATAGGGGGCTGTAGGGGCTGGGGGGGACATAGGGGACTGTAGGGGGACATAGGGGGCTCGGGGGGGGGCATAGGGGCTGGGGGGGCTATAGGGGCCATAGGGGCTGTAGGGGGCCATAGGGGCTGGGGGGGGGCAGAGGGGGCTGTAGGGGGCCATAGGGGCTGGGGGGGGGGGCTATAAGGGCTGTAGGGGGCTATAGGGGGCCATAGGGGCTGGGGGGTCCATAGGGGGCTGTAGGGGGCCATAGGGGCTGTAGGGGGCCATAGGGGCTGGGGGGGGGCAGAAGGGGCTGTAGGGGGCCATAGGGGCTGGGGGGGGCTATAAGGGCTGTAGGGGGCTATAGGGGGCCATAGGGGCTGGGGGGGTCCATAGGGGGCTGTAGAGGGCCATAGGGGCTGGGGGGGGGGGGGCAGCCACAGCGGCTGTAGGGGCCATAGGGGCTGGGGGGGGGCTATAAGGGCTGTAGGGGGCTATAGGGGGCTGTAGGGGCTGGGGGGGGCATAGGGGACTGTAGGGGGCCATAGGGAGCTGTAGGGGGCTGTAGGGGCTGGGGGGGGCATAGGGGACTGTAGGGGGCCATAGGGGCTGGGGGGGCTATAGGGGGCCATAGGGGGCTGGGGGGGCTGTAGGGGGGCCAGAGGGGCTGGGGGGGGCTATAGGGGCCATAGGGGGCTGGGGGGGCTATAGGGGGCCATAGGAGCTGGGGGGGCTGTAGGGGGGCCAGAGGGGGCTGTAGGGGGCGGGGGGGCTGTAGGGGCTGTAGGGGGCTATAGGGGCTGGGGGGGGGCAGCACCTGGGTAGGGATGGGGGAGCCATGGGAGGGGGGGCAGCATCTTTTTGGGGGGTCCGGGGGGCTCGGGGGGGGGGGCTATAGGGGGCTGGGGGGGCAACTTTTGGGGGTCCCCGGGGTGCTGACCCCCCCCCGCCCCCGTGCCCCCCAGGGAGCTGACGGAGATCAACCGGCGCCACATCACCGAGTCGGTCACCTCCATCCGCAGGGTGAGCCCCGAAACTGCGGGGGGGGGGGAGGAAGTGGGGGACCCCCGGGAACCCCAAAACCCCCGGCCCCCCCCCCAGAAACAGCCCCCCAACCCTCCTCCCCTCCCCCAGCAGCACCCCCTAAACACACACCCCCCCCCCGCACCCCACCTTTGGGGTGCGCCAGCATTTTGGGGTGCCCTCCCGTTGTAGGGGGGCACCCCCCCCTTTGGGGAGGGGGCGGTTTTGGGGTGCCCCCCCCTCACTTTCGGGGTCCCCCCCAGCTGGAGGAGGCGCAGAAGCGGCGGCAGGAGAAGCTGCTGGAGGGGCACCGGGGGGTCCTGGAGCAGATCCAGGAGGAGGAGCCCCGGGTACGGGGGCACCCCCACATTTTGGGGGGGGGGACACCCTGGGGGGGGGCAGGGGGGTGTTGGGGTGCCCCTTGGGGGTGTTCGGAGGCTTCCTGGGGGCCCTGGAGGGAGTTGGGGGGGGTGAGGGGGATTTGGGGGGCCCTGGGGTTCCCTGAGGGTATTGGGGGTCCCGGGGGGGATTCTGGGGGGCTCTGGGGGTATTGGGGGTCCCGGGGGGATTTTGGGGGGCCCTGGGGGTATTGGGGGTCCTGGGGGGATTTTGGGGGCGCCCTGGGGTTCTCTGAGGGTTTTGGGGGTCCCGGGGGGATTTGGGGGGGCCCTGGGGGTATTGGGGGTCCCAGGGGGATTTGGGGGCCCCTGGGGTTCTCTGAGGGTATTGGGGGTCCCAGGGGGATTTGGGGGGGCCCTGGGGGTATTGGGGGTCCTGGGGGGATTTGGGGGGGCCCTGGGGGTATTGGAGGTCCCAGGGGGATTTGGGGGGCCCCTGGGGGTATTGGGGGTCCTGGGGGGATTTGGGGGGCCCTGGGGTACCCTGAGGGTATTGGGGGTCCCGGGGGGATTAGGGGGGGCCCTGGGGGTATTGGGGGTCCTGGGAGGGATTTTGGGGGGCCCTGGGGTACCCTGAGGGTATTGGGGGTCCCGGGGGGATTAGGGGGGCCCTGGGGGTATTGGGGGTCCCAGGGGGATTTGGGGGGCCCCTGGGGTTCTCTGAGGGTTTTGGGGGTCCCGGGGGGGATTTTGGGGGGGCCTGGGGGTATTGGGGGTCCTGGGGGGGATTTTGGGGTCCCCTGGGGGATTTGGGGGTGTCCATGGGGATTTGGGGGTGCCGGGGGGGGGATTTTGGGGTGCTCTGGGGTCCCCTGGGAGATTTGGGGGTGCCCCACGCTCCCCAGCTGCTACTGGGGTTCCCAGGGAGATTTTGGGGTGCCGTGGGCTCACCCCCGCCCCTCGAGGGGGGGGTCGGGGGGGGGGGGGGTCGGGGGGGGGGGGGCACCCCAAGGCCGACCCCCCCATTCCCCGCAGCTGGCGCAGGAGCTGGAGCGGGGGCGGGAGCTGGAGCTGCGGGCGCTGCCGCAGGAGGTGGGGCGCTTCCTGCAGGCGCGGGGGGCGGCGAGGGGGGCCCCCCAAACCGCGCCCCCCAAACCGCGCCCCCCAAACCTCGCCCCCCCAAACCGTCCCCCCCGGCGACACCACCCTGCTCTGACCCCCACCCCCCCCCCCCTCCCATTGCGGGGCCCCCGGGGCTTTGGGAGGGGGGGGGGGCCCCTGAGATGGGGGGGCCCCCCTTAGAGATTGGGGGGGGGGGCTCCCTAAAATCCGGGGACCCCCCTTTGAGATTTGGGGGGCCCTTTTGATATTGGGGGGCTCCCTAAAATCTGGGACCCCCCCCTTTGAAATTTGGGGGACCCCTTTGACACTGGGGGGGGCTCCCTAAAATCTGGGGGACCCCCCCCTTTAAGATTTGGGGGGGGCCCTTTGAAATTTGGGGGCCCCCCCCTTAGAGATTAGGGGGGCTCCTTTGGATGTGGGGGGGCCCCTTGGAGATTGGGGGGGCCCTAAAATCTGGGGGAACCCCCCCTTTAAGACTGGGGGGGGGCCCTTGGAGATTGGGGGGGCCCCTTTGAGATTTGGGGGGGGCTCCCTAAAATTTGGGGGGGCCCCAGTGATTGGGGGCCCCCCCATAAATTGGGGGGGCCCCCCCCAACCTTACAGTGCCCCCCTATTCGGGGCCCCTCCCCATTTTCCCTCTGGGGGGGCTCCTTGCACCCCACTTCTGAGACCACTAAGGGGGGGGGGGCACCCCCCCCTCACACTCCACCCCCCCCCAATTTTGGGGTCCCCCCCACTTCGGGGGGGGGCTCCACACCATGGGGGACCCCCAAAAATTTGGGGTACGGGGGGGGGGGCTGCTTCACGACACTAAATCACCTCCTTGCCACGCTTCCTTGGCCCCCCCAAATTTTGGGGGGGGGGGAGACAAAGCGGGGGGGCCCCCAAAATCCTCCTCCCACTTCGGGGGGGCCCCCCAATAATTCCCCCCCCCCCCCAAAATTTGGGGGGGCTGCTCCAAAGGGCTTTTTTTTAAAACACCCCCCCCCCGCACCCCAAATTTGGGGGGGGGGGGGGAACCTGTCTGTCCTGCTCTGCTGTCGGGGGGGCCCCCCCAAAATTGGGGGACCCCCCCCTTTAATCCCGGGGGCCCCCCCAAATCGGGGGCCCCCCCTTTGATCCCGGGGGGCCCCCCCAAATCGGGGGCCCCCCCTCTTTGTACAATAAGAGGCTTTTTATTCTTCTATGGAACCGCCTGTGTTTGGGGGGGGGGGGCGGTTTTGGGGGACCCCCCCGGGGCTTTTGTGGGGCACCCCCCACACTTGGGGGGGGGGGCTGCGGGTGGTGCTGGGGGGGGGGGGGCGTGGGGATGGGGGTACCCCAAAACGTTGTACCCCATTTTGGGGTGCCCCCCTCCTTCATTTTGGGGGGGCCCCTCACCACGTTGGGGTTCCCCCATTTTTAGGGGGCCCCCTTCATTTTCCGGGGGGGGGCTTCTTTTGGGGGGGGGGTCCCTTCTCACTTTGGGGGGGGGCCCCCCTCATTTTAGGGGCCCCCCTTCATTTGGGGGGGCTCCCCCTTCATTTGGGGGGCTCCCCCTCATTTTTGGGGGCCCCCTCATTTTGGGGGTCCACCCTCATTTTGGGGGGGGGGCCCGTTCATTTCGGGGGGCGTCATTTTGGGGGGGGCCCCCATTTTGGCCCCCCCCGTTCATTTTGGGGGTTCCCCCCCCCCATTTTGCGGACAAACCACCCGAAAGCCATTTAAAAAAACAGCGATTTTTTTATTGCCCCCCCCCCCGAAAGGGGGAGGGGCCCCCCCAAAGGGGGGGGGCGGGGTCAGGGCGGGGGCGCGGGGGGGCGGGGCGGGGGGGCCGCCCCCCCGCCACCAGGCCCGCAGCGTCTCGCGCCAACCCCCCCGCCCCGGGGGGCCCCCCCAGGCTCCGGGGGCGTGGCAGCACCTGCGGGGGAGGGGCGCTCAGTGCTGGGGGCCCTTGGCCCCACCCTCCTTGGCTCCACCCCCTCCCTGCCCACCTCAGCCCCCCCCCCCCCCCCCCGGGTCCCCATGGACCCCCAGTGCCCCCCGAAGTCACCCGTGTCCCCTCCACGGCCCCCCCGGCCCCCATCCCCCCGTCCCCCTGTCCCCCCCAATGTCCCCATGTCCCCCCGTCCCCCCGTCCCCCCCATGTCCCTGTGTCCCCCTGTCCCCCCCGTGTCCCCCCCATGTCCCCATGTCCCCCCGTCCCTCTGTCCCCCCCATGTCCCCGTGTCCCCCTGTCCTCCCCCGTGTCCCCCCCATGTCCCCCTGTCCCCCCGTCCCTCTGTCCCCCCAATGTCCCCGTGTCCCCTGTCCTCCCCCGTGACCCCCCCATGTCCCCATGTCCCCCTGTCCCCCCGTCCCCCTCCACGTCCCCGTGTCCCCCCAATGTCCCCATGTCCCCCCCGTGTCCCCCCATGTCCCTCTGTCCCCCCCATGTCCCCGTGTCCCCCGGTCCTCCCCCGTGTCCCCCCCATGTCCCCGTGTCCCCCTGTCCCCCCATGTCCCCCTGTCCCCCCCATGTCCCTGTGTCCCCCGGTCCCCCCCATGTCCCCCTGTCCCCCCCGTGTCCCCCTGTCCCCCCATGTCCCCCTGTCCCCCCCATGTCCCTGTGTCCCCCGGTCCCCCCCATGTCCCCCTGTCCCCCCGTGTCCCCCCGATGTCCCCATGTCTCCCTGTCCCCCCCATGTCCCCCTGTCCCCCCCGTGTCCCCCTGTCCCCCCATGTCCCCCTGTCCCCCCCGTGTCCCTGTGTCCCCCGGTCCCCCCCATGTCCCCCTGTCCCCCCCGTGTCCCCCTGTCCCCCCCATGTCCCCCCCATGTCCCCCCCATGTCCCCGTGTCCCCCCATCCCCCCCATGTCCCCCCATGTCCCCGTGTCCCCATGTCCCCCCCATGTCCCCCCCATGTCCCCGTGTCCCCATGTCCCCCCCATGTCCCCCCCCCGTCACCTGCAGCTGGAACTCGTCGCTCATGCGTCGCAGCTGGCGCCCGTAGCGGCGCGCGGCCCAGAGCACGGGGGGGGCGGAGCGGGGGCGGCCGCGGAACGGGGGGGCGGGGTCCCCGGGGCCCCCCCCGCCTCTGGGGGGGAACGGGGGTCAGGGGCCCGCCCTGAGTCCCCCCCCCCCCCTTCCCGGGGACCCCCCCAACCCTGGGGTCGTGTCCCCCCCAACCCAGGGACCCCCCACCCTGGGGGGGGGGAGGGGGATATTTGGGGGGGGTCCCCCCCCCCAAGTAAAGGGTGCGTGGGGGGGGTGGGGACGCCCCTCCCCGGGTGCCCCCCCCCCAAAAACAGGTCACAATGGGGAAGATTTTGGGGTGCCCCCCCCATAAAAGGGGGGGTAGGGGGGTGGGGGCCCCCCACCCTGGTTCCCCCCCCGGGTGCCCCCCCCAAATTCAGCTGAGCTCCTGGGGGGTAATTGGGGGTTTTGGGGTGCCCCCACCCGGGGGGGGGGGGGGGAGATTTGGGGTGCCCCCCCCATAAAAGGGTGAGTCGGGGGTGCGAGTGCCCCCCAACCCAATTTGGGGGGGGATATGAAGATTTGGGGGTGCCCTCGCACCCTGGGGGGGGGGAGATTTGGGGGGTGCCCCCATACAAAGGTGGATGGGGGGGGGTGTGGGTGCCCCCCAAATCAAACCCCACGGGGGGGGGGAGGTTTTGGGGTGAATCCCCCCCCCCAAAAAAGGGTGCGGGGGGGTTGGGCCCCCCCCCCGATAGAGGGGGAGGGGTTGGGGGTCTCACCTGCCGTGGGGGTGCCGGGCTGGCTGGGGGGGGGAGCCCCCCAGGGGGAGGCGGGGGGAGCCGGGCTCCTGGGGCTCCTGCAGCCGCAGCATCCTCACGCCATGGCGGCCTGGGGGGGGGGGCTGCACCCCAAATCCGGACCCCCGCTCTGCCCCCCAAACGGGGACCCCCCCAAACTGGGACCCTCCCCCCAAACTGGGACACCCTCCCCCCAAACTGGGACCCTCCCCCCAAACTGGCCGTGGCTGGGGACCCCCAGAACCCCCAAACTGGGACCCCCCAAACTGGGACCCTCCCCCCAAACTGGCCGTGGCTGGGGACCCCCAGACCCCCCCAAACTGGGACCCCCCAAACTGGTCGTGGCTGGGACCCCCCCAAACTGGGACACCCTCCCCCCAAACTGGCCGTGGCTGGGGACCCCCAGACCCCCCAAACTGGGACCCCCCAAACTGGGACCCCCCCAAACTGGGACACCCTCCCCCCAAACTGGCCGTGGCTGGGGACCCCCAGAACCCCCAAACTGGGACCCCCCCAAACTGGGACACCCCCCCCCCAAACTGGCCGTGGCTGGGGACCCCCAGAACCCCCCAAACTGGGACCCCCCACAAACTGGGACCCCCCCAAACTGGGACACCCTCCCCCCAAACTGGCCGTGGCTGGGGACCCCCAGAACCCCCAAACTGGGACCCCCCAAACTGGGACACCCCCCCAAACTGGCCGTGGCTGGGGACCCCCAGAACCCCCCAAACTGGGACCCCCCCCAAACTGGGACCCCCCCAAACTGGGACAGCCTCCCCCCAAACTGGCCGTGGCTGGGGACCCCCAGAACCCCCCAAACTGGGACCCCCCACAAACTGGGACCCCCCCAAACTGGGACAGCCTCCCCCCAAACTGGCCGTGGCTGGGGACCCCCAGACCCCCCCAAACTGGGACCCCCCCAAACTGGGACCCCCCAAACGGGGACCCCCTAAACTGGGACCCTCCCCCCAAACTGGCCGTGGCTGGGGACCCCCAGACCCCCCAAACTGGGACCCCCCCAAACTGGTCGTGGCTGGGGACCCCCAGAGCCTCCCCTCCCCAACTGGGCCCCCCCAGCCCAGGGCCCCCCAACGGCCCCCCATAACCACCGTGCCCCCCCCCCGTAACCGGCCCCCCCCGTAACCGGCCCCCCCAAAACGGGGTCCCCCCAATACCAGGCCCCGCCCCCCCAAACCGCCCCCCCCCCCAACCGGGGCCCCCCATAACCGCCCCCCCCAACGGGGCCCCCAAACCCGCGCCCCTCCCCCCCCCCGGCCCCACCTCGGGCTCCGCCGCCGCCGCCGCTCCTCAGCCCGTCCGCCGTCACCTGAGTGACTGACAGCTGCCCCGGCCAATCACCGATGGGAATTCCCCCCCCCCCGCGACGTCACCGCGCCCCGGTCACGCCGGGTGCAGCCCCGCCCCCCCCTCACCTGGGCGGGGCCGGGGCGCGGCGTCACCCGCCCACAGCCAAGATGGCGGCGGCGGCGCTCTAGCCAGGCTTGGGGGGGGCGCCTTCTCTATGGTGGCCGCATCCCGCCGCAAGAGGGGGCGGGGCCACGGGGGGACCCCAAAACGTCCCCTCCCCCCAGGGTGCCCCCCCGGGACCCCCAAAGGTCTCAGGAGGGGCCACGGCCCGGGGGGGAGGGGGGGGGTCCGGGCCCCTCCCCCCCCGGGGACCCAGGCGTCCGGGCCCCTCCCCCACCCCCCGCTGCCTCATGGAAACGGGCCCCTCCCCCCACCCCCCCACCCCCCCCCACTGCCTCATGGAAACGGCCCCGGGGCCGGACTGGGACCCTCCCAGTATCGACTGGGAGCGACCTCGGCCGCCCTTGGCCTGGCTGGGGGGGCACTGGGGGGGCACCAGTACAGCCGGCACCAGTACAACCAGTACAGCTGGTGCCAGTGTCACCAGTACAGCCAGTGCCAGAGACACCAGGGACACCAGTACAGCCAGCACCAGTATAACCAGTACAGCTAGTGCTAGGGACACCAATACAGCTGGCACCAGTGTCACCAGTACAGCCAGTGCCAGAGACACCAGGGACACCGATACAGCCAGAACCAGTGTGACCAGTACAGCCAGCACCAGGGACACCAGTACAGCCAGCACCAGTGCCATCAGTACGACCAGCTCCAGTATAACCAGTACACTCAGCACCAGGAATACCAGTGCCACCAGTACAGCCACTGCTGGGGACACCAGTATAAGCAGTACAGCCAGCACCAGGGACACCAGTATAACCAGTACAACCAGCACCAGGGATACCAGTGCCACCAGTACAGCCAGTGCTGGGGACACCAGTATAACCAGTACAGCCAGTACCAGGGATACCAGTGCCACCAGTCCAGCTGGCACCAGCGTCACCAGTACAGGCAGGGCCAGAGCCACCAGTATAACCAGTACAAGCAGGGAAAGCAGTGCCAGTGCCACCAGTGCCCCCAGTCCCAGTGAGAGCTTGGGGGGGGGGGGGGGTTGGGGGTCACGTGGGCGGGTGACGTCGTCGGCGGGGCCGGTATAAAAACCGGAGCCAGAACCGGGGCAGGGACCGGAGCCGGAGCCAAACCGGATCAAGACCCGGAACCGGAGCCGGCCAGAACCGGATTGGACCGGAACCGGATCAAAGCCCGGAGCTGGATTAGACCAGAACCGGATCAGGGACCGGAACCGGATCAGGGACCAGAACCGGATCAAAGCCCGGAGCTGGATTAGACCAGAACCGGATCAGGGACAGGAACCGGATTAAGGACTGGGGCCGGTACAAGGAGCGGAGCCGGATCCACTCAGAACCGGATCAGGCACCAGAACTGGATCAAGGCCCGGAACCGAATTAAGGACTGGAACCGGATCCCGGACCGGAGCCGGATCTGACCAGAACCGGACCAAAGCCCCGGAGCCGGATCCCAGCAGAACCGGATCAGGGGCCAGGAGGTCCCGGGGGTCCCGGGGGGGGTCTCAGGGGTCCCGGGGGGTCCCGGGGGTCCCGGGGGCGGGGATGAGCGGGGGGGCCCGCGGGGACCCCCCCTACGGCAGCGCCGGGGGCCGCGGGGCGGGGGGGCGCGGGGGGGCGCGGGGGGCCCGGTGCCCCCGGGGAAGCTGCAGCTGCTCGAGCGCTTCTTCACCCCCCGGGCCCCCCCGGGCGCCCCCTCCCCCTCCCCCTCCTCCTCCTCCTCCTCCTCCGGAGGGGGGGGAGGCCACCGCGGGGGGCCCCCCCGCTCGCCCCGAGGGGACCCCCTGAGGGACCCCCTGGGGCTCGGGGACCCCCTGGGGACATTTGGGGACCCCCTGGGGACCCTCGGGGACCCCCCTGACCCCCTCGGGGACCCCCTGGGGACCCTCGGGGACCCCGCCAGGCCCTCGGGCACCCGCCTGCGCCGGGGGCTGAGCCGCAGCCAGGAGCGGCTGCCCCCCAGGGCCGTCCCCGAGGGGCTGGGGGGCACCGTGGGGACCCTCGGGGACCCCCCAATGTCCCCCACGGGGGCCCCCCGCCGCCAGGGGCCGGGCCGAGGCCGGGGTCCCCGCCATGGCCCCCCCGGGACGGGGCTGCGGCGGGGGCAGAGCCGGAGCCAGGAGGGGCTGGGGGGGGCGGGGGGGGGGGGGGGGGGCGGGGGAGGCTCCCCCGGCGCTGGCGCTCGCTGGAAGCGGTGGGGGGGCCCCGGGGGGGTCCCCGCTTCTCCCGCTTCTTGGACGAGCTCACCCGGAGGGTGCTGAGCCCCGCGCACCTCCGCGCCCTGGGGTGGCCCCCCCGGCCCCTGCAGCCCCCCCTGGGGGGGGGCACCCCCCGGCCGCCGGCACCCCGCGCCCCCCAGGGCGCTCTGCCGGGGGGGGGCGGCCAGGAGGAGGAGGAGGAGGAGGAGGAGGAGGAGGAGGAGGAGGATGGGGGGCAGGTACGGGGCGCCGGGGTCCCCTTGTGGGGGGGGGCACCCAAATCCCCGGTCCCCTTGGGGGGGGGGCACCCAAATTCCGGGGTCCCCTTGTGGGGGGGGCACCCAAATCCCCGGTCCCCTTGGGGGGGGGGCACCCAAATTCCGGGGTCCCCTTGTGGGGGGGGCACCCAAACCCCTGGGCCCCCTTGGGGGGGGGGCACCCAAACCCTGGGTGCCCCCTGCCCTCCCCCTCCCTCCCGCAGGAGCCGGGGGCGGCCGGAGGCGCTGGGGGACCGAGGGGGTGAGTTGGGGGGGGGGGAGCGCTGGGGTGGTTTTGGGGGTCCTGGGGTGGTTTTGGGGGGGCAAGGGCAGTTTGGGGGGCTCTGGGGCAGTTCGGCGGGGGTTGGGCAGGTCTTGGGGGGTCCCTGGGGCAGTTGGGGGGGTCGGGGCAGTTGGGGGGTCCCTGGGGCAGTTTGGGGGGTCCCTGGGGCAGTTGGGGGGGTCGGGGCAGTTGGGGGGGGTCCCTGGGGCAGTTGGGGGGGGTCCCGGGCGGTTTTGGGGCTCCACAGCCGCTCCCCCCCCCCCCCCGCAGCCCCCCCCGCCGCGGGCGGAGCTCGACGCCCTCCGGGAGCGGATGGAGAGGTGAGGGGCGGGGCCTGGGCGGCCACGCCCACTGGGGGGCCCACGCCCACCGCGCCTATGGGGTGGGGTCGGTCTGGGCGGGGCTTAGAAGGGTCACACCCCGAGGGGCGGGGCTCTGTGCTCTCCACCACTGGGGGCCTCCAGTGCCTGAGCCCCAGTGCTCCCAGTGCTCCCAGTCCCCTTCTCAAGGGTCCCAGTACTCCCAGTGCCCCTCTCCAGAGCTCCCAGTGCTCCCAGTTCCCCCAGCGTGCCTTCCCAGTGCTCCCAGTCCCCCTCCCAGTGTTTCCAGTGCCCCTCCCAGGGCTTCCAATTCCCCATTTGCCCCTCCCAGGGCTCCCAGTGCTCCCAGTCCGCCTCCCCCAGGGTTCCCAGTGCTCCTAGTCCCCCCAGCGTGCCCTCCCAGTGCTCCCAGTGCCCCTCTCCAGGGCTCCCAGTGCTCCCAGTGCCCCCAGCGTGTCCTCCCAGTGCTCCCAGTGCCCCGCTCCAGGGCTCCCAGTGCTCCCAGTCCCCCCAGCGTGCCCTCCCAGTGCTCCCAGTGCCCCTCTCCAGGGCTCCCAGTGCTCCCAGTCCCCCCAGCGTGCCCTCCCAGTGCTCCCAGTGCCCCTCTCCAGGGCTCCCAGTGCTCCCAGTGCCCCCAGCGTACCCTCCCAGTGCTCCCAGTGCCCCTCTCCAGGGCTCCCAGTGCTCCCAGTCCCCCCAGCGTGCCCTCCCAGTGCTCCCAGTTCCCCCAGTTGGGTGTCCCCGCAGGCTCCAGGACGAATACGCCAACTCCCAGCGGCTCAACCGCCTCCTGGAGGAGCGACTGCGCGGCCTGGTGAGGGGCCCCGGCGCCGGGGGGCACCCAGGGGTGGGGGGCACCCAGGGGTGGGGGGGGGCCTAGGTGGGGAGGGGGCACGAGGGGGTGGGGGGCACTCGGGGGGGGCGCCCAGGTATGGGGGGGGCACCCAGGGGGTGGGGGGGCACCCGGGGGGGGCACCCAGGGGTGGGGGGGCACCCAGGCATCGGGGGGGGGGGGAGCTCAGGTATGGGGGGGGCACCCAGGGGGTGGGGGGCACGCGGGGGTTTGGGGGGCACCCAGGGGTGAGGGGGGCACCCAGGGGGTGGGGGGGCACCCGGGGGTTTGGGGGGCACCCAGGGGTGGGGGTGGGGGGCACCCAGGTATCGGGGGGGCACCCAGGGGTGGGGGGGCACCCAGGCATCGGGGGGGCACCCAGGGGGTGGGCGGCACCCGGGGGGGTGGGCACCCGGGGGGGGGGCACCCAGGGGTTTGGGGGGCACCCAGGTGTGGGGGGGGGGGCACCCACGCGTCGGGGCGCAGGCGCAGGCGGTGGCGCTGGAGCGGGTGACGCTGTCCCGACGCGTGGCCGAGGCGCTGCAGCGGGTGCTGGGGGGCCCCCCGGGCCTGCGCCCCCCCCGGGGGCCCCGGTGAGTGGGGGAGGGGGGATATGGGGGGGTGACCCTGGGGGGGGTGACCCTGGGGGGGGGGGGTGACACTGGGGGGGGTGACCCTGGGGGGGTGACACTGGGGGGGGGGGTGTGACCCTGGGGGGGGTGACCCTATGGGGGGACCCATGGGGAGAAGTGACATTAGTGGAGGGTGGGGGATGTTATGGGGGGCCCATGGGGGGGGACCCTATGGGGGGTGGCGGGGGGGGGGCTTGGGGGGGCCCTGGGGGGGGAGTGACCCTGGGGGGGAGGGGTGACCCTGGGGGGCACTGGGGGGCTTAATGGGGGGGTGACGCGGGGGGGCCCCCGTGTCCCCACAGGCGTCCAGTGAGGATGAGGAGGAAGGGCCTCTGCTGCCCCCCCCCGCCTTCAGGGACCCCCGGGGGGCCCCTGCCGTGATCCCCCACCCCCCCCCGCACCCCAATAAAGCACCCCCCCCCCCCCCCGCTGCGGCCGAGTCCGCCCGGGCCCCGGGGGGGGGGGGGGGGCTTGGAAACGAGGGGGGGGGGCATTAGGACCCCACCCCCACCATGGCCACGCCCCCAAGCAGAAACCACACCCACCCGGGAAAGCCCCGCTCCGAAGCCCCTCCCCTCCCCAAAGCCCCACCTCTCCAGGGTGTCAGGGATCCCGGTGGCTCCGCCCTCCCCTTCCCCCCCCCCCCAGGCCCCGCCCCCTGGAACCACCCCTGCTCCCCCCCGCAACTGCCCCCAACACCCCCAACAGCCCCAGGGACCCCAAAACTGCCCCGGCCCCCCAAACTCCCCCAGGGACCCCCCCAACTGCCCCCACCCACCCCCAAACTGCCCCCAACCCCCCAAACTCCCCCAGGGACCCCCCAACTGCCCCCACCCGGCCCCAAACTGTCCCAGGGACCCCTCAAACTGCCCCCGGGACCCCAAAACTGCCCCCAGCCCCCCCAAAACTCCCCCAGGGACCCCCCCAACTGCCCCCAACCCCCCCCAAACTGCCCCAGGGACCCCAAAACTGCCCCGGCCCCCCCCAAACTGCCCCAAGGACCCCCCAACTGCCCCCAACCCCCCCAAATTGCCTCAGGGACCCCAAAACTGCCCCCAACCCCCCCAAAACTGCCTCAGGGACCCCCCCAACTGCCCCCAGCCCCCCCAACCACCCCAGGGCCCCCAAGGAGCCATTTCGGGGGTCCCCCAGCCCCTTTGGGGGTGCCCCCCCCCCCCCCCCAACCCAGCCCCCCGCGGCCGTCCACCACCGCCTTTATTGGGAGGAGGGGGGGGCTCGGTGCCCCCAGCCCCATCGCGGCCGGGGGCGGGGCGGGGCGGGGCGGGGCGGGGCGGGGCGTGGCGGGGCGGGGTCAGTCGGCGGGGCAGAGGCGGCTGGCGATGTCGTCCAGCAGCCAGTCGATGCCGGCCAGGAGGTTGTGGCCGGTGAAGGCCGAGCAGCCCTGGATGCACCAATGGTGGCTCCGGATGGCGTCCAGCTCCAGGGCCTGCGGGGGGACCCGGGGGTCTGGGGGGGGCCACGGGACCCCCCCCCCCCCCCGAGACCCAGGGGGGACCCCAGACTCCCCCCCACCCAGGGACCCGGGCGGCCACGAGTGGCCCCGGGACCCCCCCCCCCACCCAGGGACCCGGGCGTCTGGTGGGGCCACGGGAACACCCCCCCCCCCACGGCCATGGGGGGCCATGGGACCCCCTCCCCCACCCAGGGACCCAGGGGGGACCCCAGACCCCCCACCCAGGGCCCCGGCCGCCCCCGAGTGGCCACGGGCCCCCCCCCCCCACCCAGGGACCCAGTGGGGACCCCACACACCCCCCACCCAGGGACCCAGGCGTCCATGAGGGGCCATGGGACCCCACCCCCACCCCCCCCAGGGACCCGGGCGTCTGGGGGGGGGGGGCCCAGGGGTTTTGGGGGGGCCCCGGGGGGGGTTTTGGGGGGCCCCAGGTGGCCGCGCACCTCGCGGATGGCGCTGGCCGGGAGGGCGCCGGGCAGGTCCTGCTTGTTGGCGAAGACGAGGAGGGTGGCCCCGGCCAGGCGCTGGGGAGGGGGCGGCGGCGGTGTCACCTCCCCCCCCCACCCCGTGACCCCCAGGTCCCCATCACGACCCGTGTCCCCATGTCCCCATCGTGCCCCCATGTCCTCGTGTCCCCCGTGACCCCCATGTCCCCCCCCCCACACCCCCGTGTCCCCATGTCCCTCGTGTCCCCCCCCACCCTCGTGTCCCCACGTCCCCCCCACACCCCCTTGTCCCCCACGTCCCCATGTCCCCCCCGTGTCCCCACGTGTGTGTCCCCCCCCCCCCCGTGTCCCCCCGAGCCCCAGGTCCCCGCCGCGGCCCCGTCACCTCCTCGCGCAGGAGCCCGCGCAGCTCGCGGGCGCAGAGCTGGAGGCGCTGCCGGTCGCCGCTGTCGACCACCCAGACGAGGCCGTCGGTGCTCTCGAAGTAATTGCGCCAATAGGAGCGCAGGGAGCTCTGCCCGCCCACGTCCCAGACGTTCAGCTTGAACCTGGGGCAACATGGCCGCCGTCATGGCTGCCAATATGGCTGCCAACATGGCCGCCTGCGTCGGCCTCTGCCACTGCCAACATGGCCGCCGTCATGGCTGCCAATATGGCTGCCAACATGGCCGCCTGCGTCGGCCTCTGCCACTGCCAACATGGCCGCCGTCATGGCTGCCAATATGGCTGCCAACATGGCCGCCTGCGTCGGCCTCTGCCACTGCCAACATGGCCGCCGTCATGGCTGCCAATATGGCTGCCAACATGGCCGCCTGCGTCGGCCTCTGCCACTGCCAACATGGCCGCCGTCATGGCTGCCAATATGGCTGCCAACATGGCCGCCTGCGTCGGCCTCTGCCACTGCCAACATGGCCGCCATCATGGTGGCCAACGTGGCCACCAACATGGCTGCCAACGTGGCTGCCATCATTGGCCTCTGGCACCGCCACCATGGCCACCAACACGATCAATGTGGCCACCCCCGCCATGACCAATGTGGCCACCATTGTGAGCTACAAGACCACCACCCCTGTGATCAGCGTGGCCACCGCCCTGACTTGTGGGCCACCACTATGATCAACGTGGCCACCGCCTTGACCAACGTGGTCACCATGGCCATGGCCAACGTGGCCACCATCCTGAGCTACAAGACCACCATCACTGCCACTGCCGTGGCCAAGGTGGCCACCGCCATGACCAACATGGCCACCGGCGCCATGGCCAAGGTGGCCACCACCGTGATCAGTGTGGCCACCACCATGACCAAGGTGGCCACCGTCCTCAGCTACAAGATCACCATCACTGCCCCCATTGTGGCCACCATGGCCACCACCATGACCAACATGGCCACCAGTGCCATGGCCAAGGTGGCCACCACCGTGATCCGCGTGGCCACCACCATGACCAAGGTGGCCACCAGTGCCATGGCCAGTGTGGCCAGCACCATGACCAAGGTGGCCACCATCCTCAGCTACAAGACCACCATCACTGGCACCGCCATGACCAAGGTGGCCACCACCATGACCAAGGTGGCCCCCAGTGCCATGGCCAAGGTGGCCACCACCGTGATCAGCGCGGCCACCGCCATGACCAAGGTGGCCACCACCATGACCAATGTGGCCACCAGTGCCGTGGCCACCATGGCCACCACCATGACCAACGTGGCCACCAGTGCCATGGCCAAGGTGGCCACCACTGCGATCAGCGTGGCCACCACCATGACCAAGGTGGCCCCCAGTGCCATGGCCAAGGTGGCCACCACCGTGATCAGCGCGGCCACCGCCATGACCAAGGTGGCCATCCGCCATGACCATCCTGTGCTACGAGCCCTCCATCACCGCCCCCGGCATGGCCACCATGGCCGCTACCATGACAACCAAGCCCGCCATCACCCCCGCGGCCACCGCGGCCACCGCCCCGGTGGCCCGGTGGCCCGGCGGCTCACCCGCGGTGCTCCAGGGTCTTGATGTTGAAGCCGAGGGTGGGGGAGATGGTGGCCACGTCCTCCCCGTTGAAGCGCTTCAGCAGCGTCGTCTTCCCCGCGTTGTCCAGGCCCCTGCCCGGGGGGGGCGGGGCGGTGGGGGCCACGCCCACCGGCCACGCCCACCGGCCCCGCCCACCGGCCCGCCCACGCCCCTTCCCACAGCCCACCCGCCTCGCCCCCACCTTGCAGCTGGGCCCTGCCCCTTCAGACCGGGCCCCGCCCCCTTCACACCAGGCCCCACCCCTTCGCAGCCAGCCCCGCCCCTTCACGCCCAGCCCCACCCTGGCCGTTGGCCCCGCCCCTACGCTCCCAGCCCCTTCACTCCCAGCCCCACCCCCTGATTGGCCCCGCCCTTTAGCCCCACCCCCTCTCCCTGTGCCACTCCCATGGGCCCCTTAGCCCCACCCCCGCGCTAGCCCCGCCCCGAGCCGTCGGCCCCACCCCTCCATGCTGACACCACGCCCCCTCCCATTGGCTTCCCCCCCCCCCAGCCCCCGACCCGGCTCCCCCCCCCCCCCCCGCCCCCTTCCCCCCCCCGGACTCCGGCCCGGCCCCGCCCCGCCCCCCTCGGGCCCCGCCCCCCGGCCCCACCCACAGCACGAGCAGCCGCAGCTCGCGCTCCTTCTCCCGCATCTTCTTCAGGATCGTCAGCAGCCCCATGGCCGCCGCGCGCGCCGCCGCCCGGCCACGCCCCCCGCCGCTCCGCTTCCGGCTCTGCGCCGGCAGCGCTCGGCGCCCCCTGCAGGGGAGGAGGAGCCCCGGCGGGGGGGTGGTGGGCGTGGCTCGGGCGGGGCGGGGCCGTGGCCGGGCGGGGTGGGGGGACAGGACACGCCCCCCGCCATGGCCGCCCTCCGCCTCCTGCTGCTGCTGCTGCTGCTGCTGCTGCCCCCGGCCCTGCCCGACCGCCCCGCCCCCGCCTGCCGCCTCCAGTGTAAGCGGGGGGACCCCACCCCCCCCCGGAACCGCCCCCTCTCGAGAGACCCCCCCCGAGGGACCCCCCACCCCCCAGGAACCCCCCCCCCAGGGACCCCCCCCCCGCCGAGGGACCCCCCACCCCCCAGGGACCCCCCCGAGGACCCTCCCCCGCTCACTGAGGAACCCCCACCCCCGAGGGACCCCCCTCCCCCCGAGAGACCCCCCCCCCGAGGGACCCAGGGTTTTGGGTCCCCCCCCCCAGGGCCCCAGGGTTTTGGGACCCCCCGGGGTTTTGGCCCCTCCCCCCCGTGGGTGCCCCCCCCCCCAAGGCCCCAGGATTTTGGGACCCCCAGGGTTTTGACCCCTCCCCCCCCCCGTGGGTGCCCCCCCCCCAGGGCCCCAGGGTTTTGGGACCCCCCAGGGTTTTGGCCCCTCCCCCCCCCCCCCCCGTGGGTGCCCCCCCCGAAGCCCCAGGATTTTGGGACCCCCCAGGGTTTTGGCCCCTCCCCCCCCCCGTGGGTGCCCCCCCCCCCCAGGGCCCCAGGGTTTTGGGACCCCCCAGGGTTTTGGCCCCTCCCCCCCCGTGGGTGCCCCCCCCCCCAGGGCCCCAGGATTTTGACCCCTCCCCCCGTGGGTGCCCCCCCCCGGGCCCCAGGGTTTTGGGACCCCCCGGGGTTTTGGCCCCTCCCCCCCCGTGGGTGCCCCCCCCCACCGGTGCCCGCAGGGGTGCAGGTGGGGCCGGGCGCCGGGGGGTGCCGGGGGGGGGCGGCGGCCGCCTGCGTGGGCCACTGCGAGTCCAGCGCCTTCCCCTCCCCCCGCGCCGTCCTGGCCGCCAGCCGCCGCCCCCGCACCTCCCTCGCCCGCTGCTGCACCATCGCCCGCGCGCACAAGGTGGGCGTGCGAGGGTGCGCGACGGGGTGCGAGGGGGTGTGAGGGGGTGTGCGAGGGGGTGTAAAGGGCGTGCGAGGGTGTGATGGGGGTGTGAGGGGGTGCGAGGGGGTGTGCGAGGGGGTGTAAAGGGCGTGCGAGGGTGTGATGGGGGTGTGAGGGGTGCGAGGGGGTGTGCGAGGGGGTGTAAAGGGCGTGCGAGGGTGTGATGGGGGTGTGAGGGGTGCGAGGGGGTGTGCGAGGGGGTGTAAAGGGCGTGCGAGGGCGCGCGGGGCCGTGCGAGGGGGTGCGAGGGGGTGTGAGGGGGTGCGAGGGGGTGTGCGAGGGGGTGTAAAGGGCGTGCGAGGGGGTGTGCGAGGGTGCGATGGGGGTGTAAAGGGCGTGCGAGGTCGTGCGGGGGTGCGCGACGGGGTGCGAGGGTGTGTGAGGGGGTGCGAGGGGGTGTGAGAGGTGCGAGGGGGTGTGCGAGGGTGTGATGGGGTGTAAGGGTGTGCGAGGGGGTGTGAGGGTGTGAGGGGGTGTAAGGGTGTGCAAGGGGGTGTGAGGGTGTGAGGGGGTGTGTGAGGGTGTGATGGGGTGTAAGGGTGTGTGAGGGCGTGTGAGGGTGTGTGAGGTGGTGTGCGAGGGCGCAATGGGGTGTAAGTGTGTGTGAGGGGGTGTGTGAGGGTGCGATGGGGGTGTAAAGGGTGTGCGGGGGCGTGCGAGGGGGTGTGCGAGGGCGCGATGGGGTGTAAGCGTGTGTGAGGGGGTGTGCGAGGGTGCGATGAGGGTGTAAAGGGTGTGCGGGGGCGTGCGAGGTGGTGTGTGAGGGTGTGATGGGGTGTAAGGGTGTGCGAGGGGGTGTGCGAGGGTGTGATGGGGTGTAAGGGTGTGCGAGGGCGTGCGAGGGGGCGAGGAGCACGCGGGCGTGCGGGAGCGTGCGAGGGGGCGTGGGAGGGCGCGAGGGCGGGGGCCGAGGCCCCGGGCGGGGCGGGGCATGGGAGGGCGTGGCCCGGCCCCGCCCGGTGCCAGCCCCGCCCCGCGCCCCGCCCAGGTGCGGGTGACGCTGCGCTGCCCGGGGGGCGCCCGCCGCCGCCTCCAGACGGTCTCGGCCCGCGGCTGCCGCTGCGACATGTGCCGCCTCGCCCGCTACTGACCCCCAACTGGGACCCCCCAACTGGGACCCCCCCAACTGGGACCCCCAACAACTGGGACCCCTGCACCCGGACCCCCAACTGGGACCCCCCCAACTGGGACCCCCCCACCTGGACCCCCAACTGGGATCCCAACTGGGACCCCCCCAACTGGGACCCCCAACTGGGACCCCCAACTGGGACACCCCCAACTGGGACACCCCCAACTGGGATCCCAACTGGGACCCCCCCCAACTGGGACCCCCAACTGGGACCCCCCAACTGGGACCCCCCCAACTGGGACCCCCCAACTGGGACCCCCAACAACTGGGACCCCTGCACCCGGACCCCCAACTGGGACCCCCCCAACTGGGACCCCCCCACCTGGACCCCCAACTGGGATCCCAACTGGGACCCCCCAACTGGGACCCCCCAACTGGGACCCCCCCACCCGGACCCCCAACTGGGACCCCCAACTGGGACACCCCCAACTGGGACACCCCCAACTGGGATCCCACCTGGGACCCCCCCCAACTGGGACCCCCAACTGGGACCCCCCCACCCGGACCCCCAACTGGGCCCCCCCCAACTGGGACCCCCAACTGGGACCCCCAACTGGGACCCCCCCACCCGGACCCCCAACTGGGACCCCCAACTGGGACACCCCCAACTGGGACACCCCCAACTGGGATCCCAACTGGGACCCCCCCAACTGGGACCCCCAACTGGGACCCCCCACCCGGACCCCCAACTGGGACCCCCAACTGGGACCCCCAACAACTGGGACCCCCCCACCCGGACCCCCAACTGGGACCCCCAACTGGGACACCCCCAACTGGGACCCCCAACAACTGGGACCCCCCCCACCCGGACCCCCAACTGGGACCCCCAGCTGGGACCCCCCACCCGGACCCCCAATTGGGACCCCCCAACTGGGACATCCCCAACTGGGACCCCCAACTGGGACCCCCAAACCCAGGACCCCCCAACCAGCCCCCCCCGCCAGGGGCCCCCCCCGCCCCCCCCAACCAGGCCCCCCCCCGGGACCCCAACCTGGGACCCCCCAACCAGGACCCCCACCCGCACCCCCAAACCCGGGACCCCCACCTTCACCCCCCAACTGGGACCCCTGCCCGCACCCCAACCCTGGCACCCCCAAACTGGCGCCCCCGAACGGCGCCCCCCCAACCCGGGCCCCCCCCAACCAGGACCCCCACCCCCACCCCAAACCTGGGACCCCAAATCTGGGACACCCCCCCCCCGGGTGCTGGGGACCCCCCCGGGATGTGGGGTCCCCCCAGATGTTGGGGTCCCCCCAGATGTCAGGGTCCTCCCGGATGCCTTGGGCCCCCCAGATGTTGGGGACCCCTTCAGATGCCTTGCCCCCCCCCCCCCCGAATGTGGGGTCCCCCCCGGATTCGGGGACCCCCCCAGATGTCGGGGACCCCCCCCCAGATGTTGGGGGACCCCCCCAGATGTCGGGGTCCCCCCGCCGGGACGCGCCCCAAGTGCCATTAAACGAAGCTGCAGGATGACAGAGTGGTGGTGGGGGGGGGGGGGCCGGGATTTTGGGGGGCCCCCAGGATTTTGGGGGGGCCCTGGGGCTTGGGGGGCCCTGGGGTTTCGGGGGGCCCCGGGATTTTGGGGGGGCCCTGGGGCTTGGGGGGCCCTGGGGTTTTGGGGGGGGCCCCGGGATTTTGGGGGGGCCCCCAGGATTTTGGGGGGCCCCAGGATTTTGGGGGGCCCTGGGGCTTGGGGGCCCTGGGGTTTTGGGGGGGCCCCGGGATTTTGGGGGGCCCCCAGGATTTTTGGGGGGCCCCAGGATTTTGGGGGGCCCTGGGGCTTGGGGGGCCCTGGGGTTTTGGGGGGGCCCCGGGATTTTGGGGGGCCCCCAGGATTTTTGGGGGGGCCCCAGGATTTTGGGGGGCCCTGGGGCTTGGGGGGCCCTGGGGTTTGGGGGGGCCCCCAGGATTTTGGGGGGCCCTGGGGTTTTGGGGGGCCCTGGGGTTTCGGGGGGCCCCGGGATTTTGGGGGGCCCTGGGGCTTGGGGGGCCCTGGGGTTTTGGGGGGGCCCCGGGATTTTGGGGGGCCCTGGGGCTTGGGGGGCCCTGGGGTTTGGGGGCCCCGGGATTTTGGGGGGCCCTGGGGCTTGGGGGGCCCTGGGGTTTGGGGGGGCCCCAGGGTTTGGGGGGGCCCCAGGATTTTGGGGGCCCTGGAGCTTGGGGGGCCCTGGGGTTTTGGGGGGCCCCCAGGATTTTGGGGGGCCCTGGGGTTTTGGGGGGCCCTGGGGCTTGGGGGGCCCTGGGGTTTCGGGGGGCCCCGGGATTTTGGGGGGGCCCTGGGGCTTGGGGGGCCCTGGGGTTTTGGGGGGGCCCCGGGATTTTGGGGGGCCCTGGGGCTTGGGGGGGCCCTGGGGTTTGGGGGGGGGCCCCAGGATTTGGGGGGGGCCCCAGGATTTTGGGGGGGGCCCTGGGGCTTGGGGGGCCCTGGGGTTTTGGGGGGCCCCGGGATTTTGGGGGGCCCCCAGGATTTTGGGGGGGCCCCAGGATTTTGGGGGGGCCCTGGGGCTTGGGGGGGCCCTGGGGTTTGGGGGGGGCCCCCAGGATTTTGGGGGGGCCCTGGGGTTTTGGGGGGGCCCTGGGGTTTCGGGGGGGGCCCGGGAGTTTGGGGGGCCCTGGGGCTTGGGGGGGCCCTGGGGTTTGGGGGGGCCCCAGGATTTGGGGGGGGCCCCAGGATTTTGGGGGGGGCCCTGGGGCTTGGGGGGCCCTGGGGTTTGGGGGGCCCCAGGATTTTGGGGGGGCCCTGGAGCTTGGGGGGCCCTGGGGTTTTGGGGGGGCCCCCAGGATTTTGGGGGGCCCTGGGGTTTTGGGGGGGCCCTGGGGTTTGGGGGGGGACCCCAGGATTTTGGGGGGCCCTGGGGTTTTGGGGGGGCCCCGGGATTCGGGGGGGCCCGGGGGTGCGGGGGGGGGACCCCCACAAATTGGGGGGCACCAGGCGTTTGGGGGGGGGGGGGGGCCTGGAGTTTTGGGGGGTCCCAGGGGTTGGGGGGGGATGGGGGGTTCAGGGGGAGCCGCGGGGGCCGGGCACGGGGCCACACCCGTGGGTGACGTCACAGTGACGTCATTTATCGCCCCCCACCAGCGCCGTGGTGGATCCCCGCGTGTCCCCAGCCCGGGGGGGGTGGGGGTGGGGGTGTCCGGCCCCGCCCCCTCACCCAGGCCCCGCCCCCGCTCGTGGGGGGGTGGGGTCACCGGGGGGGGTCAAAGGTCGCCGCGCCCCGCGGTACTTCCGGGTCATCGCTGGGGGCCCGGGGCCGTCCCCGCCGCCACCGGCCCCCGCCGCTACTTCCGCCTCCGTCACTTCCGCCCCGTCGCCGTGGCAACGCCCTCCCCGAGAGCCCGCCCCCAGCGGAAGGGGGCGGAGAGGAGCAGCCCTCCGCTAACCCGCCCCTTCGCCCCTCCCCTCGGCCAATGGGGAGGGCGCGGGGGCGGGACCGGAAGCGGAAGCGGCGAGGCGCGGGCAGGCGCGGCGGGAGCGGAGCGGCGGGATGCGGCGCTGGGCCTCGGCCTGGCCGGAGGCGCTGAAGGCCCGGGCCGCCCGTTACGCGCTGGAGCGATCGCTCGGTCCCTTCCTGGAGGAGCGGCTGCGGCTGGAGCAGCTCAGCCTCGACCTCCGCGGCGGGACCGGGGCCCTGCGCGACCTCCGCCTGCGCGCCGCGGTGAGGCCCGGCCGGGGGGGAGGGGGGCGGGGGCCCGGTGCGTGTGTGCCGCCGCGGCGGGGGGCACTGAGCGCCGCTTCCCCCTCCCCCAGGCGGTGGATGAGGTGCTGGCGGCGGCGGGGGCGCCGCTGGAGCTGCGGGAGGGCTCCCTGGGCGCCGTCAGCGTCACCGTGCCCTGGGCCGCGCTGGGCACCCGGCCCTGCCGCCTGCGGGTCACCGGGCTGCGCCTGGCCCTCGGCCCCCGTGAGTGGGCCCCGCCGCCCCCCGCGTCCCCTCTCGCCCCCCGTCACCCCCCCGGAGTCACCGGGTCCCCTGTCACCCCCCCCACGGGGCCCTGTCACAGCCCCCGGGGTCCCCTGTCACCCCCTGTCACCCCCCCGCAGTCGCTGGGTCCCCTGTCACCCCCCCAGAGTCACCGGGTCCCCTGTCACCCCCCCACGGGGCCCTGTCACAGCCCCCGGGGTCCCCTGTCACCCCCTGTCACCCCCCGGAGTCACCGGGTCCCCTGTCACCCCCACTGGGGCCCTGTCACAGCCCCCGGGGTCCCCTGTCACCCCCTGTCACCCCCCCGCAGTCACCGGGTCCCCTCTCACCCCCTGTCACCCCCCGGAGTCACCGGGTCCCCTCTCACCCCCACGGGGCCCTGTCACAGCCCCCGGGGTCCCCTGTCACCCCCTGTCACCCCCCGCAGTCACCGGGTCCCCTGTCACCCCCTGTCACCCCCCCCTGGAGTCACCGGGTCCCCTGTCACCCCTGTCACCCCCCGGGGCCCTGTCACAGCCCCCGGGGTTCCCTGTCACCCCCTGTCACCCCCCGCAGTCACCGGGTCCCCTGTCACCCCCACGGGGCCCTGTCACAGCCCCCGGGGTCCCCTGTCACCCCCTGTCACCCCCGCAGTCACCGGGTCCCCCGTCACCCCCCACTGGGGCCCTGTCTCAGCCCCCGGGGTCCCCTGTCACCCCCTGTCACCCCCCCGGAGTCACCGGGTCCCCTGTCACCCCCCACTGGGGCCCTGTCACAGCCCCCGGGGTCCCCTCTCACCCCCTGTCACCCCCCGCAGTCACCGGGTCCCCTGTCACCCCCACGGGGCCCTGTCACAGCCCCCGGGGTCCCCTGTCACCCCCTGTCACCCCCCGCAGTCACCGGGTCCCCTGTCACCCCCTGTCACCCCCCGGAGTCACCGGGTCCCCTCTCACCCCCCACGGGGCCCTGTCACAGCCCCCGGGGTCCCCTGTCACCCCCTGTCACCCCCCCGCAGTCACCGGGTCCCCTGTCACCCCCTGTCACCCCCCGGAGTCACCGGGTCCCCTGTCACCCCCACGGGGCCCTGTCACAGCCCCCGGGGTCCCCTGTCACCCCCTGTCACCCCCCCGCAGTCACCGGGTCCCCTGTCACCCCCCACGGGGCCCTGTCACAGCCCCCGGGGTCCCCTGTCACCCCCTGTCACCCCCCGCAGTCACCGGGTCCCCCGTCACCCCCACTGGGGCCCTGTCACAGCCCCCGGGGTCCCCTGTCACCCCCTGTCACCCCCCCGCAGTCACCGGGTCCCCTGTCACCCCCCACGGGGCCCTGTCACAGCCCCCGGGGTCCCCTGTCACCCCCTGTCACCCCCCGGAGTCACCGGGTCCCCT
This sequence comes from Nipponia nippon, assembly GCF_047370975.1. Classification (NCBI taxonomy): domain Eukaryota; kingdom Metazoa; phylum Chordata; class Aves; order Pelecaniformes; family Threskiornithidae; genus Nipponia; species Nipponia nippon. Next base: position 408,516 of record NW_028262356.1, on the reverse strand, counting down.
GTCACCCCCACTGGGGCCCTGTCACAGCCCCCGGGGTCCCCTGTCACCCCCTGTCACCCCCCGCAGTCGCTGGGTCCCCTGTCACCCCCTGTCACCCCCCCAGAGTCACCGGGTCCCCTGTCACCCCCACGGGGCCCTGTCACAGCCCCCGGGGTCCCCTGTCACCCCCTGTCACCCCCCGGAGTCACCGGGTCCCCTGTCACCCCCCACTGGGGCCCTGTCATAGCCCCCCGGGGTCCCCTCTCACCCCCTGTCACCCCCCCAGAGTCACTGGGTCCCCTCTCACCCCCACTGGGGCCCTGTCACAGCCCCCGGGGTCCCCTGTCACCCCCTGTCACCCCCCGCAGTCGCTGGGTCCCCTGTCACCCCCTGTCGCCCCCCGCAGTCACCGGGTCCCCTCTCACCCCCTGTCACCCCCCAGAGTCACCGGGTCCCCTGTCACCCCCCACGGGGCCCTGTCACAGCCCCCGGGGTCCCCTCTCACCCCCTGTCGCCCCCGCAGTCACCGGGTCCCCTCTCACCCCCTGTCACCCCCCAGAGTCACTGGGTCCCCTCTCACCCCCACGGGGCCCTGTCACAGCCCCCGGGGTCCCCTGTCACCCCCTGTCACCCCCCCGCAGTCGCTGGGTCCCCTGTCACCCCCCAGAGTCACCGGGTCCCCTGTCACCCCCACGGGGCCCTGTCGCCCCCGGGGTCCCCTGTCACCGGGTCCCCTCTCACCCCCTGTCACCCCCAGAGTCACCGGGTCCCCTGTCACCCCCACGGGGCCCTGTCACAGCCCCCGGGGTCCCCTGTCACCCCCTGTCGCCCCCGCAGTCACCGGGTCCCCTCTCACCCCCTGTCACCCCCCCAGAGTCACTGGGTCCCCTCTCACCCCCACGGGGCCCTGTCACAGCCCCTGGGGTCCCCTGTCACCCCCTGGAGTCACCGGGTCCCCTGGTCCCCTGTCACCCCCCCATGGCCCTGTCACAGCCCCCTGAGGTCCCTTGTCACCCCCCAGGCCTCTGCCACCCCCTCTGGGGTCCCTTGGTGCCTGTCACCCCCCCAGAGTCACTGGGTCCCCTGTCACCCACCCACGGGGCCCTGTCACAGCCCCCGGGGTCCCCTGTCACCCCCTGTCACCCCCCCGCAGTCGCCGGGTCCCCTCTCACCCCCTGTCACCCCCCGGAGTCACCGGGTCCCCTCTCACCCCCTGTCACCCCCCAGAGTCACCGGGTCCCCTGTCACCCCCACGGGGCCCTGTCACAGCCCCTGGGGTCCCCTGCCCCCCCCCCTGAGTCACCGGGTCCCCCCCCCCCCCCTGTCACCCCCCCCGGAGTCACTGGGTCCCCTGTCACCCCCCACTGGGGCCCTGTCACAGCCCCTGGGGTCCCCTGTCACCCCCCTGGAGTCACCGGGTCCCCTGGTCCCGTCACCCCCATGCCCTGTCACAGCCCCCTGAGGTCCCTTGTCACCCCCCAGGCCCCTGCCACCCCCTCTGGGGTCCCTTGGTGCCTGTCACCCCCCCCCCCCCCCCGAGCCCATGAGTCCCCTGTCACCCACCCATGACCCTGTCACAGCCCCCGGGGTCCCCTGTCACCCCCCCATGGCCCTGTCACAGCCCCCTGAGGTCCCTTGTCACCCCCAGGCCTCTGCCACCCCCTCTGGGGTCCCCTGTCAGCCCCCCCCCCCGGGGTCCCCAGGCCTCCTGTCACTCCCCACTGGGGCCCTGTCACCCCTCTGGGCCTCTGCCACCCCTGTGGCACCTTTTGGTGTCACTTGTGCCCTGTCACCCTCCCTGGGTCCTTGTCACCCGCCTCGGGCCTCTGCCACCCCCTCTGGGGTCCCTTGTTCCCTGTCACCCCCTCCATGGCCCTGTCACAGCCCCGCAGGGTCCCTTGTCACCCCCCCGGTCTCTGTTACCCTCCCTGATGTCCCCTGTCACCTATTCTGGTGTCCCTTGTCCCCTCTCAGCCCCCCCCCCGGTCGATGTCACACCTTGCCATGGCCTTTGTCACCTCCACGGGTCCATTGTCACACTCTCCTGGGGTCACCTGTGCCTTGTCACACCCCCCTGGGGTCCCTGTCACCCCCTGTGTCCCTGTCACCCCCTCCACATCCCTGTCACGGGGTTCCCTGTCACCCGCCCTTGTCCCTCCCCCGTGTCCGTGTCACAGCCCCCCGGGGTTCCTTGTCACTTCTCCGGGTTTTTGTCACTCTCTCTGGTGTCACCGGTGCTTTGTCACAGTGTCCTCGAATACACCTCGTTTCTGGTGTTGTTTGGCACTGTCTAGAGCCCTTGTTGGTGTCCTTTGTCACCTCCACGGGTCCCTTGTACCAGCCCTCAGGGTCACCTGTCCCTTGTCACATCCCGGGGGGGTCCCTGTCACCCCCCCCCCCGGGGTCACCTGTTCCTTGTTGCACCCCAGTGGGGGTCTTGTCAGCCTCCCAGTCCCTGTCACGGTTCCCTGGGGTTCTTTGTCACCGTCTCAGTCCGTGTCACACATTGCTGGTGTGCCTTGTCACCTGCACAGGTCCCTGTCACCCCCTCGGAACCCCCCAGGTCCCCTGTCACAGCCTCCCTGGGTCCCTGTCACCCTCCCAGACCCTGTCACACACTGCTGGTGTCCCTCGTCACCTCCGTGGATTTCCTGTCACCCCCTCGGAGCCCCCCCTGTCACCCCCTGGGTCTCCTGTCACCCCCCCAGCCCCTGTCACAGCCTCTCTGGGTCCTTGTCACACACTGTTGGTGTCCCTTGTCACCTGTACAGGTCTCTGTCACCCCCTCGGAGCCCCCCGGGTCCCCTGTCACAGCCCCCCAGGTCTCCTGTCACCCGTTTGGTTCCTGTCACCCACTGCTGGTGTCCCTTGTCACCTTCATGGATCCCTGTCACCCCCTCAGAGCCCCCCCAGGTCCCCTGTCACCCCCCCCAGCCCGTGTCACAGGCCCCTGCGTCCCTGTCACCCTCCCAGACCCTGTCACCCGCTCTTGGTGTCCCTTGTCACCTGCACGGCTCCCTGTCACCCCCTCGGAGCCCCCCAGGCCCCCTGTCACCCCTCCGGTCCCCTGTCACCCCCCCCCAGCCCCTGTCACAGGCCCCCTGGGGTCCCTGTCACCCCCTCACGCCATGTCCGTCCCCCCCCCCCCGTGTCCCCAGTGCCCCCCTCGGTCCCCCCGTGTCCCCCCCGGCCTGGCGCCATTCCCCCGTGTCCCCGCAGGGCAGCAGGGGGGACAGGGCCGGGTCCCCCCCGGGACAGCAGGAGCCGGGCCGGGACCCCCCCCCGGAGCTGCCCCCCCCCGAGGGGCTGGAGGCGCTGGCCCCCACCATCGACGCAGGTGGGGGGGCTGGGAGGGGCTGGGGGGGGGCTGGGAGGACCCAGGCGTCTGGGGGGACCCCAGGGGCCGGGGGGACACACTGGGGGATACTGGGGGCTGGGGGGGCCACTGGGGGACCCTGGGGGCCAGTGGGTGGCAGGGGGGGCACTGGGGGGAGCCAGGGGTCTGCGGGGGTGAACTGGGGGACCCTGGGGACTGGGGGAGCTGGGGGGGCACTGGGGGGGACCCTGGGGGCCAGTGGGTGGCAGGGGGGACACTGGGGGGAGCAAGGGGTCTGCGGGGGTGAACTGGGGGACCCTGGGGACTGGGGGAGCTGGGGGGGAACTGGGGGGACCCGGGGAGCTGGGGGGGGGACTGGGGGGAGAACTGGGGGGACCCAGGGGTCTGGGTGGGGAACTGGGGGGATCCAGGGGTCTGGGGGGACCTGGGGGGAACTGGGGGGACCCGGGGAGCTGGGGGGAACTGGGGGGACTGGGGGGGGGAACTGGGGGGACCCAGGCGTCGGAGGGGGAGCTGGGGGGGTCTGAGGTCTCCAGGGGGACCCAGGCGTCCGGGGCGGGGGCTCGGGGTCTCCCCTGGGTGCGGGGGGGTGGGGGTGGGGGCGGGGGGCCGTGCCTCAGTTTCCCCCCCCCCCCCCCCCAGTGCTGCGGCGGCTGCGGGTGGAGCTGGAGGACGCGGTGCTGCGGCTGGAGCTGCCCCCCGCCGGCCCCCAGCCCGGGGCCGCCCTCGAGCTGCGCCTGCCCAGGTGGGGGGGCACCCGGGGGGCACCCAGGGGCTGGGGGGGGCAAGGGGGCACGTGGGGGAGGGGGCAAGGGGGGCACGTGGGGGGGCACCCAGGGGCTGGGGGGGCCAAGGGGGCACCCAGGGATTGGGGAGGGGCAAGGGGGCACGTGGGGGGGCACCCAGGAGCTGGGGGGGAAGGGGGCACCTGGGGGGGGGGGGCAAAGGGGCTGGGGGGGACAAGGGGGCACGTGGGGGGGGCAAGGGGGCACCCGGGGGGCACCCAGGGGCTGGGGGGGGCAAGGGGGCACCCAGGGATTGGGGAGGGGCAAGGGGGCACCCGGGGGGCACCCAGGGGCTGGGGGGGGAAGGGGGCACCTGGGGGGGGGGCAAAGGGGCTGGGGGGGGCAAGGGGGCACGTGGGGGGCTGGGGGGGGCAAGGGGGCTGGGGGGGCAAGGGGGCACCCGGGGGGCACCCAGGGGCTGGGGGGAGGCACCCAGGGGCTGGGGGGGGGCAAAGGGGCACGTGGGGGGCACCCAGGGGCTGGGGGGGGCAAGGGGGCACCCGGGGGCACCCAGGGCTGGGGGGGACACCCAGGTGGGTGCCATGGGGGGGCTGAGGTGTCTGGGGGCTCTGGGGTGGGGACCCGAGTGGGGGGAGGGAACCCAGGTGTCGGGGGGGGGCGGGGGGGCCCGGGGTGCGGGGGGGGGGGTACGGGGGTGTCAGGGTGGGCACCCAAACGCGCCCCTCCCCCCTCCCCCCCCCAGGGGGGAGTACGAGGACGAGGGGGGGCCGGAGGGGGGCCCCCCCGCCGTGCTGCAGAAGGGGCTGCGCCTCTGCGACCCCCGCCTCCTCTGGCAGCCGCTGCCCCCCGGCCCCCCGGTACGTCTGTCCGTCTGTCCCCCGTCCCTCTGTCCCCCCCCCCCGGTACATCTGTCCGTCTGTCCCCCTGTCCCCCCCCAGTACGTCTGTTCCTCTGTCCCCCTGTCCCCCTGTTCCCCCCGGTACGTCTGTCCGTCTGTCCCCCGTCCCTCTGTCCCCCCTGGTACGTCTGTCCCCCGCGGTACGTCTGCCCGTCTGTCCCCCTGTCCCCCCCCCCCCCGTACGTCTGTCCGTCTGTCCCCCGTCCCTCTGTCCTCCCCCCCGGTACGTCTGTCTGTCTGTCCCCCGTCCCTCTGTCCCCCTGTCCCCCCCGGTACGTCTGTTCATCTGTCCCCCCCGGTACGTCTGTCCGTCTGTCCCCCGTCCCCCTGTCCCCCCCGGTACGTCTGTCTGTCTGTCCGTCTGTCCCCCGTTCCTCTGTGTCCCCCCCGGTACGTCTGTCCGTCTGTCCCCCGTCCCTCTGTCCCCCTGTCCCCCCCGGTACGTCTGTTCATCTGTCCCCCCCGGTACGTCTGTCCGTCTGTCCCCCATCCCCCTGTCCCCCCCGGTACGTCTGTCCGTCTGTCCCCCTGTCCCCCCCGGTACGTCTGTCCCTCTGTCCCTCTGTCCCCCTGTCCCCCCCGGTACGTCTGTCCCTCTGTCCCCCCTGGTACGTCTGTCCGTCTGTCCCCCGTCCCCCTGTCCCCCCCGGTACGTCTGTCCCTCTGTCCCCCCTGTCCCCCTGTGCCCCCCCGTGTTCCCCCTGCATCCCCCTGGTGACACTCCATGCCCCCCACAGTGTCACCCCCTGTCCCCCAGTGTCACCCTGTCCCCCCCGGTGACACCCCTGCCCCTCCAGTGTCACCCCGTGCACCCTGGTGACACCCCTGTCCCCCCTGGTGTCACCCCCTGCCCCCCAGTGACACCCTGTCCCCCCTGGTGTCACCCCCTGCCCCTTCAGTGTCACCCCCTGTCCCCCCCGGTGTCACCCGTTGTCCCCCAGTGTCACCCCTGCCCCTCCAGTGACACCCTGTCCCCCCCGGTGTCACCCCCTGCCCCTTCAGTGTCACCCCCTGTCCCCCCCGGTGTCACCCATTGTCCCCCCAGTGTCACCCTGTGCACCCTGGTGACACCCCTGTCCCCCTGGTGACACCCTGTCCCCCCCGGTGTCACCCGTTGTCCCCCCAGTGTCACCCTGTGCACCCTGGTGACACCCCTGTCCCCCCAGTGTCACCCCTTGTCCCCCCCCCGCTCCCCCAGTGACACCCCGTGCCCCCCAGTGTCACCCCCTGCTCCCCTCGCTGACACCCCATACCCCCTGGTGACAACCTTGTCCCCGCAGTGTCACCCCATTGTGTGTCCCCCCCCCGGTGACACCCTGTCCCCCCCGGTGACACCCTGCCCCCCCAGGAGGACGCGCCCCCCCCCGTGGAGGGGGGGCTCAGCCCCGGCCCCTCCGGGCTCTCCCTCAAGCTGGAGCAGAACGAGGCGCTGCCGGGACCCACGGTGGGGGCACCCATGGGTGCTGGGGGGGGGGGGGGGGGGACCCGTGGGTGCTGGGGGGGCACCTGGGGGGCTGGGGGGTGGTGAGGGGGGGAGGTGTGGGGGCCCTGGGGGCGATGGGGGGCACCTATGGGTGCTGGGGGGGGGGGCTTTTGGGGCTGACTCGGGGCACCCAAGGGTGCTGGGGGGGGGGGGGCACTGGGGGAAACCTATGGGTGCTGGGGGGCACCTGTGGGGAGTGGGGGCACCTATGGGTGCTGGGGGGTGCTGCGGGGCACCCATGGCGCTCGGGGGGCCACTGTGGGAATTGTGGGCACCTATGGGTGCTGGGGGGCACCTATGAGGCCTTGGGGGGCACCCAGAGGTGCGGGGGGCCCCTATGGGGATTGGGGGCACCTATGGGTGCTGGGGGTGCTGGGGGGCACCTATGGGTGCTGGGGGGCACTTAGGGGGCTTGGGGGGCCACTGTGGGAATTGGGGGCACCTATGGGTGCTGGGGGGCCCCTATGGGGATTGGGGGCACCTATGGGTGCTGGGGGGTGCTGGGGGGCTTGGGGGTGTAGGGAGGGTTTGGGGGTGCTTGGGGGGGTTTAAGGGGGGTTTGGGGGTGCCGGGGGGTCCGGGGGTGCTGGGTGCGGGGGTGCTGAGCTGCCTTGGGGTGCAGGTGGAGGTGGAGGGGAAGGTGGGGGCCCTGCACCTCCTGCTGCCCCCCCCGCTGCTGGGGGCCCTGCGGGGGCTCCTGGGTGCCCTCAGCCCCCCCGGTGAGTGACCCCCCCCCCCACCCTGGGGTGGGGAGGGGGGGCACCCCCCTGTCGGGGCCCGGGGGGGGGGGGGGGGGGGGCGGCCCCCCGATGTCGGGGCCCGCGGGGGGGTGGGCCGCCCCTGATGCCTGGGTCCCCTGGGGGGTGGGGGTGGGGATTTGGGGGTGTAGGACCCCCCCAGACCCCTGGGTCCCTTGGGGGGGGGGTGGGGCCTGCCCAGACCCCTGGGTGCTCTGGGGGGATGGGGGATTTGGGGATGTGGGACCCCCCGGTCCCCTGGGGGGGGATGGGGGCATGGGACCTCCTGACACCTGGGTCCCTGGGGGGGGGGGGGGGGGTGCGGGCCCCCCCCCACCCGACGCCCGGGTCCCCTTGGGGGGGGGGGTTGGGGGTGCAGGACCCCCCCCAACGCCCGGGTCCCTTGGGGGGGGTTGGGGGTGCAGGACCCCCCCCCGACGCCCGGGTCCCCTTGGGGGGGGGGTTGGGGGTGCGGACCCCCCTCCCCCCCGACGCCCGGCTCCCCCAGCGCCCAGCCCCCCCCCCGCGGAGCGCGGGCGCTGCCGCCCCCTGGGCCCCCAGGACCTGGCGCTGATCGAGAGGGAGCTGAGCCGCTGCCTGCGGGGGGGGGGGCGCCCCCGGGCCCCCCGGCGAGGACCCCGACTCCGGTGAGCCCCGAGGGGGCTCTGGGTGCTCGGGGGGGCTGGGGGGGCTCTGGGTGCTCTGAGGGGGCATTGGGTGCTCTGGGGGGCTGGAGGGGGGCTCTGGGTGCTCGGGGGGCATTGGGTGCTCTTGGGGGCTGGGGGGCTCTGGGTGCTCTGGGGGGCTCTGGGTGCTCGGGGGGGGGCATTGAGTGCTTGGGGGGGGCATTGGGTGCTCGGGGGGGCTGGGGGTCTCTGGGTGCTCGGGGGGGCATTGGGTGCTCTGGGGGTCTCTGGGTGCTCTGGGGGGGCTATGAGTGCTTGGGGGGGCATTGGGTGCTCTTGGGGGGCTGGGGGGCTCTGGGTGCTCTGGGGGGCTATGCGTGCTCGGGGGGGCTCTGGGTGCTCTGAGGGGGGCATTGGGTGCTCTGGGGGGGCTGGGGGGGCTCTGGGTGCTCGGGGGGCATTGGGTGCTCTCGGGGGCTGGGGGGCTCTGGGGGGACTCTGGGTGCTCGGGGGGCATTGGGTGCTCGGGGGGGCTGGGGGGGGCATTGGGTGCTTGGGGGGGCTGGGGGGGTTATGGGTGCTCAGGGGGGCATTGGGTGCTCTCGGGGGCTGGGGGGGCTCTGGGTGCTCGGGGGGCATTGGGTGCTCTGGGGGGTCTCTGGGTGCTCTGGGGGGGCTCTGGGTGCTCGGGGGGGCATTGGGTGCTCTGGGGGGTCTCTGGGTGCTCGGCGGGGGCTATGAGTGCTCGGAGGGGGGCTCTGGGTGCTCAGGGGGCATTGGGTGCTCTCGGGGGCTGGGGGGTCTCTGGGTGCTCTGGGGGGGGCTCTGGGTGCTCGGGGGGGCATTGAGTGCTTGGGGGGCATTGGGTGCTCGGGGGGGGCTGGGGGGTCTCTGGGTGCTCGGGGGGCATTGGGTGCTCTGGGGGGTCTCTGGGTGCTCTGGGGGGGGCTATGAGTGCTCGGGGGGGCTCTGGGTGCTTGGGGGGCATTGGGTGCTCGGGGGGCTGGGGGGGCTCTGGGTGCTCTGGGGGGCATTGGGTGCTCTGGGGGGTCTCTGGGTGCTCTGGGGGGGGCTATGAGTGCTCGGGGGGCTCTGGGTGCTTGGGGGGCATTGGGTGCTCTTGGGGGGCTGGGGGGGGGCTCTGGGTGCTCTGGGGGGCTATGCGTGCTCGGGGGGCTCTGGGTGCTCTGAGGGGGGCATTGGGTGCTCTGGGGGCTGGGGGGGCTCTGGGTGCTCGGGGGGCATTGGGTGCTCTGGGGGGTCTCTGGGTGCTCAGCGGGGGCTATGAGTGCTCGGAGGGGGGCTCTGGGTGCTCGGGGGGGCATTGGGTGCTCTGGGGGGGCTGGGGGCGGCCCTGGGTGCTCTGGGGGGCTATGAGTGCTCGGGGGGGCTCTGGGTGCTCGGGGGGCATTGGGTGCTCTGGGGGGGCTCTGGGTGCTGGGGGGGCTATGAGTGCTCGGGGGGCTCTGGGTGGTTTGGGGGGCTGTGGGGGGGCCATTGGGTGCTCTTGGGGGGTTGGGGGGTTATGGGTGCTGGGGGGCACCGGGGGGTCCTCACCCTTCCCCTCCCCCCCCCCAGAGCTTTTCTACTCCATGACGGGGTCGCTGGGGGGGGACAGCACGGCCCCCCCGGGGGTCACCCCCCCTGCCAGCCCCTCCCCCAGCCCTGCCGTGAGTGACGGGGGCACTGGGGGGACTGGGGGGGGGGGCAGTGGGGGGGAGGGGGCTTTGGGGGGCCCTGGGGGGGGAACACTGAGGGGGGGCATTGGGGTCCCTGGGGGGGGAGGGGGCTTTGGGGGGCCCTGCGGGGGGACAGTGGGCGGCCCTGGGGGAGGGGTCATTGAGGGGGGAGGGGGCTTTGGGGGGCCCGTGGCGGGGGGGGTGTCACTGGGGATGAGGGGGCATTGGGGGCCCCGGGGGGCTGTTGGGGTTCAGGGGTGCTCCCTAATGGGGGTGGGGAAGCACTGACACCCCCCCCCGTGCCCCTCCCCCCCAGGGCAGCCCCCAGTGCCGGCCCCCCTCCCCCTCAGCTCCGCCCTGCCCGGTGAGTCCTGGGGGGGGAGGGTTTGGGGGTCCCTCCTGGGGGGTGGGGGGTCCCTGGGTGCCCCCCGGGGGGGGGGTTGGGGGTCCCTCCTGGGGGGTGGGGGTCTCTGAGTGCCTCCCGGGGGGGTTGGGGGGGTCCCTCCTGGGGGGGGGGTGTCCCTGGGTGCCTCCCGGGGGGTTGGGGGGTCCCTCCTGGGGGTGGGGGGTCCCTCCAGGGGCGTGGGGGTCCCTGGGTGCCTCCCAGGGGGGTTGGGGGGTCCCTCCTGGGGGGTGGGGGGTCCCTGGGTGCCCCCCGAGGGGGGTTGGGGGTCCCTCCAGGGGGGAGGGGGTCCCTGGGTGCCCCCCGGGGGGGGTTGGGGGTCCCCGCCCCCCCGGCGCTGACGCTGTCCCCAGGGCGGGGCCCCCCCCGGCGGGGGGGGACGCGGGTGCGGGTGACGCTGGGGACGGTGACGGCGACGCTGCCCCAGGAGGCGCCACCCCCCGGGGGGGGCTGGGAGCGGCTGTGGGGGGCGGCCGTCGGCGGCCACACCCGCCCCCCCGGCGGCCACGCCCTGCCCTTCCCCCACCTCAGGTACGTGCCACCCCCCATCCCCATGGCACCCATGGGACCCCCCCGTGTCCCCCGTCCCCCCGTCTTGTCCCCGTGTCCCCCCATATCCCCCCGCCGTGTCCCCCCCACCTTGTCCCCGTGTCCCCCCGTGTCCCTCCCCGTCCCCGCCGTGTCCCCCTTCTTCCCCCATCCCCCATCTTATCCCCCAACCCTGTCCCCCCTTGTCCCCTGCACCCCCCCCATGTCCCCTTGTGCCCCCTTCCCCCGTGTCCCCCTGTGTCCCCCCTTATCCCGTCCCTGTCCCCCCCCCCCCCCGTCCCCCCAGGTCCCCCGTGTCCCCTCTGCCCCCCACCCCCTCCTTCTGTGTCCCCCCTCCCCTCGCACCCCCTGCCCTGTCCCCCCGTGTCCCCCCATGTCCCCCCGTGTCCCCCCTTACCCTGCACCCAGGGTCTCCTGTCCCCTCCTGTCCCCCTGTGTCCCCTCCGTGTCCCCTCCTGTCCCCCCAGTGTCCCCTCCGTGTCCCCCCTGTCCCCTCCTGTCCCCCCAGTGTCCCCTCTGTGTCCCCTCCTGTCCCCTCCTGTCCCCCCGTGTCCCCTCCGTGTCCCCCCTTGTGCCCTCCTGTCCCCCCCGTGTCCCCCCCGTGTCCCCATGTCCCGTCCTGTCCCCACATGTCCCCTCTGTGTCCCCCGTGTCCCTCCATGTCCCCGTGTCCCCTCCTATCCCCCCCGTGTCCCCTCCTGTCCCCCCGTGTCCCCTCTGCGTCCCCCCTTACCCTGCACCCGTCTCATGTCCCCCCGTGTCCCCCCCGTGTCCCCCCCGTGTCACCATGTCCCGTCCTGTCCCCACATGTCCCCTCTGTGTCCCCCCGTGTCCCCCCGTGTCCCCTCCGCGTCCCCCCTTACCCTGCACCCCGGTCTCCTGTCCCCCCGTGTCCCCTCCGTCTCCCCCTCTCTCCCCTCGCACCCTGTCCCCCCCATCCCCCCGTGTCCCCTGTCACTTTGTGTCCCCCCCCCCCCACGTCCCCCCCGCAGCCCCCTCCCCCCTTTATCTCCCTTTGCACCTTGTCCCCTCCGTGCCCCCCCCGCACGCCCCCCCCCGCCCCCCCGCGGCCCCGCCCCCCCCGCTGACCCCGCCCCGGCCCCGCCCGCAGGCTGTCGGCGGGGGGGGCGCAGGCGGGGGTGGAGCTGGGGGGGCCCCTCCCCCAGGGGCACCTCTCCCTCGCCCGCCTGGAGCTGCTGGAGGAGCTGCCGGGGGCGGAGCCGCACCGCCTGCAGGTGGGCGGGGCCTGAGGGGCCGGTGGGGCGGGGCCTGGTGGGGCGGGGCCGGGCGGGTGCCTGACTGCCTGTGAGGGGGTGTGGGGGCGGAGCTTGGGTGAGGTGGGAGGGGCCTGAGCCGAGGTTGGGGTGGAGGCTGATGTGGGTGGGGTTTAGGGAAGGGGTGGGGCTTAAGGCTCAAAGGGGGTGGAGCCTTGCTGGGGGCGTGGCTTCACCCGGGGAGGGGGAGGTGCTGCTCTGCAGGGGGCGGGGCTCCTGGCTGGGGGTGGGGCCAGGTGAGGGGGCCTGGCCTTGCCCACAGGGAGGAGCACCATGGGTGGAGCTGGGGGGCGGAGCTTAGCTTGCCCTGGGGGGTGTGGCTTAGGCTGGGGGTGTGTGGTACAGCCTGGGGGTGGGGCCTCGCACAGCCCCGCCCCTAACCCCACCCCCAGGTGCTGCGGTTCCCCCCGGTGACGGGGGCCGGCCCCGCCCAGCCCTGCCTGCGCCTGCGCTACGGCCCCCCCGCCCCCCCCGCGCCCGGGGACCCCCCGGCCCAGGTGAGTGGGGGAGGGGGGGCCACGCCCCCCCCCGGGAGGGGGAGGGTCCCCGTTTCCCCTCCCCCCAAGACCCCCAACCCTGGGGCCTCCTGTGCGCCCCCCAGCCCCCGTTAGCCCCTACCCCCAGGGCCCCCCTTCACCCCCCCAGGGCCCCCCCGAATCCCCAGACCCCCCTCGCCCCCCCCCATGGGACCCCCAACCCCCCATGGGACCCCCCCCAGCCCCCCCGCCCCCCATGGGACCCCCCCATGGGACCCCCAAGACTCCATGTGCCCCCAAGGCCCCTCCCCCGACCCTCCGACCCCCCCCCCGTGTCCCCCAGGCCCCTCCCCCGCCACTTTAAACCCTCCCCCCCAGGCCCCTCCCCCGCCCCCCCTGACCCCCCCCCTCCACCCCCCAGGCCCCTCCCCCGCCGCGGGAGCTCTCCCTGGAGCTGAGCCCCTTCGAGAGCGACCTGGACCTGGGGCTGCTGGAGCGCCTCGGCCCCGCCCTCGCCCCCCTCGCCGGCCCCGCCCCCGGCCACGCCCCCCCGCGGGACACCTCCCCCGGCCAGGTGGGCGGGGCTCTGGGGGGTGGGGCTTGGGGGGGTGGGGAGAGGAGAGGGGCTTGATGGTGTGTTGCTCAGGGGGAGGGGCTTGGAGGGGTGTGGTGCTTGGGGAGGGGCTTGGGAATGCGTGGTGCTGAAGGGGAGGGGCTTGGGAGGGTGTGGTGCTCAGGGGGAGGGGCTTGGAGGGGTGTGTTGCTTAGGGGTGGGACTTGGGAGGGTGTGGTTAAGGGGAGGGGCTTAGAAGGCTGTGGTGCTTAAGGGGAAGGGCTTGGAAGGGGGTGGTGCTTAGGGCAGGGCTTGGGTGTGGTGCTTAAGGGGAGGGGCTTGGAGAGGGTGTGGTGCTCAGGGGTGGGGCTTGGGAGGGTGTGGTGCTTGGGGGCGGGGCTTAGGCCTGGGGTGGAACCTGTTTGGGGGCGGGGCCTACCAGGGCAGGTCCAGGTGTGGCCGTGGGTGGGGTGGGGGCGTGTCCTCACTGGGTGTGTCCCGGTGTGGCCCCGCCCCTCAGGCGCAGCAGTGGGCGTGGCCCAGCCTACGGTGGGCGGCGCCGGGGGCGGTGCTGCGGCTGTGGCTGCCCCGCGTGGACCTGCGCCCCACCCCCGCCCGGGCGCCCCCCCCCCGCCTGCGCCCCGAGAGCCTGCGGCTGGAGCTGGGCGGGGCCCGCGGCGGGGCGGGGCCGCGGGGCGGGGCCCTGGTCTGCACCCACCTCCTGGGTAAGGGGGGCGCGGGGACGGGGGGACACAGGGGGACATGGGGACATGGGGGAGACACGGGGGGGACAGGGGGACACGGGGGGCACATGGGGGGACAGGGGGACACGGGGGGGACACTGGGGGACATGGGGGGGCCGTGGGGACATGGGAGGGGAGGGGGGATGTGGGGGGGCCATGGGAGGGGCTTTGGGGGGACAGGGAGCATGGGGACGGGGGGGACACGGGGGGACGGGGAGGGGACGCAGGGCCCGCGGGGGGCCTGGGGGCGTCGGGGCGGTGCCCCCCGATGGGGGGGAGGGGGACGGGGGTGACACGCGGGGGGGGGGGGGCGGGGGGCCCAGCTGTGACACCGCCCCCCCCCCCCCGCGGTCGTCTACGAGGCGGGGGACATGGGGAGCGTCCCCTGCCTGCGCGCGGGGCCCGGCCCCGGCCCAGGGGGCACCCGCTGCCTGCCCACGTGAGCACCCGGGGGGGGCACCCATGGGGCCTGGGGGGTCGGGGGGGGCACCCATGGGGGGGGTCGGGGGCACCCCTGGGTCCTGGGGTCACCCATGGGGGGGGGGTCAGGGTGTCGGGGGGCACCCATGGGTCCTGGGGGGTCTGGGGGGCACCCCTGGGGGAGGGGGGGTCAGGGTGGGGAGGGGGCACCCCTGGGGGGGCACTCCTGGGTGCCTGGGGGGGCACCATGGGGGGGGTCAGGGTGTCAGGGGGGCACCCCTGGGTCCTGGGGGGCACCCATGGGTCCCTGGGGGGGGGGTCAGGGTGTTGGGGGGGCACCCCTGGGTCCTGGGGGTGTCTGGGGGGCACCCATGGGTCCCTGGGGGGGGTCAGGGTCCTTGGGGGGGCACCCATGGGTCCTGGGGGGTCGGGGCACCCCTGGGTGCCTGAGGGGGGGTCAGGATGTCGGGGGGCACCCCTGGGTCCTGGGGGGTCTGGGGGGCACCCATGGGTCCCTGGGGGGGGGTCAGGGTGTTGGGGGGGCACCCATGGGTCCTGGGGGGGTTGGGACACCCCTGGGTGCCTGGGGGGTCCCCGCAGCCTCCGGGGACCCCCTGAGCCTCGCCGGGTGCCCGGGTGCCGCAGGCTGGAGGTGACGGTGCCCGACCCCCCCCCGGGGGGCCCCCCCGCGCCCCCCCCCACCCCCTTCTCCGCCCGGCGCAGCATCTACGAGAGCCACGAGGTGGGGACCCCCCGTCACCCGCTGTCACCCCTTGTCACCCCCCTTGTCACCCCGTGTCACCCCCCTTGTCACCCCGTCACCCCCGTCACCTTCTTCTCACCCCTGTCGTCACCCTTTGTCACCCCCCTGTCACCCCCCTTGTCACCCCGTCACCCCCCGTCACTCTCTGTCACCCCCCTTGTCACCCCGTCACCCCCGTCACTCTCTGTCACCCCCTTGTCACCCCCCGGTCACCCCCGTCACCCCCTGTCACCACCCATCACCCCCCAGTCACCCCCCTTGTCATCCCATCACCCCCCTGTCACCTCCCCGTCACCCCCCGTCACTCTCTGTCACCCCCTTGTCACCCCCCTTGTCACCCCCCCGTCACCCCATGTCACCCCCTGTCACCACCCATCACCCCCCAGTCACCCCCGCTTGTCACCCCGTCACCCCCCTGTCACCTTCTTGTCACCCCCGTCACTCCCTTGTCACCCCCCGTCATCCCCCCTTGTCACCTCCTGTCACCCCCTCTTGTCACCTCCCCGTCACCCCCGTCACTCTCTGTCACCCCCTTGTCACCCCCCTTGTCACCCCTCCGTCACCCCATGTCACCCCCTGTCACCACCCATCACCCCCAGTCACCCCCGCTTGTCACCCCGTCACCCCCCGTCCCCTTCTTGTCACCCCTGTCACTCCCTTGTCACCCCCCGTCATCCCCCCTTGTCACCCCCTGTCACCCCCCTGTCACCTCCCCGTCACCCCCCGTCACTCTCTGTCACCCCCTTGTCACCCCCCTTGTCACCCCTCCGTCACCCCATGTCACCCCCTGTCACCACCCATCACCCCCCAGTCACCCCCGCTTGTCCCCCCGTCACCCCCCTGTCACCTTCTTGTCACCCCCGTCACTCCCTTGTCACCCCCCGTCATCCCCCCTTGTCACCCCCTGTCACCCCCCTTGTCACCTCCCCGTCACCCCATCACCCCCCTGTCACTCCCCATCACCCCCTTGTCACCCCCCTTGTCACCCCCTGTTCCCCCCCTGTCAGTCTTTGCCACCCTGTTGTCACCCCCCTTTGTCACCCCCATCATCCCTTGTCACCCCCTTGTCACCCCCTTGGGCTTTGGGGGGTCATGGGTGGGGTTGGGGGGGCCTGGGGGTCCCAGTGAGGTTTGGGGGGGCCTGGGGGGGTTGGGGGATCCCTGGGGGTTGGGGGGGTCCTGGGGGTTTGGGGGGTCCCAGTGAGGTTGGGGGGGCCCTGGGGGGTTTGGGGGGTCCCAGTGAGGTTTGGGGGGTACCCAGGGGTTTGGGGGCTCCTGGGGGTTTGGGGGGTCCCAGTGATGTTTAAGGGGGTCCCCGGGGGTCTGGGGGGCTCCTGGGGGTTTGGGGGGTCCCATTGAGGTGTGGGGGGGTCCCTGGGGGTTTGGGGGTCCAGGGGGTTTGGGGGGTCCCCAGGGGTGTTCGGGGGTCCCTGGGGGTTTTGGGGGCTGAGCCCCCCGGCTGCATGGTGCCCCCCTCCCCCCCCCCCAGCTGGTGCTGCCAGGGACCCCCGAGGAGCTGGGGGCCTTCGTGGGGGGGGCGCTGGGGGGGGCCCCCTGCACCCTGCGCCTGACGCTGCCCCGCGCCCACCTGCGCCTGCGCCCCCCGGAGCTGGCCCAGCGCCTCTACAACCGGTGGGGGGTCTGGGGGGGTCTGGGTGCTGGGGAGGGGGGCTCGGGCACCCGGGGGTCTGGGGGGGGTCTGGGTGCTGGGGAGGGGGGCTCGGGCACCCGGGGGTCTGGGGGGTCTGGGTGCTGGGGAGGGGGGCTCGGGCACCCGGGGCCCTGGGGGGTCTGGGTGCTGGGGAGGGGGGCTCGGGCACCCGGGGCCCTGGGGGGGGTCTGGGTGCTGGGGAGGGGGGCTCGGGCACCCGGGGGTCTGGGGGGGGTCTGGGTGCTGGGGAGGGGGGCTCGGGCACCCGGGGCCCTGGGGGGGGGGGTCTGGGTGCTGGGGAGGGGGGCTCGGGCACCCGGGGCCCTGGGGGGGTCTGGGTGCTGGGGAGGGGGGCTCGGGCACCCGGGGGTCTGGGGGGGGGTCTGGGTGCTGGGGAGGGGGGCTCGGGCACCCGGGGCCCTGGGGGGGGTCTGGGTGCTGGGGAGGGGGGCTCGGGCACCCGGGGCCCTGGGGGGGGGTCTGGGTGCTGGGGAGGGGGGCTCGGGCACCCGGGGCCCTGGGGGGGTCTGGGTGCTGGGGAGGGGGGCTCGGGCACCCGGGGGTCTGGGGGGGGGTCTGGGTGCTGGGGAGGGGGGCTCAGGCACCCGGGGGTCTGGGGGGGGTCTGGGTGCTGGGGAGGGGGGCTCGGGCACCCGGGGCCCTGGGGGGGTCTGGGTGCTGGGGAGGGGGGCTCGGGCACCCGGGGGTCTGGGGGGGGTCTGGGTGCTGGGGAGGGGGGGCTCGGGCACCCGGGGGTCTGGGGGGGTCTGGGTGCTGGGGAGGGGGGCTCGGGCACCCGGGGCCCTGGGGGGGGTCTGGGTGCTGGGGAGGGGGGCTCGGGCACCCGGGGGTCTGGGGGGGTCTGGGTGCTGGGGAGGGGGGCTCGGGCACCCGGGGCCCTGGGGGGGGGGTCTGGGTGCTGGGGAGGGGGGCTCGGGCACCCGGGGCCCTGGGGGGGTCTGGGTGCTGGGGAGGGGGGCTCGGGCACCCGGGGGTCAGGGGGGGGTCTGGGTGCTGGGGAGGGGGGCTCGGGCACCCGGGGCCCTGGGGGGGGGTCTGGGTGCTGGGGAGGGGGGCTCGGGCACCCGGGGCCCTGGGGGGGGGTCTGGGTGCTGGGGAGGGGGGCTCGGGCACCCGGGGGTCTGGGGGGTCTGGGTGCTGGGGAGGGGGGCTCAGGCACCTGGGGGTCTGGGGGGGTCTGGGTGCTGGGGAGGGGGGCTCGGGCACCCGGGGCCCTGGGGGGGGTCTGGGTGCTGGGGAGGGGGGCTCGGGCACCCGGGGGTCTGGGGGGGGTCTGGGTGCTGGGGAGGGGGGCTCGGGCACCCGGGGCCCTGGGGGGTCTGGGTGCTGGGGAGGGGGGCTCGGGCACCCGGGGGTCTGGGGGGGGGTCTGGGTGCTGGGGAGGGGGGCTCGGGCACCCGGGGCCCTGGGGGGGGTCTGGGTGCTGGGGAGGGGGGCTCGGGCACCCGGGGCCCTGGGGGGGGTCTGGGTGCTGGGGAGGGGGGCTCGGGCACCCGGGGGTCAGGGGGGGGTCTGGGTGCTGGGGAGGGGGGCTCGGGCACCCGGGGCCCTGGGGGGGGTCTGGGTGCTGGGGAGGGGGGCTCGGGCACCCGGGGCCCTGGGGGGGGGTCTGGGTGCTGGGGAGGGGGGGCTCGGGCACCCGGGGGTCTGGGGGGGGGTCTGGGGGCTGGGGACCCTTGGGGTGGGGGTCCCGGGTGCTGGGTGCCCCCCTCTCCTGACGCCCCTTCCCCCCCCCCCCCCAGGATCAACAACGACCTCCTGCTGTGGGAGCCCTCTAGCCCCGCCCCTTCAGAAGACCCCGCCCCCTCAGAAGACCCCACCCCTGGCGACCACACCTCTTTGGGGAGCCACGCCCACGGGGCCGGCCACGCCCACGGGCCGGGCTCCGCCCCCCCGAGCTCCGACACCTTCAAGCCCTGCAAGTCCGCTCTCGGGACGGGTGAGCCCGGTTTGGGGGTGCAGGGGGGTGGGGACCCCCCAGTTTTGGGGTGCAGAGGGGTGGGGACCCCCGGGAAACCCCGGTTTTGGGGTGCAGGGGGGTGGGGACCCCCCAGTTTTGGGGTGCAGAGGGGTGGGGACCCCCGGGAAACCCCGGTTTTGGGGTGCAGGGGGGTGGGGACCCCCCAGTTTTGGGGTGCAGAGGGGTGGGGACCCCCGGGAACCCCCGGTTTTGGGGTGCAGGGGGGTGGGGACCCCCCAGTTTTGGGGTGCAGAGGGGTGGGGACCCCCGGGAACCCCCGGTTTTGGGGTGCAGGGGGGTGGGGACCCCCGGGAAACCCCGGTTTTGGGGTGCAGGGGGGTGGGGACCCCTCAGTTTTGGGGTGCAGAGGGGTGGGGACCCCCGGGAACCCCCGGTTTTGGGGTGCAGGGGGGTGGGGACCCCCCAGTTTTGGGGTGCAGGGGGGTCGGGACACCCGGGACCCCCCCAGTTTTGGGGTGCAGGGGGGTGGGGACCCCCGGGAACCCCCGGTTTGGGGGTGCAGGGGGGTGGGGACACTCAGGTCCCCCCTGGTTTCGGGGTGCAGGGGGGGTCGGGACACCCGGGTCCCCCATTTTTGGGGGTCCCCCCTGAGCCCTTCCCCCCCCCAGACTCGGAGGAGGAGGAGGAGGAGGAGGAGGAGGACGAAGGCCCCGCGGTGACGCCGGGGGACGCCCCCCGCCCCAGAGCGGCGTCGCCCTCCTCGTCACCGTCCTGCGGGGACGCGTCACCGCCGACTGCCACCCCACGGTGCGTCGGGGTCCCCTCTCCCCGGGGTCCCCCCGCGTCCCTCCCTGCCCCCCCCGTGTCACTTGGGGTCCCCTCTGTCACCCTGGGACCCTCCCTGTCCCCCCTGGGTCCCCCTGGGTCCCTCCCTGCCCCCCCTTTGTCCCTGGGGGTCCCCCCTGCTCCCCCTGTGTCACTTGGGGTCCCCTGGGTCCCCCCGGGTCCCTCCCTGCCCCCCCATGTCCCTGGGGGTCCCCTCTGTCACTTGGGGGTCCCTCCCTGCCCTCCCTCTGTCACCTGGGGGTCCCCCGTGTCCCCCCGGGTCCCTCCCCTGCCCCCCCCCGTGTCACCTGGGGGTCCCCCCTGTGTCCCCTGTGCCCCCCGTGTCCCTGGGGGTCCCCTCTGTCACTTGGGGGTCCCTCCCTGCCCCCCTCTGTCACCTGGGGGTCCCCCGTGTCCCCCTGGGTCCCTCCCTGCCCCCCCCGTGTCACCTGGGGTCCCCCCTGTGTCCCCTGTGCCCCCCCCGTGTCCCTGGGGGTCCCCTCTGTCACTTGGGGGTCCCTCCCTGCCCCCCCTTTGTCACCTGGGGGTCCCCTGTGGCCCCCCCGGTCCCTCCCTGCCCCCCCCCCCCCCGTGTCACTTGGGGTCCCCCCTGCCCCCCCCGCGTCCCCCCCCTCCCCCCGGGGCGCCCCGGGGGTCCCGTTGCCGGCCGGGTGCCAGCGGGGCGTCCCCTCCCCCAGGAGGGGGTTTCGGGGGGCCGCCTGGTGCTGGAGGTGGGGGAGGGGCGGCTGTGCGTCCTGCCCCGCCCGGGGGGGCAGCGGGGTCGCCTCTGCGCCTGCGCCGAGGTCCGGCGCCTCGCCCTCTACCACGGTACGGGGGGGCACCCGGGGTGGGGGAGGGGCACCCCGAGATGGGGGGGGCACCCGGGGTGGGGGAGGGGGACCCCGAGATGGGGGGAGGAGCACCCCGGGGTGGGGGGAGGGGCACTCGGAGTGGGGGAGGGGGGACCCCGAAATGGGGGGGGGGGGGGCACCCCGGGGTGGGGGGAGGGGCACTTGGAGTGGGGGAGGGGCACCCCGGGGTGGGGGGAGGGGCACTTGGAGTGGGGGAGGGGGGCCCCGAAATGGGGGGGGAGGGGCACCCCGAGATGGGGGGGGCACCCGGGGTGGGGGAGGGGGGACCCCGAAATGTGGGGGGAGGAGCACCCCGGGGTGGGGGGAGGGCCACTTGGAGTGGGGGAGGAGGGGCCCCGAAATGGGGGGGGGAGGGGCACCCCGAGATGGGGGGAGGGGCACTCGGAGTGGGGGAGGGGGGACCCCGAAAGGGGGGGGAGGGGCACTTGGAGTGGGGGAGGAGGGGCCCCGAAATGGGGGGGGGAGGGGCACCCCGAGATGGGGGGGAGGGGCACTCGGAGTGGGGGAGGGGGGACCCCGAAAGGGGGGGGGGAGGGGCACCCGGGGTGGGGGAGAGGGCACCCCGAGATGGGGGGGGAGGGGCACCCCGGGGCGGGGGAGGGGCCCCTCGAAACGGGAGGGGGCCAAAATGGGGGAGGGGCACCCCGGAATGGGGGAAGGGCACCGGGGGTCCCTGCTTTTGGGGGGCTGGGGGGGGAACAGGGGGGGCGGGGGGGTCTTTGGTTTTGGGGTCCCCCCCGGCCACCCCCCCCCCCGCCTCCACTCTGCGCCCCTCCCCCAGGGCCGGCGCCGGAGGAGGAGGGGGAGGGGCTGGAGGTGCCGGGGGAGGGGGCGCCGCCCCCCCCGCTGCACCCCACTTTGCTGCCGTGGGAGGAGCCCGCGCCCCCCCCCGGGGCCCCCCCACCCCCCCGGATGCTGGCGCTCGCCCTGGGGAGCACCCTGCACCCCCCCGGCGACGTCAAGGTGGGGGGGCACCGGGGGGCGGGGGGGGGACGGGGGGAGGGGGGGTGGGGGGGGACCGGGGGTCAGGGGGGTCACTGAGGGATGGGGGGTGGGGGGCACCGGGGGCGGGGGGGGGCACGGGGGGACGGGGGTGGGGGTCACCGGGGGTCAGGGGGGTCACTGAGGGATGGGGGATGGGGGGCACCGGGGGGCGGGGGGGGCACGGGGGGAGGGGGGTGGGGGGTACTGGGGGTCAGGGGGGTCACGGGGGGATGGGGGGGGCACCGGGGGTCGGGGGGGGGGTCACGGGGAGATGGGGGGGGGCACCGGGGGGCGGGGGGGGCACGGGGGGAGGGGGGTGGGGGGGCACCGGGGGTCAGGGGGGTCACGGGGGCACGGGGGGAGAGGGACGTGGGGGGACACGGGGGGGACACAAGATGGGGGGATGGGGGGACCTGGGGTGACGAGGTGACACGGGGGTGACGCCCTCCCCCCCCCCCAGGAGCTGGTGGTGACGGTGGCCCTGGAGGGGGTGACGCTGCGGCACCGCCCCGCCCCCCCCGGGCAGCGCTGGTACAGCCAGGTACGGGGGCACTGGGGGCACTGGGGGCACTGGGGGGCACTGGGGGACCCGGGCTTGGGGGGTCACTGGGGGCACTGGGGGGCACTGGGGGGCACTGGGGGGCCCGGGCTTGGAGGGGCACTGGGGGCCCTGGGGGGCACTGGGGGGCACTGGGGGACCCGGGCTTGGAGGGGCACTGGGGGCACGGGGGGGCGCTGGGGAGCACTGGGGGACCCGGGCTTGGAGGGGCACTGGGGGGCACTGGGGAGCACTGGGGGTCACTGGGGGACCCGGGCTTGGGGTCACTGGGGGCACTGGGGGCACTGGGGGTCCTGGGCTTGGGGTGGCACTGGGGGCACTGGGGGGCACTGGGGAGCACTGGGGGCACTGGGGGACCCAGGCTTGGGGGGTCACTGGGGGCACTGGTGGGCACTGGGGAGCACTGGGGGACCCGGGCTTGGGGGGCACTGGGGGCACTGGGGGGCACTGGGGGTCCCAGGCTTGGGGGGACACGGGACTGGGGGGGGCACTGGGGGGCACTGGGGGCCCGGGATTGTGGGGGGCACTGGGGGGCACTGGGGGCACTGGGGGACCCAGGCTTGGGGGTCACTGGGGGCACTGGTTTTGGGGTCCTGGGTTTGGGGGTCCCCAGTTTGGGGATTCTGAGGTTTTGGGGGGCGTTGGGGGGTCCCGGTTGGGGGGGTCCCGGTTTGGGGGTGCTGGGGGGTCCGGTTGGGGGGTGCCCGGTTTGGGGATCCCAGTCTGGGGGTGCCGGGTCTGGGGGTGCCGGGTCTGGGGGTGCCGGGGGTCCCGGTCCGGGGGTGCCGGGGGTCCCAGTCTGGGGGTCTCGGTCCGGGGGTGCCGGGTTTGGGGGTGCCGGGTCTGGGGGTGCCAGGGGTCCCAGTCTGGGGGTGCCGGGTCTGGGGGTGCTGGGGGTCCCGGTCCGGGGGTGCTGGGTCTGGGGGTGCTGGGTCTGGGGGTGCTGGGGGTCCCAGTCTGGGGGTGCCGGGTCTGGGGGTGCTGGGGGTCCCAGTCTGGGGGTGCTGGGTCTGGGGGTGCTGGGTCTGGGGGTGCTGGGGGTCCCAGTCTGGGGGTGCCGGGTCTGGGGGTGCCGGGGGTCCCAGTCTGGGGGTCCCGGTCCGGGGGTGCCGGGTCTGGGGGTGCTGGGTTTGGGGGTCCTGGGTCTGGGGGTGCCGGGTCTGGGGGTGCTGGGTTTGGGGGTCCTGGTCCGGGGGGGCCGGGTTTGGGGGTGCCGGGTCCGGGGGTGCTGGGGGTCCCAGTCCGGGGGTGCCGGGTCTGGGGGTGCCAGGGGTCCCGGTCTGGGGGTGCTGGGTCTGGGGGTGCCGGGTTTGGGGGTGCTGGGTCTGGGGGTGCTGGGGGGTCCGGTTTGGGGGTGCCGGGGGTGCCGGTCTGGGGGAGCCCCCTCCCACGGCGGCCCCCCCGCAGCTGCTGGCCCTGCTGGCGGTGGAGGAGGAGGCGGTGCCGGGGTACGCGGCCCCCTCCCCCCACACCCGGCTCCACCTGCACCTCGGCCGCTGCGCCCTCGACTACCGGTACCGGGGGGGCACCCGTCCATGGGGGGGGCTCCCAGTGGCTGGGGCCGGGGGGGGGGCACCCAATGGCTGGGTCCTGGGGGGGGCACCCAATGGCTGGGTCCTTGGGGGGGGGCACCCAATGGCTGGGACCCGGGGGGGGGCACCCAATGGTTGGGTCCTTGGGGGGGGGCACCCAATGGCTGGGACCCGGGGGGGGCACCCAATGGTTGGGTCCTGGGGGGGGGGCACCCAATGGTTGGGTCCTTGGGGGGGGGCACCCAATGGTTGGGTCCTTGGGGGGGGCACCCAATGGCTGGGACCCCTGGGGGGGGACACCCCAACACATGGGACCCTTGGGGGGGGCACCCGATGGTTGGGTCCTTGGGGGGGGCACCCAATGGCTGGGTCCTTGGGGGGGGGGGGCACCCAATGGCTGGGACCCCCGGGGGGGGGGCACCCAATGGCTGGGTCCTTGGGGGGGGCACCGGTCCCGGGGGGGGGCACCCAATGGCTGGGACCCGGGGGGGGCACCCAATGGCTGAGTCCTTGGGGGGGGGGGGGCAACCCATCCCCTTGTGGGGGGGCACCCCGACACATGGGTCCCATGGGTGGGGGGCACCCGATCCCTTTGGGAGGGGGGCACCCGGTTCCCTGCATCCCCTGGGGAGGGGGGGGGGGGGGGCGCCCGAACACGGGGGTCCCTTCGGGTGGGGGGGGGGGGGGTCCCAGACACCAGGGTCCCCCCTGACCCCCCCCCCCCCCCCCCGGGCCCCCGCCCCCCCCCCTGCGGGTCCTGGTCACCGCCGAGACCCTCAGCGTCACCAGCACCATCGTCACCGACACCGAGGTCTTCCTGCTCAGGTGGGGGCACCCATGGGGGGGGGGAGGGGCACCCAGGGGTGGGGGAGGGGCAGCTATGGGGGGGGGCGCCCGGCGCTGACCCCCCGCTGCCCCAGGCTCCTGGTGGACGACGGCGCCGTCTTCCTCAGCGACCGCTGGCGGGGGGACGCGCTCGACCTGCAGCGAGGTACCGCCTCACCCGCGTCACCCGCCGCGTCACCCGCCTCACCCGCGTCACCCGCCGCGTCACCCGCCGCGTCACCCGCCGCGTCACCTGCCTCACCCACCGCCTCACCCGCGTCACCCGCCGCGTCACCCGCCGCGTCACCCGCCTCACCCGCCGCGTCAC
Source organism: Nipponia nippon (assembly GCF_047370975.1). Taxonomy (NCBI): domain Eukaryota; kingdom Metazoa; phylum Chordata; class Aves; order Pelecaniformes; family Threskiornithidae; genus Nipponia; species Nipponia nippon. Next base: position 384,332 of record NW_028262356.1, on the reverse strand, counting down.
CCGCGTCACCCGCCACGTCACCTGCGTCACCCGCCGCGTCACCCGCCGCGTCACCCAACTCACCCGCGTCACCCGCCGCGTCACCCGCCTCACCCACCGCCTCACCCGCGTCACCCGCCACGTCACCTGCGTCACCCGCCGCGTCACCCGCCTCACCCGCGTCACCCGCCACGTCACCTGCCTCACCCACCACCTCACCCGCGTCACCCGCCACGTCACCCGCGTCACCCGCCGCGTCACCCGCCTCGCCCACCGCCTCACCCGCGTCACCCGCCGCGTCACCCGCCGCGTCACCCGCCTCACCCACCGCCTCACCCGCGTCATCTGCCGCGTCACCCGCCGCCTCACCCGCGTCACCCGCGTCACCCGCTGCCTCACCTGCCTCACCTGCTGCGTCACCCGCCTCACCCGCCATGTCACCCGCCTCACCCACCGCCTCACCCGCGTCACCCGCCACATCACCCGCCGTGTCACCCGCATCACCCACCACGTCACCCGCGTCACCCGCCATGTCACCCGCCTCACCCGCTGCCTCACCCACCTCACCTGTTGCGTCACCCGCGTCACCCGCGTCACCCGCCATGTCACCCGCCTCACCCGCGTCACCCGCCGCATCACCCGCGTCACCCGCTGTGTCACCCACATCACCCGCCGTGTCACCCACATCACCCGCCGTGTCACCCGCTGCGTCACCCGCGGGGCCCAGGGTCCCCCCGTGTCCCTGCTGCCACCCCCCAGCCCCCCCCCCCATCACCCAGTGGGGCCCTTGGGTGCCCCAGTGCCCCCCAGTGCCCCCCCAGTGTCGCCCCACGTCCCCTCCTGTCCCCTCCGAGACCCCAGGGTGGGGGGTCCCAGGCGTCGGGGGTGGGGGGCACCCAGGTTGGGGGTGGGGGGCACCCACGCGCCCGGGCCCCCCCCCAGATTACGTCTGCGTCTTGGACGTCGACTTCTTGGAGCTGCTGGTCACCACCTGGAAGGGGAGCGGCGAGGGGCAGAGCCCGGTCAGTGGGGCCGGGGGGGGCTGTGGGGCAGCCGTGGGGCAGAGCCCGGCCAGTGGGGCCGGGGGGGGGCTGTGGGGCAGAGCCCGGTCAGTGGGGCCGGGGGGGCTGTGGGGCAGCCGTGGGGCAGAGCCCGGTCAGTGGGGCCGGGGGGGCTGTGGGGCAGAGCCCGGTCAGTGGGGCCGGGGGGGCTGTGGGGCAGCCGTGGGGCAGAGCGTGGTCAGTGGGGCCGGGGGGGGGGGCTGTGGGGCAGAGCCCGGTCAGTGGGGCTGGGGGGGGGGCTGTGGGGCAGAGCCCGGTCAGTGGGGCCGGGGGGGGCTGTGGGGCAGCTGTGGGGCAGAGCCCGGTCAGTGGGGCCGGGGGGGGGCTGTGGGGCAGCTGTGGGGCAGAGGGGGAGCTATGGGGCAGAGGAGGCTCTGTGGGGCAGAGATGGGTGCTATGGGGCAGAAGGGGTGCCATGGGGCAGAGGGGGTGCCATGGGGCAGAGATGGGTGCTATGGGGCAGAGGGGGGCTCTATGGGGCAGAGGGCGCCGTGGGGGCTGTGGGGCGCCGTGGGGCAGCCCCCTCGCCTCCCCCAGCCCTGCCCGCAAGAGGAGCTGCGCCTGGAGCCCGCCCGCCTGCGCGCCCGCACCTGCGCCGACAGCGCCGCCGCCATCGCCCGTCTGCTGCGGCACCTGAGTGGCCCCACGGCGCGACCCACGGCCGGCCCCACGGCGGGCCCCACGGCGGGCCCCACGGCCGGCCCTGCTTCAGCTCACGGGGACAGCCAGGTAGGGGGGGGCTGGGGACACCGCGGGGACCCCCGCTGCCCCACAGCGACCCCCAAGTGGGGGTGGGGGGGGACATGGGGACCCACAGCGACCCCCAAGTGGGGGGGGGATGGGACATGGGGACCCACAGCGACCCCCAAGTGGGGGAGGGACGGGACATGGGGACCCTATGGTGCCCCACAGCGACCCCCAAGTGGGGGTTGGGGGGGGACAGCTGGGGACACCGCGGGGACCCCCGCTGCCCCACAGCGACCCCCAAGTGGGGGTGGGGGGGACATGGGGACCCCCAGCGACCCCCAAGTGTGGGGGGGATGGGACATGGGGACCCACAGCGACCCCCAAGTGGGGGAGGGACGGGACATGGGGACCCTATGGTGCCCCACAGCGACCCCCAAGTGGGGGGGGGGGGGCCACATGGCCCCCCCCAGTGCCCCCCAAGTGGGGCTGGGGGCAGAGGGACGCCCCGGTGACCCCCAGGCCCTGTGGGGTGCCGGGGGGCGGTGGGGTGCCGGGGGGGGGGGGGCTGGGGGCCCCACGGCTGGGCCCCCCCCCCCAGGCCCCCCCGCCCCCCCCCGGCCCCCATCAACCAGCAGGACCTGACGGACGCCCTCCGCGACGCCCCACGGCCGCCCCACGGCGCCCCACAGCCCCCCGGTACGGCTGGGGGCAGTTGGGGGGTGGGGGCAGATGTGGGGCTGGGGGGCAGTTGTGGGTCGGGGGGGCAGTTGTGGGGCGGGGGGGCAGTTATGGGCCTGGGGCAGTTGTGGGGCGGGGGGGCAGTTGTGGGTCTGGGGGGGCAGTTATGGGCCTGGGGCAGTTGTGGGGCGGGGGGCAGTTGTGGGTCTGGGGGGCAGTTATGGGTCGGGGGGCAGTTGTGGGTCTGGGGGGCAGTTGTGGGTCTGGGGGGGGGGGGCAGTTGGGGGGTGGGGGCAGCAGCCGGCCCTGCCATGGGGCTGACCCCTCCCCCCCCAGCCCAGCCCCCGCCCCCCACCCCTCCCCCTCCCTGTACCTGTTCCCGGGCGAGGGGGGCCCCGCCCCCCGCCCCTCCCCCGCCCCTCCCCCCGCCGACGGCCCCGACCCCGACGGCTTCTGCATCCTCGAGGCCCCCGCGGCCCCCGGCCCCGTGAGTGGGGGAGGGGTGGGGGGGGCTGGGGGTCCCGGGGGGGGGGTCAGGGTGGGCGGGGGGGCTGGGGGGGGGGTCCGGGGGGGGTCCCTGGGTGCTGCGGGTCCTGGGGGGGTCAGGGTGGGGGGGGGGGCTGGGAGTCCCTGGGGGGGGGGGTTAGGGGAGGGTGGGGGTCCCGGGGGGGGGGTCAGGGAGGTTGGGGGTCCCTGGGGGTCCCTGGGGGGGGTCGGGGTCCCGGGGGGGGTCCCTGGGGGGGGTCAGGGGGGTATTGGGGGTCCCTGGGGGGGTCAGGGTGGGTCGGGGGTCCCGGGGGTCCTTGGGGGGGGTCAGGGTCCCGGGGGGGTCCCTGGGGGGGGTCCCAGGGTGGGTCAGGGGGTATTGGGGGTCCCGGGGGAGGGGGTCAGGGTGGGTCGGGGTTCCCGGGGGTCCCTGGGGGGGTCAGGGTCCCGGGGGGGGTCCCTGGGGGGGGGGGGTCAGGGTGGGTCGGGGGTCCTGGGGGTCCTTGGGGGGGTCAGGGTCCCGGGGGGGGTCCCTGGGGGGTCCCAGGGGGGGTCAGGGGGGTATTGGGGGTCCCGGGGGAGGGGGTCAGGGTGGGTCGGGGTTCCCGGGGGTCCCTGGGGGGGGTTCCCGGGGGGTCCCTGGGGGGTGGGGGTGAGGGCGGTGCGGCCCGGTCTCAGCCCCTCCCCCCGCAGGGCGCGGAGGCCCCCCCCCGCCTGCGCTGGCTGGCGCCGGGGCCGCTGCGGGTGCGGGAGGGGCACTTCGGGCCCCCGCGGGGGGAGGGGGAGCGGCTGCGCCCCCCCCCGGGGCTGCCCCCCCCCCGCGCCCGCCTGCTGCTGCGCGACCTCAGCCTGCGCTGGCAGCTCTTCGGGGGGCGGGACTTCCCCGCCGGCCCCGCCCCCGCCGCCCGGTGAGACGCGCCCCCGGGGGCGGGGCTAGGGTGCAGGACACGCCCCCCCCTCCCGGCAGGGCTCGGGGCGGGGGCGAGGCTCCTCCTCCCCCCGCCCCGGGGTTGGGGGGTGGGGACCGGGGTGGGTGGAGCTCGGAGTGGGTGGGGCTAAGATACAGGACACGCCCCCCCCCGGGGTGGCAACTGGGGTTGGTGGAGCTTGGAGTGGGTGGGGCTAAGTTACAGGACACGCCCCGGGGGCGGGGCTAGGGCACAGGACACGCCCCCTCCCAACAGGGCTGGGGTTTGAGGCAAGGCTCCTCCCCCCCCGGGTGGGGTGGGTGGAGCTTGGAGTGGGTGGGGCTAAGTTACAGGACACGCCCTATGGGGCGGGGCTAGGGCACAGGACACGCCCCCTCCCGACAGGGATTGGGGCGGGGGCAAGGCTCCTCCCCCCCGGGGTGGGGTGGGTGGAGCTCAGAGTGGGTGGGGCTAATATACAGGACACGCCCCCTCCCGGCAGGCCTGGGGATGGGGGCAGGGGTCCTCCCCGGTGGGTGGGGCTTGGTAAAGGACACGCCCCCTGGTGGGAGGGGCGGGGCTAAAGCGCAGGTCCCGCCCCCCAGTGGGGGAATGGAGTGGGTGGGGCTTCGAGGGAGGCGGGGTTTGGGTGGGGGGGCTTGGCCGCCTGTGACCCCGCCCCCTCCCGCAGGCCCCGCCGCGGCGGCCCCGCCCCCTCAGGCCCCGCCCCTTCCGGGTGGCGCAGCCGGGGGGGCCCCGGGCGCAGGCAGGAGCTGATGGAGCTGCACCTCGGCAAGGTGGGGGGGGGCAACGGGGGGGCCGGGGGGGGGGGGAAGGGGGGTCTGGGGGGGGAGGGGTCGGGGGGGGAAGGGGGTCGGGGGGTGGCTGGGGGGGCAATGGGGGTCGGGGGGGAAGGGGGGTCGGGGGGTGGCTGGGGGGGGCAATGGGGGTCGGGGGGGGAAATGGGGGGATAATGGGGGTCGGGGGGGGGCAATGGGGGGCAGTGGGGGTCTGGGGGTGCCGGGGGGGGCAGTGGGGGGGCGTTGGGGTGCTGGGGGGGGTGATGGGGGGCAGTGGGGGGGTGCGGGTGCCACGGGGGGCAGTGGGGGGCGGGGGGTGCTGGGGGGGGGGTGATGGGGGGCAGTGGGGGTGCGGGTGCCACGGGGGGTCCCGGGGGGGGGGCAGTGGGGGGGCGGCAGGTGAGCGCGGGTGCCCGCAGGTCAGCCTGCAGCACGAGAGCTACGCGGCGGCGGCGGCGGCGGCGGCGGGGGCGCGCGGGGGCGCGGGGGGGGCGCGGGGGGGGCGCCCCACCGCCCGCCTGGTGCGGGTGGTGCAGGGGCTGGAGCTGCGGGACCGGCTGGGGGGGGGGGGCCCCCCTTCCTCTGCCGCCACCCCCGGGGGGGCCCCCCCGCAGCCCCCCACGGTACGGCCCCCCCCCTTCCGCCCCCCCCCGTTCTGAGCCCCCCATTCTGACCCCCCCGTTCCTGACCCCCCCATTCTGACCCCCGTTTGTGCCCCCCCGTTTGTGCCCCCCATTTGTGTCCCCCCCAATCTTGCCCCCCCATTTCATGCCCCCAATCCTGACCCCCCCCATTTCTGCCCCCCCATTTTGACCCCCCCGTTTGTGCCCCCCCAATCCTGACCCCCCTTCTGCCCCCCCATTTCTGCCCCCCATTTGTCCCCCCCATTTTGACCCCCCCGTTTGTGCCCCCCAATCCTGACCCCCCCATTTTGACCCCCCCATTTCTGCCCCCCTCGACCCCCCCATTTGTACCCCCCCATTTTGACCCCCCATTTCTCCCCCCCCCTTTTGACCCCCCCGTTTGTGCCCCCCCCCAATCCTGACCCCCCCCCCTTTGACCCCCCCGCCCCCCCCCCAGCTGTGGGTGAAGGCCCTGCGGGTGCTGCCCCACCCCCCGCCCCCCGGGGGGGTCCCCGAGTGCTGCCTGCGGGTGGCCCTGACGCCCCTGCGCCTCCACATCGACCAGGTGCGGGGGGGCCCTGGGGGGGCAGGGTGCTGCTGGGGGGGGGGGGGGGGGGGGGCCGGGGGGGCAGGGTGCTGCTGGGGGGGCGGGGGGGCCGGGGGGGTGGGGGGGGATCCCGGGGGGGTCAGGGTGCTGCTGGGGGGGGGCGGGGGGGGCCGGGGGGGCAGGGTGCTGCTGGGGGGGCGGGGGGGCCGGGGGGGGTGGGGGGATCCCGGGGGGGCAGGGTGCTGCTGAGGGGGCTGGGTACCCCTGGGGGGGCGGGGGGGCCTGGGGGGGGCAGGGTGCTGCTGGGGGGGGCTGGGTACCCCTGGGGGGGGTGGGGGGGCCTGGGGGGGGCAGGGTGCTGCTGGGGGGGTGGGGGGGCCTGGGGGAGGGCAGGGTGCTGCTGGGGGGGCTGGGTACCCCTGGGGGGGGCGGGGGGGGCCCTGGGGGGGGGCAGGGTGCTGCTGGGGGGGTTGGGTACCCCTGGGGGGCGGGGGGGGCCCTGGGGGGTCAGGGTGCTGCTGGGGGGGCTGGGTACCCCTGGGGGGGTAGGGGGGTCCCGGGGGGGGCAGGGTGCTGCTGGGGGGGCGGGGGGGGGGCCGGGGGGGGGCAGGGTACTGCTGGGGGGGGCGGGGGGGCCGGGGGGGGTGGGGGGATCCCGGGGGGTCAGGGTGCTGCTGGGGGGCGGGGGGACCCCGGGGGTCAGGGTGCTGCTGGGGGAGGCTGGGTACCCCTGGGGGGGCGGGGGGGGCCCTGGGGGGGGGGCAGGGTGCTGCTGGGGGGGCTGGGTACCCCTGGGGGGGCGGGGGTCCCGGGGGGGCAGGGTGCTGCTGGGAGGGGTCTGGGTACCCCTGGGGGGGGGGGCCCTGGGGGGTCAGGGTGCTGCTGGGGGGGCGGGGTGCCCATGGGGGGGGGGGGTCTGGGTACCCCTGGGGGGGGTGGGGGGGCCTGGGAGGTCAGGGTGCCCCTGGGGGGTCAGGGTGCTGCTGGGGGGTCTGGGGGTGCCCATGGGGGGGTCGGGGTGCCCCTGAAGGATGGGGGGGTCAGGGGGCCACGGGGGGAGTTGGGGGTCCTGGGGGGGGTTGGGTGTCCCCGAGGGCCCCCCCCCCCCCAACAACCCCCTCCCCCCGCAGGACGCCCTCATCTTCCTCAGGGATTACATCAGCAACTTCGTCGCACACATGGCCCCCCCCGCGCCCCCCCCCGACGGTACCGGGACACTGGGGCACCCCTGGGTGCTGGGGGGGGGCACTGGGTGCGGGGGGGGGGGGACTGGGAGATGGGGGGCACCCCTGGGTGCTGGGGAGGGGCACTGGGAGATGGGGGCAATGGGAGATGGGGGGCACCCCTGGGTGCTGGGGGGGGCACTGGGAGATGGGGGGCACTGGGTGCGGGGGGGACACTGGGAGATGGGGGGGCACTGGGTGCTGGGGGGGCACTGGGAGATGGGGGGGCACCCTGGGTGCTGGGGGGGGCCCTGGGGCACCCCTGGGTGCTGGGGTTCCCCTCACCCCCCGCCCCCGCTCCTCCGCAGCCCCCCCGGGCGCTGGGGACCCCCCCGGGCTGGAGCCGCTGGCGGAGGAGGACCCCGACACCGAGAGCCCCATCTACTTCCGGTATGGGGACACTGGGGGCACTGGGGGCACTGGGAGCACTGGGAGCACTGGGGGCACTGGGGACAGCCCTGGGATGGGGACATGGAGACACTGGGGGACACTGGGAGCACTGGGGGCACTAGGGACAGCCCCGGGATGGGGACACTGGGGGCACTGGGGGGGACACTGGGGACACCCCTGGGATGGGGACACTGGGAGCACTGGGGGTACTGGGGACACTGGGGACACTGGGAGCACTGGGGGCACTAGGGACAGCCCCGGGATGGGGACACTGGGGGCACTGGGGGGGACACTGGGGGCACCCCCAGGATGGGGACACTGGGAGCACTGGGGGCACTGGGGGCACTGGGGACACTGGGAGCACTGGGGGCACTAGGGACAGCCCCGGGATGGGGACACTGGGGGCACTGGGAGCACTGGGGGCACTGGGGACAGCCCTGGGATGGGGACATGGAGACACTGGGGGACACTGGGAGCACTGGGGGCACTAGGGACAGCCCCGGGATGGGGACACTGGGGGACACTGGGGGGGACACTGGGGGCACCCCTGGGATGGGGACACTGGGAGCACTGGGGGTACTGGGGACACTGGGAGCACTGGGGGCACTAGGGACAGCCCCGGGATGGGGACACTGGGGGCACTGGGGGGGACACTGGGGGCACCCCCAGGATGGGGACACTGGGAGCACTGGGGGCACTAGGGACAGCCCCGGGATGGGGACACTGGGGGACACTGGGGGGGACACTGGGGGCACCCCTGGGATGGGGACACTGGGAGCACTGGGGACACTGGGGACACTGGGGACACTGGGGACACTGGGAGCACTGGGGGCACTAGGGACAGCCCCGGGATGGGGACACTGGGGGCACTGGGGGGGACACTGGGGGCACCCCCAGGATGGGGACACTGGGAGCACTGGGGGCACCCCCAGGATGGGGACACTGGGAGCACTGGGGGCACTGGGGGCACTGGGGACACTGGGGACAGCCCTGGGATGGGGACATGGAGACACTGGGGGACACTGGGAGCACTGGGGGCACTAGGGACAGCCCCGGGATGGGGACACTGGGGGCACTGGGGGGGACACTGGGGGCACCCCCAGGATGGGGACACTGGGAGCACTGGGGGCACTGGGGGCACTGGGGACACTGGGGACAGCCCTGGGATGGGGACATGGAGACACTGGGGGACACTGGGAGCACTGGGGGCACTAGGGACAGCCCCGGGATGGGGACACTGGGGGCACTGGGGGGGACACTGGGGGCACCCCCAGGATGGGGACACTGGGAGCACTGGGGGCACTAGGGACAGCCCCGGGATGGGGACACTGGGGGACACTGGGGGGGACACTGGGGGCACCCCTGGGATGGGGACACTGGGGGCACTGGGGACACTGGGAGCACTGGGAGCACTGGGGGCACTGGGGACAGCCCTGGGATGGGGACATGGAGACACTGGGGGACACTGGGAGCACTGGGGGCACTAGGGACAGCCCCGGGATGGGGACACTGGGGGCACTGGGGGTACTGGGGACACTGGGGACACTGGGAGCACTGGGGGCACTAGGGACAGCCCCGGGATGGGGACACTGGGGGCACTGGGGGGGACACTGGGGGCACCCCTGGGATGGGGACACTGGGGGCACTGGGGACACTGGGGGCACTGGGAGCACTGGGGGCACTGGGGACAGCCCTGGGATGGGGACATGGAGACACTGGGGGACACTGGGAGCACTGGGGGCACTAGGGACAGCCCCGGGATGGGGACACTGGGGGCACTGGGGGGGACACTGGGGGCACCCCTGGGATGGGGACACTGGGAGCACTGGGGGTACTGGGGACACTGGGAGCACTGGGGGCACTAGGGACAGCCCCGGGATGGGGACACTGGGGGCACTGGGGGGGACACTGGGGGCACCCCCGGGATGGGGACACTGGGAGCACTGGGGACACTGGGGACACTGGGGACACTGGGAGCACTGGGGGCACTAGGGACAGCCCCGGGATGGGGACACTGGGGGCACTGGGGGGGACACTGGGGGCACCCCCAGGATGGGGACACTGGGAGCACTGGGGGCACTAGGGACAGCCCCGGGATGGGGACACTGGGGGACACTGGGGGGGACACTGGGGGCACCCCTGGGATGGGGACACTGGGGGCACTGGGGACACTGGGGGCACTGGGGGCACTGGGGACACTGGGGACAGCCCTGGGATGGGGACATGGAGACACTGGGGGACACTGGGAGCACTGGGGGCACTAGGGACAGCCCCGGGATGGGGACACTGGGGGCACTGGGGGGGACACTGGGGGCACCCCCAGGATGGGGACACTGGGAGCACTGGGGGCACTAGGGACAGCCCCGGGATGGGGACACTGGGGGACACTGGGGGGGACACTGGGGGCACCCCTGGGATGGGGACACTGGGGGCACTGGGGACACTGGGGACACTGGGGACACTGGGGACAGCCCTGGGATGGGGACATGGAGACACTGGGGGACACTGGGAGCACTGGGGGCACTAGGGACAGCCCCGGGATGGGGACACTGGGGGCACTGGGGACACCCCTGGGATAGGGACATGGGGACACCGGTGACACCCTGGGGACGGCCTCGGGGGTGACAGCGGTGTCCCCGGGGGGTGACAGTGGTGTCCCTGGGGGGTGACGGCGGTGTCCCCGGGGGGTGACAGCGGTGTCCCTGGGGGGTGATGGCGGTGTCCCCAGGGGGTGGCGATGGGGGGTCCCCGTGGTGTCCCTGGGGGGTGACGGCGGTGTCCCTGGGGGGTGACACTGGTGTCCCCGGGGGGTGGCGATGGGGGGTCCCCGTGGTGGCCCCCGGGGGTGACGGCGGTGTCCCCGGTGTCCCCAGGGAGTTCCGCTTCACGGCCGAGGTCCCCATCTGGCTGGACTACCGCGGGAAGCGCGTCACCATGGAGCAGGTGACGGGGACAGCGGGGGGACGCACCCGGCCCGGGGGTGGCAGTGGGGTCCCGGGGGTGACAGACCTGTCCGTGGGGGTGACAACCAGGTCCTGGGGGTGACAGTCATGTCCCCGGGGTGACAGACCTGTCCCAGGGGGTGACAGTCACATCCCTGGGGGTGACAGACCCATCCTTGGGGTGACAGCCCCGTCCCTGGGGTGACAGTCATGTCCCTGGGGTGACAGTGGGGTCCTGGGGGTGACAGCCAGGTCTAGGGGTGACAGTCGTGTCCCTGGGGTGACAAACCTGTCTGTGGGGGTGACAAACCTGTCCCTGGGGGTGACAGACCCATCCTTGGGGTGACAACTGGGTCCTGCGTGGTGACAAGGGGATCCCAGGGGGGTGACAGCCCCGGCCCTGGGGGTGACAGCCCCATCCCTGGGGTGACAATCATGGCCCTGGGGTGACAGTCGTGTCCCTGGGGTGACAAACCTGTCTGTGGGGGTGACAGACGTGGCCCTGGGGTGACAATCATGGCCCTGGGGTGACAGTCGTGTCCCTGGGGTGACAAACCTGTCTGTGGGGGTGACAGACGTGGCCCTGGGGGTGACAGCCCCGTCCCTGGGGTGACAATCATGGCCCTGGGGTGACAGTGGGGTCCCGGGGGTGACAGCCATCCCCTGGGGGTGACAGCCCCCTCCCTCGGAGGTGACAGCCGGTCGCGGGGGGTGACGGCCCGCCGGGGGCGGTGGCCCCCCCGGGGGTGGTGGCCCCCCGGTGACGTCCCCGTCCCCGTCCCCGCGCAGGGCGCGCTGGCGGGGATCCTGATCGGGCTGGCGCGGCTCAACTGCTCCCAGCTGCGCCTGAAGCGCCTCTGCCACCGCCAGGGGTGGGGACACGGGGGGACAGGGGGACACGGGGGGGGACAGGGGGACACGGGGGGACACGGGGACATGGGGGGGGACATGGGGACGGGGGGGACGGGGGGACATGGGGACACGGGGGGACAGGGGGACGGGGGGATGGGGGGACATGGGGACACGGGGGGACGGGGGGACATGGGGACATGGGGACACGGGGGGACACAGGGACGGGGGGACATGGGGACACGGGGGGACGGGGGGGACGGGGGGACATGGGGACACGGGGGGACACAGGGACAGGGGGGACGGGGGGACACGGGGGGACACAGGGGGACACAGGGACACGGGGGGGATGGGGGGACGTGGGGGGGACGTGGGGGGGACAGGGACACGGGGGACATGGGGACACAGGGGGACACAGGGGGGACACGGGGGGACGGGGGGACACAGGACATAAGGGGACACAGGGGGGCGTGGGGGGTGTAAAGGGACACGGGGGGGACATGGGGACACGTGGGGACACTGGAGCAGACGGGGGGTCCCCGCTGTCCCCACGTCCCCACAATTCACCATTTCTCCATGTCCCCATGTCCCCCTGTGTCCCCATGTCCCTGTGTCCCCGTGTGTCCCCGTGTCCCCCCATGTCCCCGTGTCCCCCCATGTCCCCATGTCCCCCTGTGTCCCCGTATCCCCCCGTGTCCCCATGTCCCTATTGTCCCCGTGTCCCCCTGTGTCCCCATGTCCCCGTGTCCCCTGTGTGTCCCCGTGTCCCCCCGTGTCCCCCCATGTCCCCATGTCCCCCCATGTCCCTGTGTCCCTGTGTGTCCCTGTGTCCCCATTGTCCCCGTGTCCCCCCATGTCCCCCCATGTCCCTGTGTCCCTGTGTGTCCCCGTGTCCCCCCATGTCCCCCCGTGTCCCCGTGTCCCTGTGTCCCCCCATGTCCCCGTGTCCCTATGTCCCCATGTGTCCCCCGTGTCCCCCGTGTCCCTATGTCCCCATGTGTCCCCCATGTCCCCCGTGTCCCCCCGTGTCCCCCCGTCCCCCCGTGTCCCCGTGTCCCTATGTCCCCATGTGTCCCCGTGTCCCCCGTGTCCCTATGTCCCCATGTGTCCCCCATGTCCCCCGTGTCCCCCCGTGTCCCCGTGTCCCCGCAGGCTGCTGGGGCTGGGGAAGGTGCTGAGCTTCGCGGTGACGGAGTGGCTGCGGGACATTCGGTGTCACCAACTGCCCGGGCTGCTGGGGGGGGTGGCCCCCGTCCACGCCGTCCTGCGCCTCTGTGAGTGTCACCGGCGTCCCCAGCGCGTCCCCAACCCCCCCTGTCCCCAACCCCCCCGTTGCTGGTGCCCCACCGGCACGGGGTGTCCTGGCGGGACGGTGACATGTCACCGGGGCCTTGGTGGCACGTCCTGGCGGCACGGTGGCAGCGGTGGCATGTCACCAGGGCGTCCTTGCGTGTCCCCGACGTGTCCTGGGGGGTGGTGGCACGTCCCCAGCGCGTCGTGGTGCAGGGGTGGCGGTGGTGGCGTGTCCCCAGCGTGTCCCAGCGTGTCCCCGGCGTGTCCTGGGGTGGGGGTGGCAGCGGTGGCATGTCACCAGGGTGTCCTGGAGTGCCACCAGCGTGTCACTGGTGTGTCCTGGCGTGTCCCCAGCGTGTCCCAGGGTGGAGGTGGCAGCGGTGGCAATGTCACCAGCGTGTCCTGGCGTGTCCCCAGCGTGTCCTGGTGGGCGGGTGGCAGCGGTGGCAATGTCACCAGGGTGTCCTGGGGTGCCACCAGCGTGTCCCAGCGTGTCCCAGCGTGTCCCCAGCGTGTCCTGGTGGGCGGGTGGCAGCGGTGGCGTGTCCCCAGCGTGTCCCTGGCATGACCTGGGGTGGGGGTGGCGTGTCCCTGGCGTGTCCCTGGCGTGTCCCTGGCGTGTCCTGGGGTGGGGGTGGCGGGGTGCCGTGTCCCCGTGTCGTCCCCCCCCCCCCCCCGACGCGGCCGCTGTCCCCAGGGCGGGCGCTGCGGGAGCTGCTGGCGCTGCCGCTGCGGGGGGGCCGCCCCGGGGGGGTGACGCGGGGGGTGACGCGGGGGGTCACCGCCCTGGGGGCCGCCTCCGCCGCCGCCGCCCTCGGCCTGGGCGCCCGCCTGCTGCGCGCCCTCCAGGTGGGGACCCCCAACCCCCCCGGGACCCCCCCCAGTGCCCCCCAAACCCCCCTGGGACCCCCCAAACCGCCCTGGGACCCCCCTGGGACCCCCAAACCCCCCGGGACCCCCAAACCTGCCCTGGGGACCCCTGGGACCCCCCTGGGACCCCCAAACCACCCTGGGACCCCCCAGTGCCCCCCCAAACCACCCTGGGACCCCCCCAGGACCCCCCCAAACCCCCCGGGACCCCTGGGACCCCCCAAACCACCCTGGGACCCCCTGGGACCCCCCCCCAGGACCCCCCAAACCCCCCCGGGACCCCTGGGACCCCCCAAACCGCCCTGGGACCCCCCCTGGGACCCCCAAACCGCCCTGGGGACCCCTGGGACCCCCCAGTGCCCCCCCAAACCACCCTGGGACCCCCCTGGGACCCCCAAACCGCCCCGGGACCCCTGGGACCCCCCAAACCACCCTGGGACCCCCCAAACCACCCCGGGACCCCCCAGTGCCCCCCAAACCACCCCGGGACCCCCAGGACCCCCCAAACCCCCCCGGGACCCCTGGGACCCCCAAACCCCCCGGGACCCCTGGGACCCCCCAAACCACCCTGGGACCCCCCTGGGACCCCCAAACCGCCCCGGGACCCCCCAGTGCCCCCCAACCCCCCCCGGGACCCCCAAACCTGCCCCGGGGACCCCTGGGACCCCCCCTGGGACCCCCAAACCACCCCGGGGACCCCCAACACCCCGCCCTCCCCCCCCCCCGGGGGCTGGGGGGGGGCCGGGGGGGTGGGGGGTGCTGGGGGTCCCGGGTGCTGGGGCACCCTGACCCCCCCCCCAGGCACTGGCAGAGGCTCTCTACGAACTGGTGGCCCCCCCGCCCCCACCCCGCCCCCTCGGGGCCCCCCCGGAGCCCCCGGCCGGCCCCCACCAGGTACCGACCAGTGGGGACCAGTATGGCCGGGGGTGGGTCCCCGTATGGCTGGGGGGGGGCTCAGGGGGATCCCAGTATGGGCGGGGGGGGCCCAGTATGGCCCAGTATGGCTGGGAGGGGGGTGGGGGACAATATGGGCTGGGGGAAGGGTCGGGGGGGACCCAGTATGGCCCAGTATGGCTGGGGGTGGGTCCCAGTATGGCTGGGGGGGGGCTCAGGGGGATCCCAGTATGGGCTGGGGGGGTCCCAGTATGGCTGGGGGAGGCAACATAGGCTGGGGAAAGGACTGAGAAGGTCCCAGTATGGCCCAGTATGGCTGGGGGAGGGCCCCAGTATGGCTGGGGGGGCTCAGGGGGATCCCAGTATGGCCTGGAGGACTCCCAGTATGGCCCAGTTGGGGGTCAAGGGGCTCCCAGTATCGGCAGGGCGGGGCTGGAGGTGTCCCAGTATGGTCTGGTGTGGGGGGAGGGCTCCCAGTATGGCCCAGTTGGGGGCCAGGGGGCTCCCAGTATGGGGGGGGGGGGCTAGAGAGGGGGTAGCTGTGTCCCCACTTCCCTCCCAGTCCCTCCCAGTTCCCCCAGTGCCTCAGTGTGTCCCCCCCCTCGTTTCCCCCCCCCCAGCGCCCCCCGGCGGCAGCACGCGGAGGAGCCCCGCCCCCCCGAGGGAGAGGGGGGCCCCGCCCCCCCGCGCCCCCGCCCCCAATAAAGCGGCGGCACTGGGAGCACTGGGCTGGACTGGTTCTTGTGGGGGGGGGCTGGGTCCCTCCTGCGGGGGGGGGAGGGGAGGGGAAGGGGAGGGGGGGGGGACACCCAGGCGTCCGAGCGCGCGGCCCCGCTCCGCCCCGCCCCTCCCGGCGCCTGACGTCATCGCTGCGTCGGTGGCGTCATCAGAAAGGGGTTGGAGGCGGGAGCGGAGCGGCCGGTTCGGCTTCGGTCAGTGCTCGGGGGGCCGGGACCCCCGGGGGGGGGAGGGGAGGGGGGAGGGGTGCCCGGGCGCCTGGGTCCCTCTCGGGGGGAAGGGGGTGGGGGTGTCCGGAGGCCTGGGACCCCCGGGGGGGGGGAGGGGGGACATTGCGGGGGTGGGGGGTGTCCGGACGTTTGGGTTCCCCCCCGTGGGGGGAGGGGGGACATTGGGGGTGGGGGAGGGGGCGGGGGCTGCCCGGACGCCTGGGTCCCTCTTGGGGGGGGACGGACGGACGGACGGACATGGGGGGGGGGCTGCCGGGACGTTTGGGTCCCCTATGGGGTGGGGGAGGGGGTGCGGTGGGGGAGGGGCTGCCCTCAGGCCCGGGGGGGGGGAGGGGGGGAGGGGTGCCCGCAGGCCCGGGGGGAGGGAGGGGGTGCAGTGGGGGTGGGGGAGGGGCTGCCCGCAGGCCCGGAGGGGCTGCCCTCAGGCCCGGGGGGAGGGGTGCCCGCAGGCCCGGGGGAGGGGAGGGGGTGCAGTGGGGGTGGGGGAGGGGCTGCCCTCAGGCCCGGGGGGGGAGGGGGTGCAGTGGGGGTGGGGGAGGGGCTGCCCTCAGGCCCGCGTGCCCGCAGGCGGCCATGACGAGCGACCTGGACATCTTCGTGGGGAACACGACGCTGATCGACGAGGAGGTGTACCAGCTCTGGCTGGACGGGCACTCGGGTGCGCCCCGCCCCCACCCCCGGGGCCCCGCCCCCACCCCCGGGGCCCCGCCCCCACCCCCATGTCCCCTGTCCCTTGGTGTCCCCATCCCCCGGTGTCCCCATGTCCCCTATCTCTTGGTGGCCACGTCCCACAGTGTCCCCATGTCCTGCATCCCCCGGTGACGGTGTCCCATGGTGTCCCCATGTCCTCTGTGTCCTGGTGACCGTGTCCCCCGGTGTCCCCATGTCCCCTGTCCTTTGCTGTCCCCATCCCCCGGTGTCCCCATGTCCCCTATCTCTTGGTGTCCCCATCCCACGGTGTCTCCATGTCCTCTGTGTCCTGGTGACCGTGTCCCCCGGTGTCCCCATGTCCCCTATCTCTTGGTGTCCCCATCCCCCGGTGTCCCCATGTCCTCTGTGTCCTGGTGACCGTGTCCCCCGGTCCGGTGACGCTGTCCCTGTCCCGCAGTGGCGGAGGCGGTGGCCTGGCGGCTGCGGGGGGGGGTCCTGGAGCGGGCGGGGACCTCGGTGGCCGTGTCCCCATGTCCCCTGTCCCTTGGTGTCCCCATCCCCCGGTGTCCCCATGTCCTCTGTGTCCTGGTGACCGTGTCCCCCGGTGTCCCCATGTCCCCTGTCCCTTGCTGTCCCCATCCCCCGGTGTCCCCATGTCCCCTATCTCTTGGTGTCCCCATCCCCCGGTGTCCCCATGTCCTCTGTGTCCTGGTGACCGTGTCCCCCGGTGTCCCCATGTCCCCTATCTCTTGGTGTCCCCATCCCCCGGTGTCCCCATGTCCTCTGTGTCCTGGTGACGGTGTCCCCCGGTGTCCCCATGTCCCCTATCTCTTGGTGTCCCCATCCCACGGTGTCCCCATGTCCTCTGTGTCCTGGTGACGGTGTCCCCCGGTGTCCCCATGTCCCCTGTCCCTTGCTGTCCCCATCCCCCGGTGTCCCCATGTCCTCTGTGTCCTGGTGACCGTGTCCCCCAGTCCGGTGACGCTGTCCCTGTCCCGCAGTGGCGGAGGCGGTGGCCCGGCGGCTGCGGGGGGGGGTCCTGGAGCAGGCGGGGACCTCGGTGGCCGTGTCCCCATGTCCCCTGTCCCTTGGTGTCCCCATCCCCCGGTGTCCCCATGTCCTCTGTGTCCTGGTGACCGTGTCCCCCGGTCCGGTGACGCTGTCCCTGTCCCGCAGTGGCGGAGGCGGTGGCCCGGCGGCTGCGGGGGGGGGTCCTGGAGCGGGCGGGGACCTCGGTGGCCGTGCTGCAGAGCGACACGCGGGACCACTACCGCACCTTCCAGATGCTGGAGCGGCTGCTGCACGCCCCCCCCCGCCTGCTCCAGCAGCTCCTCTTCCAGATCCCCCCCTCCCGGCAGGCCATGCTGGTCCAGCGGTGGGCACTGGGAGGGGTTGGGGAGGCACTGGGAGGGCTGGGGGGGGCACTGGGAGGGCTGGGGGGGGCACTGGGAGGGTTTGGAGAGGCACTGGGGGGCACTGGGAGGGGTTGGGGGGGCACTGGGAGGGGTTGGAGAGGCACTGGGGGGCACTGGGAGGGCTGGAGGGGCACTGGAAGGGGTTGGAGAGGCACTGGGTGGCACTGGGAGGGGTGGGGGGGGCACTGGGAGGGGTTGGAGAGACACTGGGAAGGATTGGAGGGACACTGGGGGCACTGGGAGGGGCTGGGGGGTCTGGGGGGCAGTGGGAAGGGTTGGGGGGCTGAGGGTGGCTTTTGGGGTCCCCCCCCTTTGGGAAGAGCTTCACGGGGGGGCTGCTGGGGGCACAGTCCCAGTTTGGGGGCGCAGTCCCAGTTTGGGGACGCAGGGTGGGTTCGGGGGCACAGTCCCAGTTGGGGCGCAGTCCCAGTTCGGGGGCGCAGTCCCAGTTGGGGCGCAGTCCCAGTTCGGGGGTGCAGGGTCGGGGGCACAGTCCCAGTTCGGGGCACAGTCCCAGTTCGGGGGCGCAGTCCCAGTTTGGGCGCAGTCCCAGTTTGGGTGCAGTCCCAGTTTGGGCACAGTCCCAGTTGGGTGCAGTCCCAGTTCGGGGGTGCAGTCCCAGTTTGGGGGCACAGTCCCAGTTGGGTGCAGTCCCAGTTTGGGGCACAGTCCCAGTTTGGGGCACAGTCCCAGTTGGGCGCAGTCCCAGTTGGGCGCAGTCCCAGTTCGGGGGCACAGTCCCAGTTGGGCGCAGTCCCAGTTGGGCGCAGTCCCAGTTCGGGGGCACAGTCCCAGTTTGGGGCGCAGTCCCAGTTGGGGCGCAGTCCCAGTTTGGGCGCAGTCCCAGTTTGGGGGCGCAGTCCCAGTTGGGCGCAGTCCCAGTTCGGGGGCACAGTCCCAGTTGGGGCGCAGTCCCAGTTTGGGGGCGCAGTCCCAGTTTGGGGCCCAGTCCCAGTTTGGGGGTGCAGGGTTGGGTTCGGGGGCGCAGTCCCAGTTTGGGGGCGCAGTCCCAGTTTGGGTGCAGTCCCAGTTTGGGGGCGCAGTCCCAGTTTGGGCGCAGTCCCAGTTTGGGTGCAGTCCCAGTTTGGGGCCCAGTCCCAGTTTGGGTGCAGTCCCAGTTTGGGGGCGCAGTCCCAGTTTGGGGGCACAGTCCCAGTTTGGGGCACAGTCCCAGTTTGGGGGCCCAGTCCCAGTTTGGGGGCGCAGTCCCAGTTTGGGGCCCAGTCCCAGTTTGGGGGTGCAGGGTTGGGTTCGGGGGCGCAGTCCCAGTTTGGGGCCCAGTCCCAGTTTGGGGGCGCAGTCCCAGTTTGGGCGCAGGTACTACGCCTTCGAGGAGCGCTTCGCCCGGGAGCTGCTGGGGAAGAAGCTCTCCAAGGGCACCAAGAAGGACCTGGACGAGGTCAGCGCCCGCACCGGCGTCTCCATCAAGAGCTGCCGCCGCCAGGTGGGCACCCCGAAACCGGGGGGGGCACCCCGAAACCGGGGGGGCACCCCGCAACTGGGGGGGCACCCCGCAACTGGGGGGGGGCACCCCGAAACCGGGGGGGGCACCTCGAAACCCGGGGGGCACCCCACAACTGGGGGGCACCCCGAAACCCGGGGGGCACCCCGAAACCGGGGGGGCACCCCACAACTGGGGGGGGCACCCCGAAACCCGGGGGGCACCCAGAAACCCGGGGGGCACCCCACAACTGGGGGGGGCACCCCACAACTGGGGGGGCACCCTGAAACCGGGGGGGGCACCCCACAACTGGGAGGGGCACCCCGAAACTGGGGGGGGCACCCCACAACTGGGGGGCACCCCGAAACCCGGGGGGCACCCTGAAACTGTGGGGGGCACCCCACAACCGGGGGGCACCCTGAAACCCGGGGGGGGCACCCCGAAGTCGGGGGGGGCACCCCAAAACCCGAGGGGGCACCCCACAACTGGGAGGGGGCACCCCAAAACCGGGGGGTCACCCCGAAACCCAGGGGGGGCACCCCACAACTGGGGGGGCACCCCACAACCCGGGGGGCACCCCACACCCGGGGGGGGCACCCTGAAATCGGGGGGGCACCCCGAAACTGGGGGGGGCACCCCACAACCCGGGGGGGGCACCCCAAAACCAGGAGGGCACCCCACAACCCAGGGGCGCACCCCACAACTGGGGGGGCACCCTGAAACCCGGGGGGGGGCACCCCACACCCGGGGGGGCACCCCACAGCTGGGGGGGCACCCCGCAACCCGGGGGGGGGGCCCAAAACCCGAGGGGGGCACCCCCAAACCAGGGGGTCCCCCCACAACCCGGGGGGGGGGCACCCCAACACCCAGTGGGGACCCCTGAAACCCGAGAGGGTCCCCCGAAATTGGGGGGGGGCGCCCCAAAATTGGGGGGGACCCGGATTGGGGGGGATTAGAAGTTGGGGGGCAGGGCTGGGACTGGGGGGGTCCCCGATATTGGGGGGTCCCCGATATGGGGGATCCCCAAAACCCAGGGGGAGGCTCCGGGGGGAGGGGGGCGCAGCTCAGCCCCATGGGGGGAGGTTGGGGGGGTCGGGGGGTTTGGGGGTGCTGGGGGGGGGGCTGAGGGGGGGTGGGGGTGCTGGGGGGGGGGGGTCCCCCCAAATCTGACCCCCGCCCCCCCCAGTTCGACAACTTCAAGCGGGTGTTCAAGGCGGTGGAGGAGCTGCGGGGGCCCCTGGCCGACAACATCCAGCAGCAGTTCCTGCTGCCCCCCCCTCGCCCGGTCAGCACCCATGGGGGCGGGGGGGGGGTCCCATGGGGGCGGGGGGGTGGGGGTCCCATGGGGGCTGGGGGGGGCGGGGGGCTTCGGGGGTCCCATGGGCGCGGGGGGGTGGGGGGCTTCGGGGGTCCCATGGGGGCGGGGGGCTCTGGGCTCCCATGGGGGTGGGGGGGGGGTCCCATGGGGGCTGGGGGGGCGGGGGGCTTCGGGGGTCCCATGGGCGCGGGGGGGTGGGGGACCCATGGGGGCTGGGGGGTGGGGGGCTTCTGGGCTCCCATGGGGGCGGGGGAGCCATGGGGGCTGGGGGGGGCGGGGGGCTTCGGGGGTCCCATGGGGGGCTCTGGGCTCCCATGGGGGCTGGGGGGGCGGGGGGCTTCTGGGCTCCATTGGGGGCGGGGAGAGGGGGGTCCCATGGGTGCTGGGGGGGCGGGGGGCTTCGGGGGTCCCATGGGGGCGGGGGGGTGGGGGGCTTCTGGGCTCCATTGGGGGCGGGGGGGTGGGGGCTTCGGGGGTCCCATGGGGGTGAGGGGGTGGGGGAGCCATAGGGGCTGGGGGGGGCAGGGGGCTTCGGGGGTCCCATGGGTGCTTGGGGGGTGGGGGTCCCATGGGGGCGGGGGGCTTTGGGGGCTCCCATGGGGGCAAGGGGGTGGGGGACCCATGGGGGCTGGGGGGGCGGGGGGCTTTGGGGGTCCCATGGGTGCGGGGGGCTCTGGGCTGCTATGGGGGCGGGGGGCTTTGGGGGTCCCATGGGGGTGAGGGGGTGGGGGAGCCATGGGGGCTGGGGGGGTGGGGGGCTTCGGGGGTCCCATGGGTGTGGGGGGTGGGGGACCCATGGGGGCGGGGGGGCTGGGGACTTCAGGGGTCCCATGGGTGCTGGGGGGGTCCTATGGGTGCTGGGGGTGCAGGGGGCTCCCATGGGTGCTGGGGGGTCCTGGGGGCACCCATGGGTGCCGGGGGGGGGGGTGTGTCCGGGGAGGCACCCATGGATGCGGGGAGGTGGGGGGGTGGGGGGCACCCGCCTGACGCGGGGCACCCATGGGTGCCGCCCCCGCAGGGACTACGCCGCCGTCGTCTTCTTCGCCAACAGCCGCTTCGAGACGGGGAAGCGGCGGCTGCAGTTCCTCACCTTCGGGGACTTCGCCGCCTGCGCCCAGCAGATGATGCTGCACTGGACCCAGGGCGCCCTGGGTGAGGGGACACTGGGGACACTGGGGGACACTGGGGACACTGGGACGTGGTGGGGACCCCCCGGCATCGGGGACCCCCCCTGGGTGGGGGAGACGGGGCGTCGCCGCCTGCGCCCAGCAGATGATGCTGCACTGGACCCAGGGCGCCCTGGGTGAGGGGGCACTGGGGACACTGGGGGACACTGGGACGTGGTGGGGACCCCCCTGGGTGAGGGGGCACTGGGGACACTGGGGGACACTGGGGACACTGGGACGTGGTGGGGACCCCCCCTGGGTGGGGGACACGGGGCGTCACCGCCTGCGCCCAGCAGATGATGCTGCACTGGACCCAGGGCGCCCTGGGTGAGGGGGCACTGGGGACACTGGGGACACTGGGACGTGGTGGGGACCCCCCTGGGTGAGGGGACACTGGGGACACTGGGACGTGGTGGGGACCCCCCGGCATCGGGGACCCCCCTGGGTGAGGGGGCACTGGGGACACTGGGGGACACTGGGACGTGGTGGGGACCCCCCCTGGGTGAGGGGACACTGGGACGTGGTGGGGACCCCCCGGCATCAGGGACCCCCCTGGGTGAGGGGGCACTGGGGACACTGGGATGTGGTGGGGACCCCCCTGGGTGAGGGGGCACTGGGGACACTGGGGGACACTGGGGACACTGGGCCGTGGTGGGGACCCCCCTGGGTGAGGGGGCACTGGGGACACTGGGGGACACTGGGACGTGGTGGGGACCCCCCGGCATCGGGGACCCCCCCTGGGTGGGGGACACGGGGCGTCACCGCCTGCGCCCAGCAGATGATGCTGCACTGGACCCAGGGCGCCCTGGGTGAGGGGACACTGGGGGGACACTGGGGACACTGGGCCGTGGTGGGGACCCCCCTGGGTGAGGGGACACTGGGGGACACTGGGACGTGGTGGGGACCCCCCTGGGTGAGGGGACACTGGGGACACTGGGGGACACTGGGGACACTGGGACGTGGTGGGGACCCCCCCTGGGTGGGGGACACGGGGCGTCACCGCCTGCGCCCAGCAGATGATGCTGCACTGGACCCAGGGCGCCCTGGGTGAGGGGGCACTGGGGACACTGGGACGTGGTGGGGACCCCCCTGGGTGAGGGGGCACTGGGGACACTGGGGACACTGGGACGTGGTGGGGACCCCCCTGGGTGAGGGGACACTGGGGACACTGGGACGTGGTGGGGACCCCCCTGGGTGAGGGGACACTGGGGACAGTGGGGGACACTGGGACGTGGTGGGGACCCCCCTGGGTGAGGGGACACTGGGGACACTGGGGGACACTGGGACGTGGTGGGGACCCCCCTGGGTGAGGGGACACTGGGATGTGGTGGGGACCCCCCTGGGTGGGGGGACACTGGGGACACTGGGACGTGGTGGGGACCCCCCGGCATCAGGGACCCCCCCTGGGTGAGGGGACACTGGGGACATCGTGGGGACCCCCCCGGGTGGGGTCACGGCTCCCCGCTGTCCTCGTGTTTCCACGGTCCCCGACAGCTCTGGTGTCCCCATGTCCCCAAAGTCCCCATGTCCCCAAAGTCCCCATGTCCCCAAAGTCCCCATGACCCCGATGACCCCCAATGTCCCCGCTGTCCTCAATGTCCCTGATGACCCCGTGACCCCCATGACCCCTGCTGTCCCCAATGTCCCTGTGACCCCAATGACCCCCTGCTGTCCCCGTGACCCCCATGACCCCGATGACCCCCCTGCTGTCCCCATGACCCCGGTGACCCCCATGACCCTGGTGACCTCGATGACCCCCCGTTGTCCCCGTGTCCCCCATGACCCTGGTGACCCCATGACCCTGATGACCCCCCTCTGTCCCTGTGACCCTGCTGTCCCCATGACCCCCGTGACCCCCATGACCCCTGTGTCCCCCATGACCCCGGCGCCCCCTGTGACCCCCATGTCCCCCATGACCCCAGTGCCCTCTGTGACCCCGGTGCCCCCCATGACCCCTGTGTCCCCCATGACCCCGGTGCCCCCCGTGCCCCCGGTGACCCCCATGTCCCCCATGACCCCTGTGTCCCCCATGACCCCAGTGCCCCCTGTGACTCCCGTGTCCCCCATGACCCCGGTGCCCCCTGTGACCCCGGCGCCCCCTGTGACCCTGGTGCCCCCTGTGACCCTGGTGACCCCCATGTCCCCCATGACCCCCATGTCCCCCATGACCCCTGTGTCCCCCATGACCCCACTGACCCCTGTGCCCCCTGTGACCCCCATGACCCCGGCATCCCCCATGACCCCCATGTCCCCCATGACCCCGGTGCCCCCCGTGACCCCGGTGCCCCCTGTGACCCCGGTGACCCCCATGTCCCCCATGACCCCTGTGTCCCCCGTGACCCCAGTGCCCCCTGTGACTCCCGGCGCCCCCGTGACCCCGGCGCCCCCCGTGACCCCCATGTCCCCCATGACCCCCGTGTCCCCCATGACCCCAGTGCCCCCCATGACCCCCATGACCCCGGTGCCCCCCGTGACCCCAGTGCCCCCCATGTCCCCCATGACCCCCATGTCCCCCATGACCCCAGTGCCCCCCATGTCCCCCATGACCCCGGTGCCCCCTGTGACCCCGGCGCCCCCCGTGACCCCGGTGTCCCCTGTGCCCCCGGTGACCCCCATGTCCCCCATGACCCCAGTGCCCCCTGTGACCCCGGCGCCCCCCGTGACCCCGGTGCCCCCTGTGACCCCGGTGACCCCCATGTCCCCCATGACCCCTGTGTCCCCCATGACCCCAGTGCCCCCCATGTCCCCCATGACCCCGGTGACCCCGTGACCCCAGTGCCCCCCATGACCCCAGTGCCCCCCATGTCCCCCATGACCCCGGTGCCCCCCGTGACCCCGGTGCCCCCCGTGACCCCAGTGCCCTCCATGACCCCAGTGCCCCCCATGTCCCCCATGACCCCCGTGTCCCCCGTGCCCCCGGTGACCCCGTGCCCCCGCGCCCCAGCGCCGGAGGCGGCGGAGCCGGACGGGGACCTGCCCAAGTCCTTCCTGCAGGACCTGAAGGAGCTGCGGGTGCTGGTGGCCGACAAGGAGCTGCTGGACCTGCACAAGAGGTGGCGCCCCCCCACCGGGGCCCCCCCAAACCCCGGGGCCCCCCCCAAACCCCAGGGCCCCCCCCAAACCCCTGGGCCCCCCCCCAAACGCCAGGGCCCCCCCCCCCGCACCCCTGGGTCCCCCCAAAAAATCCAGGCTCCCTCCCAAAATCCTGGCTTCCCCCCTCCCCCCCCCCCCCAAACCCCTGGGGCCCCCCCCAAATCCTGGGGGCCCCCAAAATATATGGGGTCCCTTGGGTGGGGGAGGGGCCCAGGCACCCAGTGCCTTTGGGGTGGGGGGAGGGGGGGTCACCCCAGACCCGGGTGCCTTTGGGGGGGGGGGAGGGGGGTCACCCCAGACCCGGGTGCCTTGGGGTGGGGGAGGGGGGTCACCCCAGACCCGGGTGCCTTGGGGGGGGGTCGGAGGGGTGGTCACCCCAGACCCGGGTGCCTTGGGATGGGGGAGGGGGGGTCACCCCAGACCCGGGTGCCTTTGGGGTGGGGGGAGGGGGGTCACCCCAGACCCGGGTGCCTTGGGGTGGGGGAGGGGGGTCACCCCAGACCCGGGTGCCTTTGGGGGGGGGGAGGGGGGTCACCCCAGACCCGGGTGCCTTTGGGGTGGGGGAGGGGGGTCACCCCAGACCCGGGTGCCTTTGGGGTGGGGGAGGGGGGTCACCCCAGACCCGGGTGCCTTTGGGGGGGGGAGGGGGGTCACCCCAGACCCGGGTGCCTTTGGGGGTGGGGAAGGGGGGGTCACCCCAGACCCGGGTGCCTTTGGGGGTGGGGGAGGGAGGGTCACCCCAGACCTGGGTGCCTTTGGGGGGGGGAGGGAGGGGCACCCCAGACCTGGGTGCCTTGGGGTGGGGGAGGGGGGTCACCCCAGACCTGGGTGCCTTTGGGGGTGGGGGAGGGGGGTCACCCCAGACCTGGGTGCCTTTGGAGGGGAGGGGGGTCACCCCAGACCCGGGTGCCTTGGGGTGGGGGAGGGGGGTCACCCCAGACCCGGGTGCCTTTGGGGGGGGGGAGGGGGGCCCCCCCAGCCCCGGGGGCCTTGGGGGGGGGGGGAGGGAGGCCCCCCCCAGACGGGGGTGCCTTGGGGGGGGGGAGGGAGGGTCACCCCAGACCTGGGTGCCTTTGGGGGGGGGAGGGGGGTCACCCCAGACCCGGGTGCCTTTGGGGGGAGGGGGGTCACCCCAGACCCGGGTGCCTTTGGGGGGGGGAGGGGGGTCACCCCAGACCCGGGTGCCTTTGGGGGTGGGGGAGGGGGGTCACCCCAGACCCGGGTGCCTTTGGGGGGGGGGAGGGGGGTCACCCCAGACCTGGGTGCCTTTGGGGGGGGGAGGGGGGTCACCCCAGACCCGGGTGCCTTTGGGGGGGGGAGGGGGGTCACCCCAGACCTGGGTGCCCGCAGCCTGGTGTGCGCGGGGCTGCGGGGGAAGCTCTCGGTCTACAACGAGATGGAGGCCAACTTCAAGGTGAAACCCCCTCCCCTCCCCCGCCCCCCCCCCCCCCCAACACCCAGGGCCCCCCCAAACGCCTGGGTGCCCTGGGTGGGGGTTGGGGGGATCCCCCAAATGCCTGGGTGCCCTGGGTGGGGGTTGGGGGCCCCCCAGGCCCCTGGGTCCCCAATGGGGGGGGGGTGGGGGGGGGGGGACCCCCCGGACCCCGGGGGGGGGGGAGGGTTGGGGCCCCCCCCAGACCCCTGGGACCCCGAATGGGGGGGTTTGGGGGGGTCGGGGCCCCCCCAGACGCCTGGGTCCCTTGGAAGGGGGGGTTGGGGACCCCCAGACCCCTGGGGGGAGGGGGGTGTTGGGGGCCCCCAGATGCCTCGGTCCCCAATGGGGGGGGGGTGGGGGGTGGGGGGCCCCCCGACCCCTGGGGGGGGGGGAGGGTTGGGGGCCCCCCCAGATGCCTGGGTCTCCCAATGGGGGGGGGTTGGGGGCCCCCAGACCCCTGGGTCCCCAATGGGGGGGGGGGGGTTGGGGGTGGGGAACCCCCAGACCCCTGGGGGGGAGGGTTGGGGCCCCCCCCAGACCCCTGGGACCCCGAATGGGGGGGGGGGGTTTGGGGGGGTCGGGGCCCCCCCAGACGCCTGGGTCCCTTGGAAGGGGGGGGGGTTGGGGACCCCCAGACCCCTGGGGGGAGGGGGGTGTTGGGGGCCCCCCCCAGATGCCTCGGTCCCCAATGGGGGGGGGGGTGGGGGGTGGGGGACCCCCAGACCCCTGGGGGGGGGGGGGTTGGGGCCCCCCCAGACCCCTGGGACCCCAAGGGGGGGTGGGGGGGGTCGGGGCCCCCCCCCGACGCCCGGGTGCCCCCAGCCGCTCTCGCGGGCGCTGGTGAACGTGGGGGGGAAGCTGACGCACGCCCGCGACGTCCGCGACTTCTTCGTCGACCTGGTGGAGAAGGTGGGGGGGGGGGGCACCCCCAAACTGGGACCCCCAAACTGGGACCCCACCCCAAACTGGGACACCCCCAAACTGGGACACCCTCCCCCCCAAACTGGGAACCCCCCAACTGAGGACCCATCCCCAAACTGGGACCCCCCCAAACTGGGACACCCCCAAACTGGGACCCCCAAACTGGGACCCCCCAAACTGGGACAACCCCCCCAAACTGGGAACCCCCAAACTGAGGACCCATCCCCAAACTGGGACCCCCCCCAAACCGGGACACCCCCAAACTGGGACACCCCCCCCCAAACTGGGAACCCCCCAACTGAGGACCCATCCCCAAACTGGGACCCCCCCAAACTGGGACACCCCCAAACTGGGACACCCCCCCCCCAAACTGGGACCCCCAAACTGGGACCCCCCAAACTGGGACCCCCCCCCAAACTAGGAACCCCCAAACTGGGACCCCCCCCAAACTGGGACAACCCCCCCAAACTAGGAACCCCCAAACTGGGACACCCCCAAACTGGGACCCCTCCCCCCAAACTGGGACACCCCCAAACTGGGACACCCCCCCCAAACTGGGAACCCCCCAACTGAGGACCCATCCCCAAACTGGGACCCCCCAAACTGGGACCCCCCCAAACTGGGACCCCCCCCCCAAACTGGGACCCACACACACACTGGGGACCCTCCCCCAAACTGGGACCCCCCAAACTCGGACCCCCCCAAACTGAGGACCCATCCCCACACTGGGACCCATCCCCAAACTGGGACCCCCCAAACTGGGACCCCCCCCAAACTGGGACCCCCCCCAAACTGGGACCCCCCAAAACCCCAGGAGCCCCCACAGAAGCCCCCGGGGGGGGGATTTGGGGGTCCCCGGGCTTGGGGGGGTGGGGGAGGGGGGAGTTAAGGGGTGCAGCAGATTTTGGGGTGTCCCGGGGTTTGGGGGGGGGCTGCAGGGGAGTTTGGGGGGGAGGGGTTTGGGGGGGGGGCACAAAGGTTTGGGGGGGTCCGTGGGGTTTGGGGGGGCTGCGGGGGGCATTGGTGGGGGGGGGCTGCGGGGTTTGGGGGGGGTCCGTGGGGTTTGGGGGAGCATTGGGGGGGTCTGAGGGATTTGGGGGGCTGCAGGGAGGTTTGGGGGGGGCTGCGGGTTTTGGGGGGGGTCCGTGGGGTTTGGGGGGGCCGCGGGGGGGTTCGGGGGGGGGGGGGGTCCGCGTGCGTAGCGGGGTGCCCCCCCGCCCCCCCCAGGTGCTCGAGCCGTGCCGCTCCGACAAGTGGAGCCCCGGGGACCTGCGGCTTTTCCTGGGGCACTACACGGCCGCCCCCCGCGCCCTGCCCGCCTTCCGGTAGCACCCCAAAACCCCCCGGCACCCCCAAACCCCCCCCGGCACCCCAACCCCCCCGGGACCCCCAAACCCTCCCCGGGACCCCCAACCCCCCCATAGCCCCTGCGCCCTGCCCGCCTGCCGGTAGCACCCCAAAACCCCCCGGCACCCCCAAACCCCCCCCGGCACCCCAACCCCCCCCGGGACCCCCCCACCCCCCCCCCCATAGCCCCCACGCCCTGCCCGCCTGCCAGTAGCACCCCAAAACCCCCCGGCACCCCCAAACCCCCCCGGGACCCCCAACCCCCCCTGGCACCCCCAAACCCCCCTGGGACCCCCAAACCCCCGCCGGGACCCCCAACCCCCCCCATAGCCTCCGCGCCCTGCCCGCCTGCCGGTAGCACCCCAAAACCCCCCGGCACCCCCAACCCCCCCCCGGGACCCCCCCAAACCCCCCATAGCCCCCACGCCCTGCCCGCCTGCCAGTAGCACCCCAAAACCCCCCGGCACCCCCAACCCCCCGGGACCCCCCAAACCCCCCATAGCCCCCCACGCCCTGCCCGCCTTCTGGTAGCACCCCAAAACCCCCACCGGCACCCCCAACCCCCCCGGCACCCCCCAAACCCCCCCGGCACCCCAACCCCCCGGGACCCCCCAACCCCCCCATAGCCCCTGCGCCCTGCCCGCCTGCCGGTAGCACCCCAAAACCCCCCGGCACCCACAACCCCCCCGGGACCCCCAACCCCCCTGGCACCCCCAAACCCCCCTGGGACCCCCCCACCCCCCCTGAGACCCCCGTGCCCTGCCCGCCTGCCGATAGCACCCCAAAACCCCCCGGCACCCCCAAACCCCCCCGGCACCCCCACCCCCCCGGGACCCCCAACCCCCCCGGCACCCCCAAACCTCCCCCGGCACCCCAACCCCCCCGGGACCCCCCCACCCCCCTGAGACCCCCGTGCCCTGCCCGCCTGCCGGTAGCACCCCAAAACCCCCT